>NC_040082.1:2727272-3030303 GCF_003369695.1 Bos indicus x Bos taurus
TTCTGGGCAAGAATACTGGAGTGAGTTGCCATTTCCTTCTTCAGGGGGATCCTCCCAAACCAGGGATCAAACCCACATCTCCTGCTTGGCAGGTGGATTATCTACCACTGAGCCTCCAGGGAAGCCCTAAAGCAATCTTACTAATGAACAAATGCTTAGTGAAAGGATAAGAACTGACATAATAGGAAGGAAAATATTTAGCTTATATTCTGGAGAACTAACATAAGCTTTCAAATAATACTGCAAAAAGATGTGAAATAATACTGTATTTATTTTAAGTTATTATGAATATGGGCCCCAACATGCTTCCTTATAAAACCCATCAATTCATCTCCATTCCAAAATAGTTTCTATGTATATACAAACCTATATGGATTTTATTTATTAATAGACTCATTACATAAATATTATTCTATAGCTTATCTTTGCTCTCTATCATATTCTCTGGTGATCTTTCCATACAAGCATATATAAAAGCCTATCTTATTCTATTTAAAGCCTGAATAATATGGAAAAATTGTGGGATTAGTATAGACCTACTATAATTCATTTAACCAATTCCTTATTGATGAATATTTATGGTATTCCCAGTATTTTGCCAAAATGAAAGGACTACTTAGAGACCTTTACAATACTTGGCCTCTATCCAAAGTGTGTGTGTGTGTATGTATACACACCATCATTTATACACATATATTAAAAAGTGAGAAAGTTTAACCTATAAATTGTTTGAAATGTTTTGGTGTATACCAAATTTAATAATTAATGACAGTGATATTATGCTTTACAACAGTTTTCTTTTCATATTTTGGAACAAACAAAAATTTTTCAGATGTCAAGTATTTCCAAAAGTCCCTGAAAAACCTAAGAATTGTGCTCAGAGTGCTTATCATTCCAAGCATTAAAAACTAAAAGAAAAACCAATACAGATAAACATATAAGAGCCCCAAATAGACTTAAAAAAAAAAACAGAGCTGGAGGAATCAAGCCTTCTGACCTTAGACTACCCTACAAAGCTACAGCAATGAAAACAGAATGGTACTGTTCCAAAAATAGACTCATACATCAATGGAAAGGAACAGACAGCCTAGAAATAAAGCCACACACCTAGGGTCAGTTAATTTGTGACAAAGATGCAAGAATACACATGGTGAAAAGACAAACTGTTCAACTGGTACTGAGTAAACACCAATTTTTTGTGTATAGCCTCTTGATGAAAGTGAAAGAGGACAGTGAAAAAGTGGGCTTAAAATTCAACATTCAGAAAACTAAGATCATGGCATCTGGTCCCATCACTTCATGGCAAATAGATGGGGAAACATTGGAAACAGTGGCTGACTTTATTTTTTGGGGCTCCAAAATCACTGCAGGTGGTGACTGTAGCCATGAAATTAAAAGACGCTTACCCTTGGAAGGAAAGTTATGACCAACCTAGATAGCATATTCAAAAGCAGAGATATTGCTTTGCCAACAAAGGTCCATCTACTCAACGCTATGGCTTTTCCAGTAGTCATGTATGGATATGAGAGTTGGACTGTGAAGAAAGCTGAGCACTGAAGAATTGATGCTTTTGCGGTGCCAGAGAAGACTCTTGCAAGTCCCTTGGACTGCAAGGAGATCCAACCAGTCCATCCTAAACGAGATCAGTCCTGGGTGTTCATTGGAAGGACTGATGCTGAAGCTGAAACTCCAATACTTAGGCCACCTCATGCAAAGAGTTGACTCATTGGAAAAGACCCTGATGCTGGGAGGGTTTGGGGGCAGGAGGAGAAAGGGACGACAGAGGATGAGATGGCTGGATGGCATCACTGACTTGATGGACATGAGTTGAGTGAACTCCAGGAGTTGGTGATGGACAGGGAGGCCTGGTGTGCTGTTATTTATGGGGTCTCAAGGAGTTGGACCTGACTGAGCAACTGAACTGAACTAAGATGAGTTCAATTGTATAGTTGTTTGAATATTCTTTGGCACTGCCTTTCTTTGGGACTGAAATGAAAACTGACCTTTTCCAGTCCTGTGGCCATTGCTGAGTTTTCCAAATTTGCTGGCATATTGAGTGTAGCACTTTCACAGCATCATCTTTTAAGATTTGAAATAGCTCAACTGAAATTCCATCAAGTCCATTCGCTTTGTTCGTAGTGATGCTTCCTAAGGCCCACTTGACTTCACACTCCAGGATGTCTGGCTCTAGGTGAGTGATCACACCATCATGGCTATCTGGGTCATGATGATCTTTTTTGTACACTTCTTCTGCATATTCTTGCCACCTCTTCTTAGTATCTTCTGCTTTTGGTAGGTCCCTGGTGGACTTCCCTGGTGGCTCTGATGGTAAAGCATCTGCCTACAGTGTAGGAGACCTGGGTTCAATCCCTGGTTCAGGAAGATCTCCTGGAGAAGGAAATGGAAACCACTCCAGTATTCTTGCCTGGAAAATCCCACGGAGAGAGGAGCCTGGTGGGCAACAGTCCACGGGGTCACAAAGACTCGGACACGACTGAGCGACTTCCTTTTACTTTTACTTTTCTGTTAGGTCCATACCATTTCTGTCTTTTATCGAGCCCATCTTTGCATGAAATGTTCCCTTGGTATCTCTAACTTTCATGAAGAGATCTCTAGTCTTTCCCATTCTATTGTTTTCCTCTAATTCTTTGCATTGATCACTGAGGAAGGCTTTCTTATCTCTCCTTGCTATTCTTTGGAACTCTGCATTTAGATGCTTCTATCTTTCCTTTCTCCTTTGCTTTTTGCTTTTCTTCTTTTCACAGCTATTTGTAAGGCCTCCTCAGACAGCCATTTTGCTTTTTTGCATTTCTTTTTCTTGGGGATGGTCTTGATCCCTGCCTCCTGTACAATGTCATGAACTTCCATCCACAGTTCAGCAGGCACTCTGTCTATCAGATCTAGTCCCTTAAATCTACTTCTCACTTCCACTGTATAATCGTTAGGAATTTGATTTAGGTCATACCTGAATGGTCTAGTGGTTTTCCCTACTTTCTTCAATTTAAGTCTGAATTTGGCAGTAAGGAATTCATGATCTGAGCCACAGTCAACTCCCGGTTTTGTTTTTGCTGACTGTATAGAGTTCTCCATCTTTGGCTGCAAAGAATATAATCAATCTGATTTCAGTGTTGACTGTCTGGTGATGTCTATGTGTAGAGTCTTCTCTTGTGTGGTTATAAGAGGATGTTTGCTATGACTAGTGTATTCTCTTGGCAAAACTCTATTAGCCTTTGCCCTGCTTCATTCCGTACTCCAAGGTCAAATTTTCCTGTTACTCCAAATGATTCTTGACTTCCTACTTTTGCATTTCAGTCCCCTATAATGAACAGGACATCTTTTTTGAGTGTTAGTTCTAGAAGGTCTTGTCCGTCTTCAGAGAATCGTTCAACTTCAGCTTATTCAGTATTTCTGTTTAGGGCACAGACTTGGATTACCATGATAGTGAATGGCTTGCCTTGGAAACAAACAGAGATCCTTCTGTCATTTTTGAGATTGCATCCAAGTACTGCATTTCGGACTCTTTTGTTGACCATGATGGCTACTCCATTCCTCCTAAGGGATTCTTGCCCACAGTAGTAGATATAAATGGTCATCTGAGTTAAATTCACCCATTCCAGTCCATTTTAGTTCGCTGAGTCCTAGAGTGTTGATGTTCACTCTTACCAGCTCCTGTTTGACCACTTCCAATTTGCCTTGATTCATGCACCTAACATCCCAGGTTCCTATGCAATACTGCTTTACAGCACTGGACGTTACTCCCATCACCAGTCACATCCACAGCTGGGTGTTGTTTTTGCTTTGGCTCTGTCTCTTCATTCTGTCTGGAGTTATTTCTCCACTGATCTCCAGTAGCAACCGACCTGGCATGCTCATCTTTCAGTGTCCTATCTTTTTGCCTTTTCATACTGTTCATGGGGTTCTCAAGGTAAGAATACTGAAGTAGCTTGCCAGTCCCTTCTCCAGTGGACCACATTTTGTCAGAACTCTCCACACGACCCATCTGTCATGGGTGGCCCTACACGGCATGGTCATAGTTTCATTGAGCTAGACAAGGCTGTGGTCAATGTGAATAGATTGGTTAGTTTTTTGTGGTTGTGGTTTTCAGTCTGTCTGCCCTCTGATGAAGAAGGATAAGAGGCTTATGGAAGCTTCCTGATGGGAGAGACTGACTGAGGGGGAAACTGGGTCTTGTTCCAATTGGCAGGGCCATGCTCAGTAAATCCTTAATAATTCTTTCATCTTGTATTACATTACAATATATACATATATACACACATATACATTCATATATATTTTTTAATGGAATTGAATTATTTTAACAGTGCCTAGAGATACACTGAATAACTCATTCTTGGAATAAACTTCTTGAGGATAGTCTAATCCTAAGCTCATAACCTGAATTTAGACACTGTTTATTGAAATGTAGCTAAAGCTTTACCTCAGTAAGATGTAAGCAATTAAATCTTCCATCACATTATCAAAGACTTATTATCTCTAATTTATTGAATTTTTATTCACTGCTTCATCACCATAATTAAGAAATAATGCTTTATGAGTATAACTAGCTTTAGCTCTAATTATACCCTAAAAAGCAATATAACAAATTCTTCTTTGGCCACAAAATCTCTTACCTTATATATGCTTATAACAGTTAGCAATTTTTAGTTTTACCACATAACACTCCAATGTCTATATGCTCATCCTTTCTTGGTGTATTAAAATAAATTGATCAATTATAGCCTAAACTCCTTGAGAGTATTAAACCTTGCAACCTTAGACACACAGTAAATATATCTTGATGGGGCAATATTATGGTTTAAAAAAACAAGAGTAATTTATATCATGTTCCTTCACCAAGCAGCTCAGGAATTAAGGCATGGAATTTATTACTGCACAAGAATTGAGAAACTCTACCATCCATTTCATGACATGCAGTCAACTCTATTGTCACAAGCACAGTTCCTCAACCTCAGCATTACTGACATTTTTGCCAGAAAACTCCTTGCTGCAGGAGGCTGTCCTGTGAACTGTAGGATGATTAGCAGCATGCATGGTCTCTACCTTACCATCTGATAAATGAAAATGTCTCAGACATTGTCAAATGTCCCTTGAGAAGAACTGCCCAGGTGAGAACCGCTGATTTAGAGATAGCTGGCACCGTAACACAAAGTCAAAGTGAGTCTCCTGTGAAGGGTATCAAACCTGGAAGAACAGATTCTTCAAGAATCATATCACGCCTTCTTGGAAAGACCCACTAGTGCAGGATACACCCAATGCACCATTCCTCTCGTCGATGGTCAGTCCACCGTAACTGTTAAGCCTTCAGCTTGAACAAGGTAACTCAACAAGTACTTGGTAGTTTCTTCAACCCCGTCTGAGCAACTTGAAAGACGTTAACCCTTACCTAGAGCTAGTCCCAGGACACTACCACATAGTTAATTATTTGTAAATGCTACATTACTCAACAGTAGAAGAGAGACTCTTTGATTATATTACATAGGGGTTTTTTGCTGAATCTTTTGAGATAAAATTTCATTAAGTCAGATGATATAACATGTGCAAAACTGAAGAGAAACGGAGAAAACGTCCAGCTGTATTTTTCACACAGGGATAGGTACATACAACACTTACCAACAAATTTTAGTTTCTTTCTGTCATTCCTGAAAAAAACCAGGAGACAGCTTCAATATCTTTGTTGTTGCTGTTGTTCAGTCACCAAGTCATGTCTGACTCTTCACAACCCCATGGACTAAAGCCTGCCAGGCTTCTTTGTCCATGGGATTTTCCAGGCAAGAATAAAGGAGTAGACTGCCATTTCCTTTTCAACGGGATCTTTCTGACCCAGTAATTGAACCCATGTCTCCTGCATTGGCAGGCAGATTCTTTACAAGAAGCCACCAGGGAAGTCCTAAATTTACTTTAAAAGAAGAATGCCTTAATTATGTTTTCTAATGTTTGAAAACAAAAAAAATTAAGATTTCTCAAAACCCTTTTAAAATTTTATGCAGTAGTAACAAAAAGTGGAAAAGAAACTGATATAATAGTCTGTAAGTTCAGTTCAGTCACTCAGTCACGTCTAACTCTTTGCGACTTTAACCCGATGGATTGCGGCACACCAGGCCTCCCTGTCCATCACCAACTCCCGGAGCCTACTCAAACTCAAGTCCACTGAGTCAGTGATGCCATCCAACCATCTCATCCACTGTCATCCCCTTTTCTTCCCGCCTTCAATCCTTCCCAGCATCAGGGTCTTTTCCAATGAGTCAGCTCTTCACATCAGGTGGCCAAAGTACTAAAGGTTCAGCTTCAACATGAGTCCCTCCAATGAACACCCAGGACTGATCTCCTTTAGGATGGACTGGTTGGATCTCCTTGCAGTCCAAGGGACTCTCAAGAGTCTTCTCCAACACCACAGTTCAAAAGCATCAATTCTTCAGCACTCAGCTTTCTTCACAGTCCAACTCTCACATCCATACATGACCACAGGAAAAACCATAGCCTTGACTAGACGGACACAGTAATGTCCCTGCTTTTAATATGCTGTCTAGGTTGGTCATAACTTTTCTTCCAAGGAGCAAGCATCTATTAATTTCATGGCTGCAGTCACCATCTGCAGTAATTTTGGAGCCCAGAAAAATAAAGTCTGACACTGTTTCCATTGTTTCCCCATCTATTTGCCATGAAGTGATGGGACCAGATGCCATGTTCTTAGTTTTCAAAATGTTGAGTTTTAAGCCAACGTTTTCACTCTCCTCTTTCACTTTCATCAAGAGGCTCTTTAGTTCCTCTTCACTTTCTGCCATAAGGGTGGTGTCATCTGCATATCTGAGGTTATTGATATTTCTCCCAGCAATCTTGATTCCAGCTTGTGCTTCATCCAGCCCAGTGTTTCTCATGATGCACTCTGCATAAAAGTTAAATAAGCAGGTTGACAACATACAGCCTTTACGTACTCCTTTCCCAAATTGGAACCAGTCTGTTGTTCCATGTCCAGTTCTAATTGTTGCTTCCTGACCTGCATACAGGTTTCTTAAGAGGCAGGTCAGGTGGTCTGGTATTCCCATCTCTTTCAGAATTTTCCACAATTTATTGTGATCCACACAGTCAAAGGCTTTGGCGTAGTCAATAAAGCAGAAATAGATGTTTTTCTGGAACTCTCTTGCTTTTTCCATGACCCAGCAGATGTTGGCAATTTGATCTCTGGTTCCTCTGCCTTTTCTAAAACCAGCTTGAACATCAGGAAGTTCACAGTTCACATATTGCTAAAGCCTGGCTTGGAGAATTTTGAGCATTACTTTACTATTGTGTGAGATGAGTGCAATTGTGCGGTAGTTTGAGCATTCTTTGGCATTGCCTTTCTTTGGGATCGGAATGAAAACTGACCTTTTCCAGTCCTGTGGCCACTGCTGAGTTTTCCAAATTTGCTGGCATATTGAGTGCAGCACTTTCACAGCATCATCTTTCAGGATTTGGAATAGCTCAACTGGGATTCCATCACCTCCACTAGCTTTGTTCATCATGATGCTTCCTAAGGCCGACTTGACTTTACATTCCAGGATGTCTGGCTCTAGGTCAGTGATCACATCATTGTGATTATTTGGATCATGAAGATCTTTTTTGTACAGTTCTTCTGTGTATTATTGCCACCTCTTCTTAATATCTTCTGCTTCTGTTAGGTCCATACCATTTCTTTCGTTTATTGAGCCCATCTTTGCATGAAATGTTCCCTTGGTATCTCTAATTTTCTTGAAGAGATCTCTTGACTTACCCATTCTATTGTTTTCCTCTATTTCTCTGCACTGGGCACTGAGGAAGGCTTTTTTATCTCTTCTTGCTATTCTTTGGAACTCTGCATTCAAATGGATATATCTTTCCCTTCTGCTTTGCCTTTAGCTTCTCTTCTTTTCACAGCTATTTGTAAGGCCTCCTCAGACAACTATTTTGCCTTTTTGCATTTCTTTTTCTTGGAGATGGTCTTGATCCCTGGCTCCTGTACAAGGTCACGAATCCCCGTCCATAGTTATTCATGCACTCTATCAGATCTAATCCGCTGAATCTATTTGTCACTTCCACTGTTAAATCGCAAGGGATTTGACTTAGGTTATACCTGAATGGTCTCATGGTTTTCCCTACTTTCTTCAATTTAAGTCTGAATTTGGCAATACAGAATTCATGATCTGAGCCACAGTCAGCTTCCAGTCTTGTTTTTGCTGACTGTATAGTTTCTCCATCTTTAGCTGCAAAGGATATAATCAATCTGATTTCGGTGACCATCGGGTAATGTCCATGTATAGAGTCTTCTCTCGTGTTGTTGGAAGAGGGTGTTTACTATGACCAGTGCGTTCTCTTGGCAAAAGTCTTATTAGCCTTTGCCCCACTTCATTCTGTACTCCAAGGCCAAATGATAGTCTATAACAGTTATAATAGTCTATAAGTGTTATAACAATCTATAACAGAAGACATTTCTGCTTAAAGAGAAAACTGAAAAGTCAAATTTTTATAATAAACGCTTTTGACATCTGTAAGTCTCTTTTTATCTCTAATACTCATTGTCCTCATTTCCAAATATCTCTGCCATTTAAAGCATGAAATGGGGTTAAAAAAATTATATAAATTTTGGAAAAAATAAAACGTTATTCTAATATTCTTATGTCATTAATAATTGGGCTAATGAATGTAACATCACACAGAATTTTTATTCTCAGAATTACCAAAATTAGTGATGATAATAGGTAAAGTTAACATATTTCTCACAACATTTTACTTTGACCAAACAAAAAGCAGTTCATTTTTAATTACTTTTCATTACTTTCAAGAAAACAAAAATTGGAATTTTAATCTGATAAAGTTAAACTATAAATAGTAACACTAATATTTAAGCTTCAGATTTTATAAATACTTACATTACTTGCAAACTTTCTGCTGTTAAATTATTCCACATAATCTCATTTGCCTGTAGATTTTCATTTTCTTCTAGTAAGGACGTATCAAACTCAATTTCTTGCTCCTTAGCAGCCGTTGTTCTAGTAAAGCATGCCAAACAATTTTGATCAATACGAATATCCTATCATAATATGTCTTAGTATACACTAAAGGCAGAATATTTGTTCTTATTTAAAATTATGTTAAGAAAGTAGAGCAAAAATAAATAGTATAAATCAAACTAAACCTTAGGCCTCAAAGATCTAGTCAAGTAATTTCAGCTTAGTTTCCTCATTTGTAGAATACAGATATTAATCTGCTTTATTTCTTCTTTGATGATAATTAATTTAAAATAAGATGATGCATACATGAAAACATAATAAATGTAGTATCACTGTAAAATTTAACACAAACAGAAAACAATAGGTTTATTATTATTACATAATTGTTAAAAAGAAAATATTACTTCATGAATTAAATATGGGTTTAAGCAATGATGTAGTAACAACTGAAAAACTTTTAAAGATCATTATATAAATTAAATATCAAAAGTTATAATCACTGAGAAAGGACTTTGAAAATAATTAAAAACAGACTAATATGAAACAGCCTATGTCCTAACAAAGTTCGTCAATATTTCTTATTTTAATTCATTAAATAACACATGGCAAAAAATAATACTGTCAAAAATACTGAAAGAAGAATGAAAGTATCTATACATACCTATGAACATCTATGAAATTGTTGTATTCTGTGCTAGGGTCTATCTGTTCAACCGACATTTGAATCTCTTTATGAACGTTCACTATTTCCTCTGTAACAAGACTAGTTATCTGGCTGTATTCATCAAATATACCTTTTCTGAAAAGAAGAAGAAAGTTTTACAACATTTTAAAGTTTTATCAGGGAAACACAGGCCCAAAAAGGATTTAGAACGATAGAACAATAAAAAGAGAACGATAAAAAAGAAATGTAATGCCAGTTTTTACAGACGGTGGCTCCATGCACCACCTTATTTCCTTTACCTGGATAGTGAAGTAAACGGAGTATAAAAATGTATGCATTAACAATTTACATTTGATAGAACAGAATAATTGCAAATGATCTACAACATTACATTTTTCAACATCTATCTAACATACAAAAATGTAAGCCTGAACTGATCACTTTCTACTTGTAAACAGTACCACAGACAGGCTGATCCCGTCACATGACCTGTGGGTCAGATCCTGTGTCCAGAATGTTACTTTCACTGTGTGCGGCTTCCTCACAAGCCCTACCTCCTGGGTCTTCTCTTGCTCCTCAGTCTCTGTTCTTTTCCATATTATACTCAGAGTTTATCTGGCTTATATCTCCAGTGACTTTTCAATCTCTTCTGACCACCAGTCAGTAGCAAAAATGATCGTAACAGTTATTACCCTAATGTAATAAGTGCAAAAAGAAAACTATTCTGTTGCAAAGACCCTAATCCTCAACTTGATAATGCTATGCTATAAAAATACACAACTGTTCATTTAGTAGCCTTAAAAAGTGTGGACAGACATGTTTATCCTGCATGTACCCAAATAAATATAAGACTCTGATTTTCTTTTCCAAAATCTTCAGTCACAAAAAGGAATCCTTACAAAATCTCTCTTATTTTGAAGAATTCTTTTACTTTATTTTGAATAGTGAAATACTATTTGGGTAAAAAAACAAAAAAATTAAATTCAAACTGCTTCAGGCAATGCTAATTTTGAATGATTACAGAAATCACCCGATAGATACAATTGAAAGAAAAGAGCTAGGTAGAAAAATTTAATTCAGATTTAGTAAATATCCTTGGAGCCTCACAGCTGGACGTACTGGATGATATGAATGCAAAAGAGCCTCTCTAGATAATTCTTATAAAGCAATACAGTAAGTGGTTATTATGCTAACACTCATCTTTAAGACAAATTGGGGGAAAAAAGAAGTCTCCTAATGTTATATGAATGAGTGTGACAAAGGATTTAATTTTAGTGATATTATATTTTTAAATGCTAGATCTAAAAAAATTTACTAGACAGTAAAGATAATACACTTGTGAAATTATTAAATGTCTCTAAAGGATGTTCTCATGATGGTAAAGATACTGTTACTGAACATTCATATGGGGAGTTTGAGAAAACATTGATTCATAAAATGAAAGTAGGAAAGGAAATATAAATTTGTAAGTCAATAATATGTAATTTAAAGAAGACGTAACTAATTAAATATTTTAAGTAGGCATCTCACTATCTTATCAATACCCTTAAACGCTGACATATTCAAGTTGACTAAAATCACTTTATCCTTTACTGGAAAAATGGGGACTCACCAGCATTAATAATGAGATGAAGTCTACCAGAGGGTGGTGTACGGAATTGATATGTATGGTAAACATGTATGCATGTGAATTACTAACCAACACTGTTAGTTCCCTGAAGGCAAAAACTGTGCCCTACTCATCTCTACATCCCCAAGCACCAGTGTGCTTTGCATACAGACAATTCCAATAAACATGTGTTCACTGTAATCTCATACAACTAGAAGCAGGCAAATAAATGAATAAATAAATAATTTCCTTTGGGCTTATCAGATGCTTGAAACTTAAACATTCAGTGGTCTACAGATAGATATGCCATTTCCTTCTCCATCCACTTCTTAATGCTTATCAAAACAATGATTTTTTTTTTTTCATTTAAATTTCCAGCTAACTGGAGCAAAACAAAAATATACAAAAAGAAGAGTGAGTGAGCATAAGATGAAGGGATACCAGACAGGAAAATCAAGAAGGACCAAGGGAGAAAAGGTTTGAAACACCCTCTGAGCTAGTCCAGTGACACAGCTTACAAAACAAAGACAAATTTTATACAAAACTTTTAACTAGGAGGAAAAAGCAATGCTACAATCACTTCAGGAAGGACGTTTATATCAAATGGGAAATGCAGCTTACAGTGCTTTTATCATTTCTTCTTGCATCTTTTGTAAGGAATCGAGAAGCAGAGGAAGCGTAGTGTCATAATACTGATTCTGATGAAGCTGTGCCCCCTTCAGTGCCAAAACATACTGATTATGCAACATATGGAGTTTCATTGTGGCTTTGTCGTAACGTTCCTTAGCCTTTTCAGTTTCTTTCCCTGAAAAAAAAAAAAAGTTGAATAAAGTTAAGAGATAATTTAAAAGTTCTATCTTCACTATATGCAAACTGAGTTACCACTAATTCATGTTATCTCACACATTTTATGAATAATCAAAAGGCTACTGAACACATGTTTATTTGTCAGTACTTTGTACAAAGGATGCTCTGAAGCCAGTGTACCCTGCAGGAGCTGTTTGATGAATAAAGGTCAATATACAATTTTTTTTGAAAAACTGTACAGATGTACGCTCCTTCTCATCTTCAAGGAGCTTACACCAAATGGAATGACAGTGCACGTGAAACACATAGCCAAGAGAACAAGAAAGTTTGTAAAAATGTTAAATTTGAAGGTCTACTTTTGAGATGTAAGTCAAGACCAGGGAAGTCAGAGGAGACTGTGGAGAAAACAGACCTTAAAAGATAAGGCAAGTCTGGAAAGGTAAAAGAAAGACAGGAGAGACAATAATAGTTCCTTCACCTCACTCTCTTTCTCCATTTCTTCCTTCGTTTCATTCAATAAATATCATTAGCTGCTCATCCCCAGGAACTGTGCTAGACATTGGGAATTCAGCATTTGGCAAAACAGAGTCTTTGACAATAGCCCATGGTCTGGTGATTTGGAATATTGAGTGAAAACATGGAGAGAATAAGCAATGTTACATAGGCAAGCAAATCAATAGCTCAAAGATAGCAAGTTTTGAGGAAACGAAGGAAATAAGCTGCATAGCTCAGATAGTTTTAGGTTGTGAATGACTTGAAGATCAAGCAGAGAAATTTAGACTTGATACAGAACAAGTCTAGAAGATGACAAAGTAATAAGAAATTTCTATGATTCCCTTACTAAAATCATTCAGAAAATATTTACAGGTTGACAATATAAATGAATGATGATACAAACAAATAAAAATTTTAAGCAGATCTTCAATTTTTGAAGCAAACGGAAAAAATATTTCTTGTCAATTATCTAGACTTCATAAAAAGTTTTTGCCCTCTATCCAAGGAGAGCTCACCAAATGAATCCTTCCCCCAAAATAAATCTTATGTTGAGAATTCTTGATGCAAGAGGTTTTTCTCTGCTTCCACTCTGTTTAGACTCAGCACCCATTTGGGTATTCCCTATAGACAGGAGTCTGAAAAGCATCTCCTGTTGGAGACAGCAATCCTACTGCTGGGCATACACACCGAGGAAACCAGAACTGAAAGAGACACGTGTACCCCAATGTTCATCGCAGCACTGTTTATAATAGCCAGGACATGGAAGCAACCTAGATGTCCATCAGCAGATGAATGGATAAGAAAGCTGTGGCACATATACACATTGGAGTATTACTCAGCCATTAAAAAGAATACATTTGAATCAGTTCTAATGAGGTAGATGAAACTGGAGCCGATTATACAGAGTGAAGTAAGCCAGAAAGAAAAACACCAATACAGTATACTAATGCGTATATAGGGAATTTAGAAAAATGGTAACGATAATCCTATATGCGAGACAGCAAAAGAGACACAGATGTATAGAACAGTCTTTTGGACTCTGTGGGAGAGGGAGAGGGTGGGATGATTTGGGAGAATGGCATTGAAACATGTATAATATCATGTAAGAAACGAGTCACCAGTCCAGGTTCGATGCAGGATACAGGATCCTTGGGGCTGGTGCACTTGGATGACCCAGAGGGATGGTATGGAGAGGAAGGTGGGAGGTGGGTTCAGGATGGGGAACACGTGTATACCCATGACGGATTCATGTTTATGTATGGCAAAACCAATCTAATATTGTAAAGTAATTAGCCTCCAGTTAAAATAAATAAATTTATATATTAAAAAAATATTTTCAAGTGAAAATTAAAAAAAAAAAAGTCCCCAGCCCAGGGCCAAAAACAGAGAACAACCCAGAGTTTTTGCAAAGAGAGGAGGCATCAGACTTCCTCAGGCAGACCAACAGAATTGGAACAATTTTGTCTTTCTCATCACTCTGCTAATTCTGAAGAAAAGGAACCACATTCAGCTGGTGAAAAAGTGAACAAATCCTTCCAGCAAACTGGCATGTCTCTATTACCAACAAATTCTAGTGTTTCCAAACACTAGAACCACCACTGACTCCTCCAGGGAAGCTGCAGTGCGGCTTGACTTCTCCAGTTACAGACATTAGCTTGTTCGTGCACATGAGGATATTTTAATAATTATCCAAACTATTCATAAAATATTGCCCTGGATAACCTATTTCACTTTATAACATAAAGAACTCATTGATGAGAAAATAATTTAATCACTAGAGTGTCTTTCCTAAGCCCTTTCATAGCTGACTGGAAAGAGGTCCTAATACTACAGTAGGAGCAAATATATTAATTCAGTTCTGATCTGAAGGGATCAGAAAAAGGTAACACTAGCTATCAAAGAAGTAGGTTTTCTCACTTTCTGATTGCAACACACACAGTCCTGGAGTGGACTGCCATTCCCTTCTCCAGGGGATCTTCCCCACCCAGGGATCGAACCCAGGTCTCCCGCGTTGTAGACAGACGCTTTACCGTCTAAGCCACCAGGGAAGTCCATATTATTATATGCCACGAACTAGTAAATAATCATATAAAATTTTAAATATATAACTGAAATAAGAAATTCATTTAAAACTTCTTATCCTTATTAAGAGAAGGATGCTGTGATTTTTTTTTAAAAATTCTATCATCTGAATTTTTAATTTTTAAAAATGTTCATTCAGAAACCAATATATTTTTGTGCTCTGTTAATATAAATTCCTAAAGTGGTTGTAACTTACTTTGCATGACATGAAGGCTAATTTTTTAACTTAGCAATTAATTAGACACTTCAATAATAATAATCACAAATGATTTTAAACATTCTTAGGAACACATCTGCTTACAGGTTCAGTTACTTTAATCATTTCTTCATCGAATACTCTGTAAAAATAATTTGCCCATAAACATTGCTACTTAACATCCTTCTTGCAGAAATACATTTCCAAAAAAGTCTCCAAAAGGCAGTACAATTGATACATCTATGATCAGTCCCGCAGCCTTCCTCTAAAAGAACAATCCCCTTTTCTACCAACCCACACAACTCAGGCAGAGACTCCCATATGAAGCTGTCACCTGAGATCCAAACTGTATACCCAATCAAACAGGAACAAATCTTTCAGCTGGGAGCTAAGTCACACTAATGCCTGAACACCTGCTGCAGTGAAAGTCCATGAAAATTTGCTGCAGAAATTGCCAGAGCAGCCCTTTCTAAGGTCCTTTTCTTAGAGTTGGTTCTGTTTGGGTTTGGTTTGGTTTCATCATTTTTAAGCAGATTTATGGTGCTCTTGCTTGATATTCAACAAATTCTGACAACAGATATGTCAAAATTTCACGTACAATTAGGCAGTTAAATCAACTCCAAGTAATAAAGAAGTCTTTTAGAGTCCACATGGCCATAATCAGAAAACAAGGCAGCACTCTTTGGGGACTGTATTCTAACTGCATTCTAACTGCATTCTAATTGTTTATTTTTATTGTAAGCTTCAAATTATAACTAGCAAATTCAATGAATTCCACATTTTTCCCCCTCCTTAAAAAATATTGCTTTCTTTGTATAAACTCTATTACTCCCAATTAATTACTTAGATATTTTTAGTATAATTTCAGGAGTTAAGCTTTTCACACAAACATTTTCATGGAGACATTTAAACCATTTAAACCACCCATCTGTCTTCCTATTTGCACAGATTTCTAAGCTGTACACGACCCATCTGTCTTTCTAGCTGGTATAGAAATGACTCACGAAATATGCCACACTTGGCTAAGATTTTATAATCCAAAATAATATTAGAAAACTTAAGAACCTCCCAGCTAATTCTTTTTTTTTATCAGATATCCCTGGAGAAGGAAATGGCAACCCACTCCAGTACTCTTGCCTGGAAAATCCCATGGACGGAGGAGCCTGGTGGACTACAGTCCATGCGGTCATAAAGAGTCGGACACGACTGGGTGACGACACGGTTTATCAGATACAGTGTACGACCAACAATGTGAAGAAGGCTGTCATAGCAAAGTCTATGAACAGCTTACCAGTAGTCGTCTGCAAATGTAGAAAACAGTTAAAAGCCTTTGAAAACATCCAAGGCAGAATCCATTATATTAAAATAATAATAATAATACATAAGATGAAAATTTCTTTTAAAATAGCTCTGGGTCTAACACTGAAACACACCAGGGGAACGTCTTGTGCAGCTTGCTGTCCCCCAGGCTCACAGACACCATGCACTTGGCTACACGTGTGCATGCGCCTGGTACGTCCTCCCTTGGAGACATTCACAAATGTTTCAAAAGCATCAAAAACATGCCGTCATTTGAAAAGAGAGTCTAGTGTACTTTTACTTGACTTGTTTTTAAAAATATTTAGGGTTCCAAAGAGACTATTTAAGTAAATTCAAGAAATAGTAATACTGTGTGAAAACCAGTTATAACTAAATTTTTTAAAATTCTATTCACTTAACAAAATATATTACAAAAAAACTATGTACCATGATTCCTGCTGCACAGCATTTTAGTTCAGGGTATCTCAGATCAACATTATACTTTCCTAACTTTTAAATAACCATACCTTAGCTTAAAATTAATGTGGACTACACACAGTAAATAAATTCTCATGACAGACACAGAATCACACCTCTGGTGATGTATGCTTTTATTTTTTTTAACGACAACCAGCACTGAAGCAGGGCATGGACTCATTCTACGTGTCAATTACCAGGGAGAAAAACATCCAATTTTTCCTCTTCCACATAACAAAATTCACAAACAGACTAAATCACAATTCTTTTTCCTCCACTTGTGGACAAATCCATTTAATGTTTGTAATAACAGAGTGTGTAGACAACATGTCATGCCACAAACAATATTATGAAGCTAGCAAAACTCAATTATGGATGTTTGACATTTACAGGAGACAGGCTAGACTAGTCATTAAGTTAGTCTAGAAAGTCAAGTATTTTTTATTAAAAACCTCTGAAGCATTTACCATTTGTTAAATATTATGGTGAAAAGCCTCTGGGTAACAAATGAGAAGTGATTATTTTCCAAAAGTAAAGTGCCCGCAAGTAGTCTCTGCTTTGATGTGGATAAATAAATGTTTTATCACCTTACATTTTTCCTTTCTTTCAAAACATTCCTCAACTATACAATACTCATTACTCTGAGTAAGAGGAACATGAACAAGAATTCATCTTAACTTACAAGTCACTCGGCCCAAACGTCTGCACGTGTTTTTTTCTCATGGAAGCTAAAGTGGGAACAAGTATCTATGTGGGAACCATGAATAAGCTATCTATTTTACTCAGTGATGTTCTGACAACAACAAAGTTAAGAAGTCACTTTTCATCTCGGTTTCTCCTTTGATTAGCTGTACAATCCAAGCATGTCATTTAATATAAATTTCAGCTTCTAATTTTTAATCCTGGGAGTTAAATTGTCTGCCCTTCTCAATCCACTGGGTTGTGATGGAAATTAAATGGCAGAAAACTGTCAAACGCACAGTTAATAACAAAGAAGACAGAATTCGGACAGCGGAAAACAACCTTTTTGATTATATGTTCCTGTAAGGTATTAAAAAATATGAGATGCATCCATACTAGTATAACAAAACTTTATGTATCAATCAAGAAATATTTATTGAAACGCATTACAGGTTTTAGACTGTTCAAAGAACTAAAATAGTGATATTTTAAAATTCAATATAAAATAGCTTTAAAAAGCAAGCTCCCTAGCTCTGTGCAATGTCATTTCCTTGTACAGAGTGACTGCTAGATTCAATTGACCCTCAGTCTTTTAATAACCTACAAACTGAATGATATTTCATGGTCAAATCTATATTCCTAATAACAACGCTATGAATGGGGGATTCTGAGCAGCTACAATAGGGGCAGCTGCATAATTCTGAATCTCCCACATATTATCTAAGAATATAACAAAGAACAAAGAGAAAAACAAATGAAACCTGCACCCTCAGTACAACAGAGAATGTTCAAAGTTTAAATCTGCAGCGACTAGAAAAATAAACATCAAATCTTTGAAAATGATCTTGCATCCTCCCACTGCAAGCCTTCATGGGCACCAAAGACTGTTCTGGGGGGAAAAAAGGGAAAAGAAAAATGCACAGAAGAGAAAAGAGAGACATACAAGAGCTAGCAGTATGCCTAAGACTCATCTAAAACCACCATCAGAATATGGAGGTCTACCCTACATGTGAAAATACTGAAAAAGCGTAATGGCTGATCACAGAACTGACCTCGAGACAGGGACTTTAAAATGCACGTGAAAGACAAGAGATGTAGTCTTAGAAAGGTGATTCTTTAGAGGGAGGAATGGTAACACGAAGGAACTGTGAAAAGGGAGAAAGGAAAAAATCCTACAGAAAAGCAAACAAAAATGTAAGGAAGCATATTTCTGTCACAAAAGTGAAAGGCATGAGACTGTACCCTACTCAGCAAGCTAAAAAGTTGGGTTGCCTCAATTTCATGGATGCGGGCAAAAGACACAAGACTCGGGACAGAGACAAAGAATAGTTTACTTCTCAGTTTATTTATGAGTAGCTAGAATATCACTGGGAGAAGGCAATGGCACCCCATCCAGTACTCTTGCCTGGAAAATCCCATGGATGGAGGAGCCTGGTAGGCTGCAGTCCATGCGGTCGCTAAGAGTCGGACACGACTGAGCAACTTCACTTTCACTTTTCACTTTCATGCACTGGAGGAGGAAATGGCAACCCACTCCAGTGTTCTTGCCTGGAGAATCCCAGGGAATCCCAGAGAATCCCCGTCTATGGGGTCGCACAGAGTCAGACACGACTGAAGTGACTTAGCAGCAGCAGCAGCAGAATATCATCATTTGTGGAAAAAAAGACTATAAACAAAGTCAAACAACAACCAACAGACTCACAGAAAATTTGTGTCCCATGTATAACAGAAAAGGGACTATTCACTGTAATATATCTTTAAATTCTTTAAATTATAGGGAAAAAAATTGAACTTCAATTTTAAAAAATGGGCAAAAGAATTCACTAAAAATTACTTTTAAATGGCCTTTAAAGATATGAAAAGATGTTCAACCTCACTCATAGTAGAAGAAATGTAAATTAAAATTACCTACCAAATTAACAAACACTGTTCTGACAATGATGTGGAGAAATCAATACTCTTATACATAGTTGGTGGGAATGTAAATTGGTATAATTTTTATAGAAGGAAATCTGGCAATATCTAACAAAACTACACACACATTTATATTGTTACCCTACATTCACACTTTTAGAAATTTATACTTAAGGTACTGCTTCATAAATAAAGATATTGCTTCAACAATTAAAGAAAAAACTTTACGTACAAGTTTACTCATGGTAGTAGTGTAAATAATTAAAAAAACTGAAACATGCCCATGCATAAAAAAGTGCTTGAATAACTTATAATAAAGTGCTACACAGCAGTTAAAAAGAATAACAAAGAAATCTACAAACTGAAATATTGTGATCTTTCGGGACACAATGTCAGGTGGGAAAACAAAATGAAAAAGCATATCATAATATTACGATTTTTATATAAGAAATAAAGAGAAATGATGGAGATATTCTCTAAGAATATAGTTCTATACAGTTCTGACTTTTGGAACCATTAATGTCTAACCATGGAACAACAGACTGGTCCCAAATAGGAAGAGAAGTATGTCAAGGCTGTATATTGTCACCCTGCTGATTTTACTTATATGCAGAGTACATCATGAGAAATGCTGGGCTGGATGAAGCACACGCTGGAATCAAGATTGGAGGGGAGAAATATCAATAAACTCAGATATGCAGATGACACCACCCGTATGTATGGCAGAAAGTGAAGAAAAACTAAAGAGCCTCTTGAGGAAAGTGAAAGGGGAAAGTGAAAAAGTTGGCTTAAAGCTCAACATTCAGAAAATGAAGATCATGGCATCTGGTCCCATCACTTCATGGCAAATAGATGGGGAAACAGTGGCTGACTTTTTTTTTTTTTTTGGCTTCAAAATCACTGCAGATGGTGACTGCAGCCATGAAATTTAAAAGACACTTAGTCCTTGGTAGGAAAGTTATGACCAACCTAGACAGCATATTAAAAAGCAGAGACATTACTTTGCCAACAAGGGTCTGTCTAGTCAAGGCTATGTTTTTCCTGTAGTCATGTACGGATGTGAGAGTTGGACTATAAAGAAAGCTGAGCGCCGAACTGTGGTGTTGGAGAAGACTCTTGAGAGTCCCTTGGACTTCAAGGAGATCCAACCAGTCCACCCTAAAGGAAATCAGTTCTGAATATTCATTTGAAGGACTGATGCTGAAGCTGAAACTCCAGTACTTTGGCCACCTGATGCGAAGAAATGACTCATTTGAAAAAACCCTGATGTTGGGAAAGATTGAGGGCAGGAGGAGAAGGAGACAACAAAGTATGAGATGGTTGGATGGCATCACCAACTCAATGGACATGAGTTTGACTAAACTCTGGGAGTTGGTGATGGACAGGGAAGCCTGGCATGCTGCAGTTCATGGGGTTGCAAAAAGTTGGACACGACTGAGCAACTGAACTGAACTGAACTGAATGTTTAATCATTAACAAAATAAATTAAGTCAACTAGGGTAAGAGAGGAAATGCAACTTAAAATGGGATACAACAGAAACAAAAGTGGTGCCAGAGAAGACTCCTGAGAGTCCCTTGGCTTGCAAGATCAAACCAATCAATCCTAAAGGAGATCAACCCTGAGTATTCTTTGGAGGGACAGATCCTGACGCCCTAATACTTCAGCCACCTGATGTGAAGGGCAAACTCATTAGAAAAAGACCCTGATGCTGAGAAAGATTGAGGGCAGGAGGAAAAGGGAGAAGGGGAAGACAGAGTTTTCCCCTAACTGTTTTCCCCAGTTTGTAATGTAAATAGTGGGGGGAAAAAATTAATCCAAGTAATCTGGCAAACAATATCTGACCACAGTGGAAGTCAAAAGGCAAAAAGCTCTAAACAAATACTGAACTACAGTAGGCAGATTTCTTTTTTTCAGAGGCATAAGTTAGCAATTCTGAAATCACCTTTTAGGACTGAACAGGTAAGTAGACTGTAAATAATAGCAGCCAGGTTTCTCACTGTCAAAGAAGGAGATTACAAATATGTAAATAGGAAAAGACAGAATGAACTGTTTGGTGTTTGAGTAGAATTAGAAGTATCAATGTGAATACTTCAGTTTCAATATAGACAGAGCAACAGACACAGACACAGGCACAGAGGTATGCGTGTGTGTGTGTGCACTTGCTGATTTCCTATCTCCGTCTACTGAAAGGACTGAGAACAAAGACATCCCAGCAGCGATGAGCACACCCAGTGCCAAATACTGGTTTTTAACTATCATCTTCCACTAAGTGAAAGCTACAGATCCTTAGAGTAATGAAGCAAAACCCAGGACAGGAAAAGTATAACATGAGCCAGAAAATAAGTGTTCAATAAATAACAGGAACATGCCAAAAAGACAGAGGAACCACTTTTCAGCTTCCTTCTCATGTACAGAGAAAACGATAAAGTTGCTAAAACATTAATATTTGTAGAATATGGCTGAAGTATATATGAGAATTCTTTGTATTAATCTTCCAAAATTTCTGTTGTTCCAAAATAATGTCAAAATTAAAAATAGAAAGTTGTAAAAACTCATTAAAGCTCATAAGTATCTAAATGTTCATTATATCTAAAAATTCAGTTATTTAGCCTAGAGATAAAAAGTCTCAATGACAGGAAAAAAACTTGGTTTTAATATGTATGTTTCACAGCAGGTATACTTACACAATAAGAAAAATTAATAAAGATGGCAGAAACATTTTTTTATGATCCTTTTGTTGGTAGTTCTGCTGTTTAAAGCGATCCCCAGCGCTGTGCCGAAGTGCCGCCTGGTGCTTTTGTGCTCAAGAAGCCTGTGATGTCTTATGGAGCAAATGTGTGTCAGACAGCTCTGCTGAGTCATGAATTACAACACTGCTAGCTGTGAGTTTAATATCAATGAGTAAACAATATACATTGAAGAAGGGGTCTTTAAACAGAAGCACACAAAAAATGAAGTGGTGTATTGATCAATTGTCAAAAATGCTGGGACCCTGCTTGCTGTTGCTGCTAAGTCGCTTCAGTCGTGTCCGACTCTGTGTGACCCCATGGACTGCAGCCCACCAGGCTCCCCCGTCCCTGGGATTCTCCAGGTAAGAACAACAGAGTGGGTTGCCATTTCCTTCTCCAATGCATGAAAGTGAAAAGTGAAGGTGAAGTCGCTCAGTCGTGTCGGACTCTTCGTGACCCCAAGGACTGCAGCCTACCAGGCTCCTCCATCCATGGGATTTTCCAGGCAAGAACACTGGAGTGGGGTGCCAGTGACCCTTCTCCAGTGACCCTGCTTAAAGAGATCCAATTTCTTATGTTATCCTCACCCAAGGCAATGATTCAGTAATCAGCTAATGCTAATTTAGTATTCACATTGATTTCATAGAATGTAACTACCACAAATAACAAGAATCAATGGTGTATATATACCCAGAATTTGACCACTTCTCATCACCTCTGCTGCTGCCAGCCAGGTCCAAGAAAGCACTGAGCCCTTTCCTGGATCACTCCAGTAGCCTAGAAGTAATCGTACCTCCATCCCTCCCCAACCACTCATATTATTCTCAACAAAGCTGCCAGAATTCTACTCCTAAAACTTAAGTTCATGTCGTTCCTTTGCTCAAACCCTCCAATGGCTTTCCACTAGCAAAGTGAAAGTCCCTCAGTCGTGTCCGACTCTTTGTGACCCCACGGACTATACAGTCCATGGAATTCTCCAGGCCAGAATACTGGAATGGGTAGCCTTTCCCTTCTCCAGGGGATCTTCCCAACCCAGGTCTCCCACATTACAGGTGGATTCTTTACCAGTTGAGCCACCAGGGAAGCCCAAGAACATTGGAGTGGAAGCCTATCCCTTCTCCAGTGGATCTTCCTGACCCAGGAATCGAACCGGGGTCTCCTGCATTGCAGGCAGATTCTTTACCAACTGAGCTACAGGGAAGCCCCAGCAAGACCCCCCACATAACCTGTGCCTCCCTTCCACCCACCACCGTTCCTCCTCTCCATTCTCATCTCGTACCTCCACACCTTTCCTTTACCAACCCCTCAGTTCCAGCCACACAGGCATCTATGCTACTCCTCAGAGGCTCCAGACACGATCCCATCTCAGGGACTTTGCTTCCACTTGTCTCTCTGGAGTACAGATAAGCACATGTTCACTCCCTCACTTGCACCCTTCATTTAAATGTTTTTCTTTGTGACACCTAAGTTGATCATCCTCTACATCCTATCTACCTACCAGGTTTCCTCCATCACATCTTTCATCACCTGACACACTGTATGTTTCCTTTCCTTATTTTCTCATTAGCTAGCTTCTGCTCTAAAACACAAGCTCCAAGAGGCAGGGATTTCCTGTGCTCTGTTATCTACAATATCACTTATACAAATAACAGTGCCTGGTAAATAACAAGAAAATGTACAAATTGATATAGTTGTTATTTTTTTTTAAGTAAACTTAAATAATTTTTTAAATTAAAAGTTATAGAAAGATTACAGTTTTACCTTCTGCATCTGTTTATATCATCTTTCTAGTAATCAAGTCCAAAACTAATATTGTTAAGGAGCTCACCTACAAAATATAGAGGAAAATCAGCAAAAGAATATAACTTCTCTTAATCTTGTTGTATATGAAACTTAGCTTTATTTACTTAATAAAACTAAGCAAAGTAGGGACAAATCAAATTATTGTTCTTTCATATTATTTTTAGGAAGTTATCTGCAGAATATAAATGAATCACGTAGCATATCCTATCCCACATAATATTTCAGCATCTGATGCAAATATTATAACTGTCATTCCAATTTATACAGCTTTAACCCAATGTAAATTAGATTAATAATTAAGAGTGCCATAATTCCTTATGACTTTGTAAAAGTCCTATCATATTAAGTTCCATACACTGAAAAACATTCATGCCATAAGTTAGCTGTTGATATATATAAATAAGTAGATCCAAAAAAAGAGAAAAACCACCCACTTTCAGTTCATTTCAATAGACCAATAACCAACAAAGATAGCCTGAACTCTATTTTGGTCTTTAGTAAATTCTGTATTCAAAACACATTTCTTCCATATGTTGAACTGAGAGGTAATTTGAATTTCAGAGTATTTTCCTAGAGGACCTCCATACATCATTCATACATGATTCTGAATTTTTTAAATCCCCAATATTTAGAGGTTATCAAATAAGAAAGCCAATTGCCATTCTTAGTAGACTCAAGGAAATCAACTAAAAGAGCTTTTCCTAAGTTTCATTCATTTTTAAGATTTAGATTTGTTTAAACACAAATTCAACCATCTGTCTCAAGTCTGGGCTCATTTCAAACTGGTTTTCATAATTAAAGTACTCCAGAGAGACAACTCAATGGATCTAATCACTTTTAATTGGCTATAATATATCACAGAACCATTCGTAATGCATGAAGAGGCAATTTAAGAAAATCTACTTTCCCATTACAGAAAATTTTACTTTTGAATGAGACTTACAAGTAATCCCCCACAGCTCAAGCAATAGACAGGCTCGTACTCTGTCTGCTTTGGGTAAGTGAGGGCTTGTTGATAATCAGGCATTTTACCAATGCTTTAGTTTTCCTCTCTGTTTCTCATAGAGAAGAAAATAATTTGAAAAAGAGTTTGTTTCCTCTCTCTTGTTATAAAAGCTGATGAAGCATGTTCCTCACAAGCTTCTCCAGACTGACTGGTAAGGGCATGTATAGTGTGGAAGAGTTCATCCTGTCTTTTCTGAATATGATATGCACAAAGCAGACACACTGAGACTCCCACCCATGTACGAGAAGCCCCACAAATGTCTTTGTGGGTATTCTGAGGCTTAGTAAATATAAAACCATTAGTGTAATTCTAGCTATAAGAATACACAGCTGTGAAGCAGTTGTTCTGAATATCTTTTCCGATATTTCAATATATCTTTGAGCAAACTATAGAACTTCAAAGGAGAATCATATTTAAATTCACTTAATTCAATACTATATAGCATTCCTTATATTTTATAAAACTAGCATGCGTTTACTCTTTAGAAGTATTTTTTAACTTTGAAAAAGGTACTAACATGGCGTACAAACAAGGCTGTGCATGTAAGTATGCAGATAAAGATGACGCATATTTTCTACAATATTAACAAGATGACAGTGAAACAAACAAAATCTGGGAATGAAGAAACTCATTCAACTTTACCAACATATGAGACAGAATGATAAAGTCCACTAAGACTCTAAAACTTAGGTGAATGTGCCAAGTAGATATACGGAAGATTGAAGAAAAGACCCAAATCATAATTATTCAGGCAAATCTCTAATACCTGAGATGAAAAATACAGTGCATGAAGTTAAAAGCAGGTTAGACACTGCAGAAGACAAGATTAGTAGAACTGTAGACATAACCATACAAGCTAACCAACATGAAAGAGAAATAATACAGAACAAGGGGGAAAGTAAACAGACCATCAGAAGGCTGTAAGCAAATACAAACTGCATAATGCACACGTACTGCAGTCGCTGAAGGAAACGAGACAGAAACGTAGACAGAAAATATACATGAAGAAATAATGGCTGAAAGTGTCCCAAAGTTGATAAAAATTATAAACTTTCAGATATAAGAAGCTCAAAACCCATAAATACAAAAAAATCACATAAAGGAATATCAGAATAAAATTCCTCAAAATCAATAATAAATAAAAGGAAATCCTAAAAGCTGCCAAAGAAATACAAACCATGTACAGCCACAAAGAAAATGATTAGAATAGATTTCTCCTTCAGAGCAACAAAGGGCAACATCCTTAAAGACCTAACAAGAAAAAAAAAAAACCTGCCAAGAAAAACTCTATACCCAACAAAATATATTTCCAAAAAAAAAGGTGAAATGAAATCTTTTTTAGATGTACAAAAGCTGAATTTACCACTTGTAGACTTTGTTGTTGTTCAGTTGCTAAGTAGTATCCGACTCTCTGCAACCCTATGAACTGCAGCACACCAGGCTTTTCTGTCCTTCACTATCTCCCAGAGTCTGGCTCAGCTCATGCTCATTGAGTCGGTGATGCCATCCAACCACCTCATCCTCTCTCGCCCCCTTCTCCTTCTGTCCTCAATCTTTCCCAACAACAAGGTCTTTTCCAGTGAGTTGGCACTTTGCATCAGGTGGCCAAAGTATCAAAGTTTCAGCTTCACTATCAGTCCTTCCAATGAATATTCACTGTTGATTTCCTTTAGAATGGACTGGTTTGATCTTGCTGCTGTCCAAGGGACTCTCAAAAGTCTTCTCCAACACCACAGTTCAAAAGCATCACTTCTTTGGTGCTCAGCTTTCTTTATGGTCCAACTATCACATCCATACATGACTACTAAAAAACCATAGCTTTGACTATACGGATCTTTGTTGGCAAAGTGTTATCTCTGCTTTTTAATACATTGTCTAGGTTGGTCATAGTTTTTCTGCCAAGACGGAAGTGTCATAATTTCATAAGATCCATATAGTCAAAGCTATGGTTTTTCCAGTAGTCATATATAGATGTGAGAGTTGGACCATAAAGCAAGCTAAGCACCAAATAAGTGATGCTTTTGAACTGTAGTGTTGGAGAAGACCCTTGAGAGTCCTTTGGACAGCAAGAAGATCAAACCATAATTTCAAGGCTTCGGTCACCAACCACAGTGATTTTGGAGCCCAAGAAAATAAAATCTGCCACCGTTTCTACTTTTTCCCCATCTATTTGCCACAAAGTGATGGGACTGGTTGCCATGATCTTCAGCTTTTGAATGTTGAGTTTTAAGCCAGCTTTGTCACTTTCCTCTTTCACCTTCATCAAGAGGCTCTTTAGTTACTCTTTGCTTTCTGCCAATATAGTGGTCTCATCTGCATATCTGAGGTTGACAGTTCTCCCAGTAGTCTTGATTCCAGCTGTGCTTCATCCAGCCCGGCACTTCACATGCTGTACTCTGTGTAGAAGTTAAATGGGCAAGGTGACAATATACAGCCTCGACATACTCTTTTCCCATTTGGAACCAGTCAACTGTTCTAAAACCAGTCAACCAGTTCTAACTGTTGCTTCTTGACCCACATACAGGTTTCTCAAGAGACAGGGAAGATGGTCTGGTACTCCCATCTTTTTAAGAATCTTCCACAGTTTGTCATGATCCACACGGTCAAAAGCTTTAGTGTAGTCAATCAAGCAGATGTTTTTCTGGAATTCCCTTGCTCTCTCTATGATCCAATGAATGTTTGCAATTTGATCTCAGCTTGTACATCTGGAAGTTCTCGGTTCACATACTGCTGAAGCCTAGCTTGAAGGATTTTGAGCATTACCTTGCTAGCATGTGAAAAGAGCGCAGTTTGTGGTAGTTTGAGCATTCTTTGGCATTGTCTTTCTTTGAAACTGTAATGAAAACTGACCTTTTCCAACCCTGTGGCCACTGCTGAGTTTTCCAAATGTGATGACATGTTGAGTGTAGCACTTTAACAGCATCATCATTTAGGATTTGAAATAGCTCAGCTGGAATTTTATCACCTCCACTAGCTTTGTTGGTAGTAATGCTTCCTAAGGCCGACTTGACTTCATGTTCTAGGATGTCTGGCTCTAGGTGAGTGACCACACCATCGTGGTTGCCTCAGTCAGTAAGACCTTTTTTGTATAGTTCCGCATAGTCTTGCTACCTCCTCTTAATCTCTCCAGCTTCTGTTAGGTCCTTGCTGTTTCTGTCCTTCCTCATGTCCATCTTTCCATGAAATGTTCCCTTGGTATCTCCAATTTTCTTGAAGGGATCTCTAGTCTTTCCCATTCTACTGTTTTCCTCTACTTCTTTGCAATGTTCATTTAAGAAGGCCTTCTCATCTCTCCTTGCTGTTCTCTGGAGCTCTGCATTCAGTTGGGTATAATCAATTGATTATATATTCTTTGCAGCCGAAGATGGAGAAGCTCTATACAGTCAGCAAAAACAAGACCAGGAGCTGACTGTGGCCCAGATCATGAACTCCTTATTGCCAAATTCAGGCCAAATTGAAGTAGAGAAAACCACTAGCCCATTCAGGCATGACCTGAGTCAAATCTCTTATGATTATAGAAGGGAGGTGATGAATAGATTTAAGGGTTTAGATCTGGTAGACAGACTGTCTGGCAAACTATGGACAGAGATTCGTAACACTGCAGAGGAAGCAATAACCAAAACTATCGCGAAGAAAACAAAATGCAAGAAGGAAAACGGGTTTATCTGAGAAGGCTTTACAAATAGCTGAGAAAAGAAGAGAAGTAAAAGGCAAGGGAGTAAGGGAAAGATATACTCAACTGAATGTAGAGTTCCAGAGAAAAGCAAGGAGAGAAAAGAAGGCCTTCTTAAATGAACAAGTAAAATGATACCAGATGGAATAAAGAATTCTATGAAAGATGACTACATGGATAAATATATAAGATGCTTTAATATAATTTTAAAGATATCTGACTAAACAAAAACAGAAATATTAACAATATAGTATAAAGTTAAAAACATATGCAAAAGTAAAGTACATCACAACAATAGCTCAAACACAGGAATCATACCAGTGTCAGGATTCCTTGTTGTACAAGGTGATACACTGCCACTTGAAGGTATACTATGGTAAAATAAACATAAAATACCGAAACGGTTATAGCTAATGAGACAACACAGGAGATACGACAACAAAGAGAATCTTAGGACATTTTTCAATTAATTCAGAAGAAGGAAGAAAGAAGGAAAAGTACAAGGAAGAACAATGGAACAAGGGGAAAGAAATTGCAAGATGACAAATTTAAACCTAACACTGTCAAAATCAATCCCATTGTAGTCTAACCATCCCAATTAAAAGGTAGAGACTATCAAGATAAAATAGCAAGACCTCATTATATGTGCTTATCAGCAACGTAGGTCAACTATAAAGACTAAAAAATGCTGAAGTGAAAGGATTAAAAAAATACCATGTAAACATTAATCAAAATATCTAATATTAATATCAGAACAAATAACACAGTAAAGAATAATACCAGGGATAATAAAGGTCATTTCATATGAGAGAAAGGTCAGAGCATTAGGAGGGAACAACAATCATGACGGCTGCTTACACTCAATAGCAAGTTTCAAAACTCATTAAGCAAAAAACTGACAAAACTTCGAGAAGAGACAAACACAACCACACTGGGAGATTTCAGTCGCCCTCTCTCAGTAATCGAGAGAGCAGGTAAACGAGTATCAGTGAGAACATAGCTTTTAATAATACTGTCAACCACCTGGCCCACGCCAACAGTATAGACCACTGCAAGCAGCAACAGCAGAATACACGTTCTTATAAAGTGCACACGAAGCATTTACCAAGATAAACCAACTGTGGACCTTATAAAATATATTCATAAGTGTAAAAGGAATAAAATCATAAAAAAATTCTCAGAACAAGTGAAATTAAATTATTAATCAAAAATAGAGACTTTTTTAAATGTCAAAACTTAGGAAACAGTACATTTCTAAATAACCTGTGGATGAAAGGGAAAAAAAACAAAAACAAAAGAAATATTTGAAGTATTTTGAACTAAACAAAAATGACGGCATAATACATACAAATTTATGGAATGTTGTTAAAACACTACTTAGGGAAATTCATAGCACTAAATGCCTATATTAGAAAAGAAGACAATTCTCAAATCAATGATCTTTGTTTCCACATTAAAAAAAAAAAACAGACAAACTGGTGCAAACAAAGCCTAAAGCAAGCACAAGGAAGGAAAGAAACAAAGATCAGAGTATAAATCAATTAAAAAGAAAGCAGAAAAACAGAAACAAAACAAAGCCTAAAGCCGACCTGTGAGAAGATTAATGAAGCCAATAAACCTCTAGCCAGAATGATTAGGTAAAAAAGACAAGACAGAAAGTGTCAATAACAAAAATGAGAAAGAAAATATCACTGCAGATTCTGTAAAAGGGTGAAAAAGGAAGTATTCTGAACAACTTAGTACCAATAAACTTAACAAACGAACAATTCCTTGAAAGATACAACCTACTAAAACTCAAAGAAAAAGATAAACAAATAGCTGGTATCACCTAAAGAAACTGAATTTATCGTTTAAAAATTTTAGCTGAAAAGAAAAAAATAAAGCAAGCAGACCCACATGGCTTCACAAGTGAATTCTACCAATATTTAAGAAATACTATGAATTGAACACAAGGATCTCTACAAAATTAAAGAGGGGGAAAATCAAGCAGAGGAAAAGTGTTAAAATTATACCAAAATGAGACTAGCTATTAAAAGAAACAAAGACAAATATGAAAATTCATAAAAACTTAGCCAATCATATCAAATAACATCAAAAATAATAATACATCATAGCCAAGAGGAGTTTATCCCCCGGATGTGAGGTTGGTATAATATTTGAAAAATGTGAAAATCAATCAGAACAACTTACTGTATCAAACTAAAAGAAGAAGAAATACACATCTCCACAGATACAGAAAAATCATTTGACAAAACCTAATTTCCATTACTAAGCAGGAATAAAAGTGGACTTACTCAAGCCAACAGAAAGAAAAATCTTTGAGAAACTATAGTTAACTTCATCCTTACGATGAAAGTCTTCCCCGCTAAGATCAGCAGCAAGGCAAACATGCTTGCTCTTTCTTCTTCTATTCAAGACTATATTGGAGATACTAGCTAGGGAAGTTAGGCGAGGAAAAAGAAAAAAAAAAAAACCCTCTAGACTAAAAAGGAAAACTGTCTTTATCCGCAGCTAATACGATCCTGTGGGAGTCCTCCTGAGTAGTTACTGACTCTCTATAAGGAAGATGTGACCACCTGAAAATATCATTACATAGTTAACTGGCTCTACTCCAATATAAAAAAGAAATTCAAAATATTAAAAAAGATTAATATAAAAAATATTTTAAAAAGAGAGGATACAACAGCAAATTTTTCCACTTAACAACCATTATGTCAGAACCTTAATTTGGATACAAGCTTTATGGACTCACAAAATTGTTTTATGGCAAACCTAACCACGTATTTAATCAACTAAAAGTATTCAGAATAATATGCAATAGGAAAGGAAAACCTGTGTATTTTGCATTCAAGAACTTACTATTCCATGCTATCAAGAAACATTCTAAATTATTAACTTCAGTTCATAATTTGGTTGTTCTCAGCATACATGTTATAAGTAAAAACCAACAGACTACTGTCCAAATTAGTCCAAGTTAATTTAAGACAAATATTTGTTCCTGCAACACAGACGAGAACAAAATGAGTTTGATATTTAGGATATATTGCAAAATAAAAAAAGTTTAACTAAAATGAAAGTGAAAGGCGCTCAGTCATGTCCGACTCTTTGCAACTCCATGGCCAGAATACTGGAATTCTCTAGGCCAGAATACTGGAGTGGATCCTTTCTCCAGGGGATCTTCCCAACCCAGGGATCAAACCCAGGTCTCCCACATTGCAGGTGGATTCTTTACCAACTGAGCTATCAGGGAAGCCCAGCAAAAATGATGCTCTACTAATATTACAAATGGATGCTATCCTTTACATTCGATAACATAAATCAGTGTTTCTTTGATATCAATTCTAACATTGAAAACTGAAAGTAAATCAGTGTTTCTTTGATATAAATTCTAACATTGAAAACTGAAAGTATTTTGTGTAATCCATACAGCAGGGGTCAGGAGTCTGGAATGTCAGTATGAACCCAGGCTGCCTATTGATCTACTACTGTGGCTGAACCTCCAGTTGCAGTCACTGAACCTGGATTCTAAGCCAGTTCTCCATCAAATCCAGAATTTAACTCTGACTCACTACAGGAACTGCTGCCAGGTGCTATATCCTCCAGAGCCTTGTCTTCTCAGGGTGGATCCCATGTGTTGGACTGAGTTTTCAAATAGCTTTCCCAAGACCTCCCAATTCCTAAAGTAAAGACTCTAAACACCAGACCCGTGGTTTGGCTCTCCACCGCCAGTGCCCCAGCAGCTCCTAGAGCCCATTCCAGAAATGGCCTGGTGGGGCCTCCCCAGATAAACTACGGTTCTGACATAAAACCTGTAAATGCTGCAAGAATCTGCCCACACATCATGCTTATAAAGAGTAAACAACTTCACACACACACAAACAACCCCTATTTCCATGATAAATGTAGAAGCAGTTTGAAAACCAGGTTTTCAGAAGTACAGGTTTATACTTTTTCATATAAACAGGAGTATAAGGATAGCTATGATTATAAAAGGGAAATTTCCGTGTGTCTCATGCATTTACATAGTTACATAAGAACTTATTTTACAAGTACATCCTCTACACATTATAAATTGATTTAATGAGAGGAATTAAATTCTTGAAAACAGGAACACACTATCACTAACACCTTTAGAAAGGAAATGCATTAATAAATAAGCTCACATATTTTAACAGGAGACTCAGTCAAATAATATGGTTCTTAAGATCAATTAAAGCTATAGTCTTCAGATTTTCTAGTTTCCTTCTTATTAGTAACACAGCAATAAATGGTGTTTTATCTCTGCTGCTGCTGCTAAGTCACTTCAGTCGTGTCCGACTCTCTACAACCCCAGAGATGGCAGCCCAACAGGCTCCCTCATCCCTGGGATTCTCCAGACAAGAACACTGGAGTGGGTTGCCATTTCCTTCTCCAATGCATGAAAGTGAAAAGTGAAAGTGAAGTCACTCAGTCCTGTCCGACTCCTAGCGACCCCATGGACTGCAGCCCACCAGGCTCCTCTGTCCATGGGATTTGCCAGGCAAGAGTACTGGAGTGGGGTGCCATTGCCTTCTCCAGTTTTATCTCTACCAAAAGTAATAAAGAACAATTATTACCTGTGAATAATCTTTGATAATATAAACATTAGGTACAAGAACTATTTAAAATTTATGATACCAGAATTAGATTTCATGTTTTAATCAAAAATAAACTATCATTAAAAGTAGGTATCAAAGACTTGGGAGTAATAGTGTATTTCTTTTCCTAACTAATCATTCTCCAACAGATGTAGACCTACTGTGAAATACTTCACATAGATGGATTACAATATAAATGAATTAAGTCATCACTTGCTCTGGGTGAATTCAAATATGGATATTTATACTACAGGAAATTTGAGAATGCTAGCCAAGCATTAGGTAATGAACTTTATAAAACTTACTCTTTGACAGACTGAGTAGTAATGCTCAATGTACAAAACTGTTTTTAAATTACTCTTGATGGCTTAGCAAAGGCTAAATTTTGAAACAGGAGACTTGAAGTTCCCAAGTTAGAACATCAACTAGCAATGGGTAAGCTCCTTGAATGTTTGAACCTCAACAACTTAAAGATAGCAAATAATACTCAGTAAATATTTCTTGATTATATAAAGCACTCTTTAAGACAAAAAAGGAATAATACTTAGGTATATGAAATTTGAAAATTACGAAATAATCATACAACATTGGAACTTACATCCAAGACTGACTCCAAAGTCTGACTTTGCACTTTTATTCTTTTCTTCACTTAAATAACTTACATAACTTAACTACAAAGGCATTTTAAAAGATAAATTTGCATTAAAAAGAGATCAGGGTCTCAAAATGTTGGTTGAGGCACAAGAAAAAATAAGTAAAAATAAGCAAACTGTGAATATTAATTCATCTTCCCTAAAAAAGCAGCAGAAACCCTGCAAGAAACAGAAACAGGAATAACAATGTGGGAGGGGTAGAGACAGGGTGAGAGAGAGACGCCAAGGACAGGCTTTAGGGAGTCCTGGGAGGGAGATCCGGGGCAGAAGGGAGGGAGGCAGGGGAGGGCGGGGAGGGAAGCAGGGGAGGGGCGGGGAGGGAGCAGAGGGGAAGGCTGGAAAGGGCAGCAGGAGGAGGCAGGGAAGCGGGGCAGAAAGGCCGGGCGGAGAAGAGAGAGCGGAACACAGCTTCCAAATCCCTCTCTCTTCTAGTCTACTGGGACTAACAAGAACACCACGTGTTTGGATATGTTGTGCAAAACATATCCAAACACGGGAGCTGTTTATCTACCTCAACAACACAACAGAAGAATATGCAACCAGAAGACAAAGAGAGAATACAGTAATAAAAGAGGAAGGTAAGTTAAATGATACAACTTTTTCAGAGCTGCTCGTTGTTGAGCAGCTCGTTGCACGTGACTGGAGCACACAAGGACTGGGGCCCCAGGCTCCTCAGTCCACAGAATCGTCCAGGCAAGAATGCGGGAGTTGGTTCCATTTCCATCCCCAACAGAGCTGCTAATAATGTTTATATATGACCAAGAAAAAAAAAACTTTTATAATTAACAAAATCTAAATATGAAGACTATTTAGTCACATTTACAACTATAACCAGAAATCTCTGTTAAAAACATAATGTTTCTCTTTCCATTTATTTCCAAAGCGTATTATGAAAATTTTAGGACAATAAAATTGAGCTATAAAAGCAAAACTAAGCTATAAAATGACTTGTGATTTTAATGGTACTTAAATACAGGTAAAAAGAGGATCAATAAAGACTTCTAAACAAATATGACTTTATTTTTCTTATTTAATATTAATTCAATAAGTAAATCTGAAGGCTGAGGGAAAATTTTAAAAATTCTTTGCACCCTATCACAAGTACTACATAATTCTATTTAGTGTGAACTACTCAAAAATAGTTTCTACCTCAAAAAGAAAAAATTATTCCGTTTGATAATTTGTCTATTTAGGCTTATTTTAATAAACCTATATGTTAATCAGTCTAAGTGGATTCACTCCACCACTTATAAAGATAACTTTAAAATGATAAAAATAAAAGTCACTACAATAAACATTATTCCTAATTGTGCCATACCTTTAGCTACAGCTTCTTTATATTTCTCTTTGGCGGAATTCATTTCTTTTATTAATTGTCTATAGCTGGTTTTTAATTTCTCTAATTCTGTCTTTGTAACCTGTCAAAAAAAAGAAATGCAAAAAGATTTTTAAAAGCTTAAATTTACATCTGGCAAGAACTTAAATTTCAAAGCATTAACTGATGCATCTTTTACTGCTTATGAGTCAGAAGTGCTCTTTAATATATAATTATAAACAATAAACTAAAATTAGCTTAGAAACTGGTGATAAATTCAAAGCATATGAAAAAAAGAAAAACATTTCTTAAAAAGAAGAGCAAATCATAAACTAGTGCTGTCATTACCTAAAATTGAAAGGCCAATAATTTATTGCTATTTACAGAAATATTTTCTCTAATAAAAAAACTAATTTAAAATTCTTATTTTAATCATACAGAATAACTCTGAGTGGTCATAATTCACCATTTCTAATATGAATTTTTTTTTTTACACTGTAACATCTCTGAAAAGATGCATCCAATTAATGTTGACCAGGCAGCATTCATGACAGTGGTCACAGCATGCACACATTAACTTGGTTATTATTTCTGCACAAAGGCTTGACAAATCCAAGTCCTTGACTCTGTAGTCAGCCATAAAAAGCGTTCAAGAAAAAACTGAGAATCTTAGATGGTATCTGAAAAACATCTACTAAGACTTCTGAGAAGAGTTAAGAAATCAGCACCATTAAAAACTTGCTAAAGGGACATAAGCAACTTGGAAGCAAGTCCCAGAGCCTACTTTAAACAAATTCTGCATCACCAAGGCTCTTGACAGCATGGAAGACAGCACTGTGTAAGTGAACAAAAATGTCAACAACTATGATAGATATGTGCTAAGTCGCTTCAGTCGTGTCCACATCCTTGCAACTCTATGAATTGTAGCCCACCAGGCGCCTCTGTCCATGGAATTCTCCAGGCAACAATATTACAGTGGGTTGCCATGCCTCTTCCAGGGGATCTTCGCAACCCAGGGGTCGAACCCACATCTCTTATATCTCCTGCATTGCAGGGAGGTTCTTTACCACTAGCGCCACCTGGGAAGCCCCATGATATATAGATACCGTTCATCATTTAGTCAATAAGTCATGTCCGACTCTTGCAACCCCATGGACTGCAGCACACGCGGTTTCTCTGGCCATGGGATTCTCCAGGCAAGAATACTGTAGTGGGTCACCATTTCCTTCTCCAGGGGATCTTCCCGACCCAGGGATCGAACCTGCATCTTCTGCATTGCAGGCAGATTCTTTACAGACTGAGCCACCAGGGAAGCCCATGATACAGATATAGATAGAAATGACTTCAAATCATTTCCTTTTAAAAGAAAACCTCAGTGGTTAACATGTTTTAACGGACTTTACCTTTTAGAGCAGTTTTAGTATCACAGCAAAACTGAGCACAAAGTACAGAGATTTCCCATTTGTCCCTCATCCCACTCGTGCACGGCCTCACTGATCAACATGCTCCACTCGAGTTTGTCTGTACGTTTGTTACAACTGATGAACCTATAAGAACATATCATTCTCGCACAAGTACACAGGTTACATTAAGTTCCACTCGTGGGGTGTATTTTATGGTTTTGAACAAATATACCGTGACATGTATCCCACCACTACAGGACCACACACAGATGTTTCACCGTCTAAGACCCTCCGTGCTCCACTTGTTCACAAACCCCTAGCAACCGATGATCTTTTTACTACCTTCACAGCTCTGACTTCTCGAGAATACCATATAGGTAGAATCATATATATTTTTCAGATTGGCTTCTTTCACTTAGTGGGCCTCCCTGGTGGCTCAGATGGTAAACAATTTGCCTACGTAGTGGGAGGCCTGGGTTCAATCCCTGGGTCGGGAAGATCCCCTGGAGAAGGGAATGGCAATGCACTCCAGCATTCCTGCCTGGAGAATCCCATGGACAGAGGAGCCTGGCGGGCACCAGTCAGTCAGACACAACTGAGCAACGAACACTTTCCCTTCCTTTCACTTGGTAATATACATTTAAGGGTCCTGCATATCTTTCTTGGTAGCTCATTTCCTTTGAGCACTGAATAATATTCCATTGTCTGGATGCACCACAGTTTATCCATTCATTACTAAAAGACATCTTGGTGGCGTCTACGTTTTGACAATTATGAATAAAGCTGTTATAAACTGCTATGTGTGGGCTTTAGTGTAGACATATGTTCTCAACTTCTTTGGATAAATACCAAGGAGCTCAATTTTTGGAACCTACGGTGAAACTATTTTTATTTTTGTAAAACACAACCAAACTGTCTTCAAAGTGGCTGAATTATTATGTAATCCCACCAGCAATGAATGAGAGTTCCTGTTGCTCCATAACCTCACCAGTATTTGATGTCGTCAGTGTTCTGGATTTGGGACATTCTAATGTGGGGCAGTGGTATCTCATTGTTCCTTTAGTTTGCATTTCCCTGATGGCATAAAATTTGAGCAAATTTTTATCTGCTTATTTGCCATCTGTGTATCTTCTTTGGTGACGTGTTTATTTTTTCATAAGGTTGCTTCTTGTCTTAACGGACTTAGAGTTCTTTCTGTGTTTTAGATAACAGTCTTTTATCAAATGTCCTTACAAACTTTTTCTCCCAGTTTACAGTTCATCTTCTCATTCCTATGATATTGTATTTTGTAGAAGTGTGGTTTTTGGTTTTTGGTTTTTTTGAGGAGACTGTGTGTGTGTATGTGTGTGTATAAATATATATTTGCAGTAGGCAAGAAATATGGACACTTCCATCTGCATGACTGCCCATCACAGTTTACTGCTCTGGTCTCAGGGAACTGAACATTTTTCAATTGGGCACACCTTTAAACTGATGTATCCCATTCATGTCTGTTGTTGAAACCTGTCTGAAAATTTTCCCAATCTGATTCATTTTATCTTGTGTATCAGGCTGCTTTCAGCTCACTGTTCTTTTAAATTTGTGAAGTCATTATATAGCTTATACTTGCTTACAGACGACCCAGAGTGTGCTTGAGACTCTACTGCGTCTGACTTTCAACGCTCTTCAGTTCAGTTCAGTTCAGTTGCTCAGTTGTGTTTGACTCTTTGTGGACTGCAGCACGCCCGGCCTCCCTGCCCATCACCAACTCCCAGAGTTTACTCAAACTCATGTCCAGTGAGTCGGTGATGCCACCCAACCATCTCATCCTCTGTCATCCCCTTCTCCTGCCTTCAATCTTTCCCAGCATGAGGGTCTTTTCTAATAAATCAGTTCTTCACATCAGGTGGCCAAAGGATTGGAGTTTCAGCTTCAGCATCAGTCTTTGCAATGAACACTCAGGACGGATTTCCTTTAGGATGGACTGGTTGGATCTCCTTGCAGTCCAAGGGACTCACAAGAGTCTTCTCCAACACCACAGTTCAAAAGCATCAATTCTTCGGTGCTCAGCTTTCTTCACAGTCCAACTCTCACATCCATACATGACCACTGGAAAAACCATAGCCTTGACTAGATGAACCTTTGTTGACAAAGTAATGTCTCTGCTTTTGAATATGCTATCTAGGTTGGTCATAACTTCCCTTCCAAGGAGTAAGCGTCTTTTAATTTCATTGCTGCAGTCACCTGCAATGATTCTGGACCCCAAAGAAATAAAGTCTGCCACCATTTCCCCATCTATTTGCCATGAATCTGATGGGACCAGATGCCATGATCTTCGTTTTCTGCATGTTGAGCTTTAAGCCAGCTTTTTCACTCTCCTCTTTCACTTTCATCAAGAGGCTCTTTAGTTCCTCTTCACTTTCTGCCATAAGGGTGGTGTCATCTGCATATCTGAGGTTATTGATATTTCTCCCAGCAATCTTGATTCCAGCTTGTGCTTCTTCCAGCCCAGGGTTTCTCATGATGTACTCTGCATAGAAGTTAAATAAGCAGGGTGACAATATACAGCCTTGATGTACTCCTTTTCCTATTTGGAACCAGTCTGTTGTTCCATGTCCAGTTCTAACTGTTGCTTCTTGACCCGTATACAGGTTTCTCGAGAGGCAGGTCAGGTGGTCTGGTATTCCCATCTCTTGAAGAATTTTCCACAGTTTGTTGTGATCCACACAGTCAATTCCCTTACCTTCCTCTAAATTCTGTAATAAAGATGCCACACCCTTGGAGACTAGAGTCACAGCTTTGTACTTTGACTCACATCCAACGTAAGTAAAATTTCTCGGAATGAAAACTCACGATGTCCTTTGCTGTATGCCACACATGTCACACACATTTCTGCAGAGCTATAATTTTTTAAAAAAGAGAGAAAGGAGGGAATCCCCTGGCAGTCCTGTGGTTAGGACTCTGTGCTTTCACTGCTGAGGGTCTGGGTTCAATCCCTGGTCGGGGAACTAACATTCTACAAGCCGTATGGTACAGCCAAAAATGAACTTTTTTTAAAAGAAAGAGAGACAAAAAGGAAGGGCAGAAAAGAGAACAGAAGTCTTACATTTTTATGAATTCCAGCTTATCAATGATTTCTCCATGGATCATTTTGGTGTTCTATCTAAAAAATCATCTCCATATCTAAGGTTATCTAGGTTTTCTATTTATCTTCTAGGTGTTTTACAGTTTTGAATTTTACATTTCAGTCTGTGATCCATTTTGAGTTAATTTTTGTGACTGGTGTAAAATCTGTGTAAGGATTCATTATTTGCACATTTTTTTTGTCCCTGTTCCAGTGCCATTTGTTGAAAATATTAACTGTTCTCCCCTGTGCTGACTTTGCCCCTTTCTTCCAAAGATCAGTCAACTATATTTATATGAATCTACTTCTGGACTGTATATTCCGTTTCACTGATCTATTTGTTTATCTGTTTATTTTCTTTCACAAACGCCAAACTCTCTTGATCAGTGTCTTTATAATAAATCTGAAAGTCACATAATGTTGGTCTTCCAATTTTGTTCTCCAATGTTCTGTCGCCTACTCTGGGTCTTTTGCTACTCCACATGAATTTTAGAATCAGTTCGGCATTTGCTGGGATTGTGATTGGGATCTGTATTAAATCTATAGTGCAAAATGGGAAAAACTGATATCTTGACAATATTGAGGACACAGGATAACAATTATTTCTCCACTGATTTCTCTCATCAGTTCAGCATCAGTTCAGTTCAGTTCAGTTCAGTTGCTCAGTCGTATCCAACTCTTTGCGACCCCATGAACCGCAGCACGCCAGGCCTCCCTGTCCATCACCAACTCCCGAAGTTTACTCAAACCCATGTCCATTGAGTCAGTGATGCCATCCAGCCATCTCATCCTATGTCATCCCCTTTTCCTCCTGCCCCCAATCCCTCCCAGCATCAGAGTCTTTTCAAATGAGTCAGCTCTTTGCATCAGGTGGCCAAAGTATTGGAGCCTCAGCCTCACCATCAGCCCTTCCAATCAACACCCAGGACTGATTTCCTTTAGGATGAACTGTTTGGATCTCCTTGCAGTCCAAGGGACTCTCAAGAGTCTTCTCCAACACCACAGTTCAAAAGCATCAATTCTTCGGCGCTCAGCTTTCTTCACAGTCCAATTCTCACATCCATACATGACCACTGGAAAAACCATAGCCTTGACTAGATGGACCTTTGTTGGCAAAGTAATGTCTCTGCTTTTGAATATGCTATCTAGGTTGGTCATAACTTCCCTTCCAAGGAGTAAGCGTCTTTTAATTTCATGGCTGCAGTCACCATCTGCAGTGATTTTAGAGCCCACAAAAATAAAGTCAGCCACTGTTTCCACTGTTTCCCCATCTATTTCCCATGAAGTGATGGGACCGGATGCCATGATCTTAGTTTTCTGAATGTTGAGCTTTAAGCCAACTTTTTTACTCTCCTCTTTCACTTTCATCAAGAGGCTCTTTAGTTCTTCTTCATTCTGTCATTGTTCTCCTATAGATCTTGAACATACACTTTGTTAGATTTATACCTAAGTATTTCATTTTTTGAGGTTCTAATGTAGATGGTATTGTGCTTTTAATTTCATATTCTACCTGTTCATTGTTAATACATAGGGAAGTGATTGATTTTTGTATGCTAACACTGTATCCTGCAAAGTGAAATCAGTCAGTTGTGTCTGACTCTTTGCAACCTCATGGACTGTGGCCCTCCTGGCTCTGTCCAAGGGATTTTCCAGGCATGAATACTGGAGTGGGTTGCCATTTCCTGCAAACTTGCTATAACTGATTGTTTGTTTCAAGAGTTTTTGGTTTATTCTCTCAGATTATCTACATAAACAACCATGTCATTTGTAAATAATGACATTCCCAATCTGTATACATTTTATTTCTTGTCCTGGTCTTGTTTCATTAGTTAAGATTGACAGAATTTTTTTAACAAGCAGTGGCAAGCGGGGGACATCCATGTCTTGCTCTGATCTTAATGGGAAAGTTACATGTTTCTCACATTTATGTATGATGTTAGCTGGAAGTTTTTTGCAGATATTCTTTATCAAGTTGAGGAAGTTCACCTTTATTCCTAGTTTACTGAGAGTTTTTAATCACGAATTGGTGGTAGATTTTGTCAGATGCTTTCTCTCCATCTATTCATATGCTCATGTAATTTTTCTTTTTAGTTTGTTGATATAATGGACTCCATTAATTGATTTTCAAATATTGAACCAAACTTTCACAACTGAAATAAATTCCACTTGTCAAGGTGCATAAATTCTTTTTCTACACTGTTGGATTTTATTTCTCAATAGTTCAAAGACGTTTGCATCTATGTTCATGAGAGACATTGGTTTATAGCTTCCTAATATCTTTGTCTGCTTTTGGTGTTTGATAATACTAGCATCCTAGAATGGGATTGGTAAGCTTCTCTCTGTTTCTTTTTCTGAGGTAAGTCTGTAGAAAAGTGGTGCAATTTCTTCCTTGAATGTTTGATAGAATTCACCAGTGAAGGCATCTGAGCTTGAAGCCTTCTGAGCCTGGTGCCTTCTATTTTGGAAGGTTATTAATGATCGATTCAATTACTTTAATAGATACCTGCCTGTTCAGACTGTCCATGTCATTTTATGTGAGTTTCAGCAGATTGTGTCATTCAAGGCATGCTCCCATTTCTCCCAGCTTATCAAATTTATGGACACAGGGTTGATTAAAGAGTATTCCTTCATTATCCTTTTAATAGCCATGGGATACATAGTCATGTCTCCTCTTTCACTTCTGATATTAGTCATTTGTACCCACACTGGTTTTTTTGTTAGCCTGGCTAGAGACTTGTTGATTTCATTTACCTTCTCGAAAATCAGATTTTGGTTTTGCTGACTTTTCTTAATTAGTTTCCTGTTTTCCTTTTCACTGAGTTCTACTCTAATTTTCATTAGTTCTTTTCTTCTGTGTACTTTGGATTCAATCTGTTCTTCTTTTTCTACCGTTTCTTCTAAGGTAGAAGCAGAGATGATTGATTTTAGATCTTTCTTTCTTTCTAACAAATGCAGTCCATGCTATAAATTTCCCTCTAAGCACTGCTTTTGCTATATCCCACACATTTTGATAAGTTTTCTTTTCAGTTTCATTTAGTTCAACATATCTTTATATTTTTCTTGAGATTTCTTCCTTGGTCCATGGGTTATTTAGAAGTGTGTTGTTTAATCTCCAAGTATTTGGGGATTTTCTAGCTATCATACTGTATCAATTCCACTCTTTTAAATATATTTTGATGTAGCTTATAACCTGAATGTGGAACATCTTGCTGAATTGTGCAATATAAGCTTGAGAAGAATGTGTATTCCCCTGTTTGTGCATGAAGTAGTCAATAGTGTCCATCACATCTGGCTGACTAATGACATTATTGAGTTCACTCTGTCCTTACTCACTTTCTGTCTGCTGCATCTGTCCATTTCAGATGGGGGTGGGGGAAAGGTACCGAAATCTCCAACTGTAATGGAGGTCCACTCATTTCTCCCTACAATTTTAACAGTTTCACAGTCCTACCAATATTTTGATGCTATGCTGTTAAGCACATGTACATTAAGGATTGTACTGTCTTCCTGGAGAACGGACCCCTTCAACATTCTGTAACTCTCCTCTTTATCCCTGATAAACGTCCTTGCTTTGAAGTCTGTCTTATCTGAAATTAATATAGCTACTCCCACTTTCTTTGTATTAGGGTCAGTACATCTTTCTCCATCCATTTACTATTAATCTGTATGTGTCTTTATGTATAAAGTGGGTTTCTTATAGACAACATATGGTTGTTGCCCTTTCCTCAGATCAGCCAGGCTCCAGCTCAACAGCTTCTTCTGAGGATATACCTTGGTAGGAACAGAATGCTCTAACCTATGTCAGAATGGTTCCCTTTCTCTTCCACTGCCAAGATCATGAGTTTTTTTTTTTTTCCCCCTATATTCACTGTGAGTACCTCACAGAGATTCAGGAGGTAAAAGTCACAAGTGTGAAGACCCCTCAATGAGTGGGTCCTCCTGGAGTTTTCAACCATCAGAGCGTCCAGAATTTGTCAGTTATAGTTCGGGTTTTTCTACACCTAACACTTGTTCTTTCTTATCTCTCCTTGCTATTCTTTGGAACTCTGCATTCAGATGCTTATATCTTTCCTTTTCTCCTTTGCTTTTCGCTTCTTTTCACAGATGGCTGGATGGCATCACTGACTCTATGGACATGAGTTTGGGTGAATTCCGGGAGTTGGTGATGGACACGGAGGCCTGGCGTGCTGGATTCATGGGGTTGCAAAGAGTCGGACACGACTGAGCGACTGAACTGAGCTGAACACTTGTTCTCAAGTCTGATGCTGGTCTGGTTAGTTGTGATTCTCTATTTTCACTTGTCCAGTTTGGGGGACAGTCATTTTGCTCTGTGACCTATCTTCTCTAATGGATCTAAGAAGAGTTGCTGATTTTTCAATTTGTTCCAATTTTTATTTGCTGTTAGGATGGAGTGACAATTCCAAGCTTCTTACATGCTGGATTGGAAAATGGAAGTCTTAACTTCTGAAGTTGCTAAAGAACCAATTCACTGTTCGTAAACTGGCAAATTAATGTCTAAAAGCAAGTATTTGTCTTACCTTTCTTGCATGATCTATACCTCATGGCAACCAAATAGCTGATACAGGAAAAACTTTTACTGAAAATTCCAGCTAACAATTGCATCAGGAATGACAGAAGTAAAATATTGTCGTTTTACAACCTCCACTGAACTAATGGATCTGAGCAGTGGACATCAAGTGCTTCATTAGGTGAAAGGCTGAAGAGAAAATTTTTAATAGATTGACAAGGCTGGCAGCACTGGTACCTGTTAGCAGATAATATATACCTCTTGTTATGAAACAACAGGAAATCTATACCAGCCCGAAATAAACAGCAAGAGTATTGTCAAGCCTCTAGATCTAACTTCCAGTTTGCTGGAAAACTGAAGGATAAAGGAATACATGAAACTGCATTACAAGATACTAACAGCAAAATCCAAAATGAAAGAATTCAATTCTATTGAGTAAGTTACCCAGTTTCTTTAAATGCACAGCATTTTAAAAGTGGGGTGGCAAGGAGAGCCTACAGATTAAAAGAGATTATTAAAAGGCAATGTATAAGCCAGGTTTGGATCATGATTCAAATGAACCAACTGCAAAAATAACATTTAACAATTATTTGAGCACAATCAGGATAATTAATAATATTAAGGAATTATCTTTATTTTTAGGTGAGTTCATAACATAGTTTTCTTAAAGAGTAATTAGCAATAAATAATATTTACAAATAAAAGTAAAAAACTGGAATTTTCTATAAAATTATCCAATGTAGAAGAAAGGTAGGTGAGAGTACAGATGTAAAAAACAAACCAAAATATTGACTAGGCGGATGGACAGGTCAATGGGAGTTCATTTAATTATTCTCTCTTCTTCTGTACACTTGAAAATTTTCACAATTAAAACCACTGTAAAAAGTTAGGCAGAAGGGACAGACACCAGTTGTGAAGAAAATGTGGAAGTATCCCAACTAATTTATTTTGGCAGCATTTCTTTCGTGTGAATAAATAATCACATATCTTATAATCAATCATGTTTTATATTCAATAAAAATAAGATACTACTTATTAGAGACATTGAAATCTATTTCTTACCAGAAAATAGTGACTAAACACTTTTTAAAGTTAAACAGGATATAGCATCTCAGTGAATCTAAAACTCACACTAAAGACAGAATCCCAGAGTGGGAAGACAAACCTTGATCATCTCTGCCTCGATCTGCTGATGGACACCTATGTAACTCTTCTTCACCTGCTGCTTATCTTTGATCATCATGGTGAGCCTGTGTAAGGGCCCGGAATTCAGGTCCTCCGCATGTGTCTTCATGATCCTGCTGAGCTGTTCCGTCTGCTGAATCATAAGTAGCCAAGACTTTTTAAAAAATAAGAAACAAAATTAGCATTTGTATTAGAGGCTTCCATTTCACTGTGTTCAGGAACCTTAAACATTTAGTTTTACACAAATTATTACACTAATATAAAAATAACAGGTTTCTGGCAATTATGCAATAAGCTATATGAATGTTTTGTATACAACATCTTTAAATTCAAGCACAAACGCTTCAAAATTCAGTAAGCAGAGAGTGTGCATCACAGCAGGACAGGACTGAGGGGCTCATGGAGAGCCCACTCTTGCAGTCTTCACTGTACCACTTCTTGTCTGTCTTCCAACACTGATGGATTGCTTCTGCCCACACTCTTCCATTGTCTCAGTAAGGAAACCACTTCCCAACAGTCACATGCAACAGAAGCTTACCCATCTTCACTGTAACCTGTCTCTCTGCGGCATCTGATCCCACCGACTCACACTTCCTGAAACTCTCGTTGCTGGTTTCTACGGCCTCTTTTCTTCCAACATACTGACCTGCCTTCCTCCCTTTCTACAAATTCCTTCTCAATCTTAATACCTGCTCTCCTTTTGCTGCCTATGTCTTAAATACTTGAATTCTCTAGATTTCTATCTTTTCTCTTCTCTTAATAAATTAGTTAGAAACCATTCGTTGTTCTAGCTTAACATGTTGCTTCAACAGCAGACACACATCATGCTGGGTTTGGGACAAGTGGGCACATAGATACAGCTGAATCCTATTCAGAAACAAGTTTAGTTTGGTCAGAGAGGATCCATATTAAAGATATACACACAAAAAATAGACAAGGCATGTTTGGATATTTCTCAAAACTAATTTTTCTACACTATTACTTTTGATCTGTGAATGAACAGAATTAATTTCATTACTGTTAGTATTCCAAGGTAATCCTAAAACAAAATTTAGTAAGTATCTAAATCATAGGCTAGCCTAAAGGAAGCAAAAAATTTGTGGTCACAGTCAGAACTCTCCAGGGTCTAACTGGGTATTCTTGTGTTTGATACACTGCAGTATATGTTCTTTTTAAAAAAGTAATCTTTGAGGATATTTCTTTAGGGAAAAAGGTCATTTTAGTTGTAAAATTTCAGTTGCTTTTAAAAACACAAGACAGGTAGCCTACGAACTCATCATATTTACTTTCAAATTCAAAACCCTGAGTACTAAGATGCTCTTGATACCATAAAGCCATTTAAAACTGACGTAGCTCTTCCATTAAAATATAAAATTTAAGGAAGATGAAAACAAAAAACTATATAAATGTGGATTTAAAATATAATCTAGACTGCCCTAGTAACTGCCGTAGCTCTGCCTTTTTCATGATATTTTCACTCTAAGAAATAGAGGGTTAGGAAAACATTCTATATAGCATGTGCAGAATGTTAAGGCTACCAAAAATAAAGTGAGAAGAATCAATTTCTTTCTCAAAAAATAAATATCCTCTATCTTCAAAAAACAAATATTCTCTAAGTGCTTTGTAGCAAAAATTTTTTGTGTTTCTATGTAGGAGTCCTTGCAGCCTAGGGAGAAGTCTTCTTAGAAGCTAAGGTTAAAGGTCATACAAGTAGGTCAGATTACCCTCCACCTCGCAGGACAGCACATCTCATCCTGTCTAATAGCCCTGTTCACTGTAGTTACTGTGGAAAAGTCAAAACCTCCCGAGGAATATATTATCACCACGACTGTCGAAGCCAGAGTGACCTCAATATTTCCCATTTTGACCCAGGGCACAATCTATAGAATCCTGTACTGTCAAAAACTCCTGCTCTGTGATTAGAAAACTCCTTATGCTTTTTATCAGAACTTTCCATTTATCTTTAACAAAAATCTGCTCGATCCCACTTCACTCAGTCATGTCCGACTCTTTTCGACCCCATGGACACCAGGCTCCTCTGTCCGTGGGATTTTCTAGGCAAGAGTACTGGAGTGGGTTGCCATTTCCTTCTCCAGGGAACTTCCTGATCCAGGGATCGAACCCAGGTCTCCCACATTGTAGACAGACGCTTTACTGTCTAAGCCACCAGGGAAGTCCTACTAACAACCTAATAAGGCTAATAAATACTCCTTCTCTTCTGAAGCTGAAGCAACCTTTGAACATGAACAATCCATCAGCAAGTCCTTCTGATTCTCCCTCCAAAGGCTACCACAGATCTACCCACTTCTCTTCATAGTCACCGCCACCCCTTTTGGAAGTTTTAATTGTCTCTGATTTAGACCTAATTGGTGTCCTCTCTTCTGCTGATGCTCCTTTCCACACCATTCCCCTTAACGTAGCAAAAGAAACTGCCATCCTCCTGCAAAAAACCATATACAGGCTTTCCTTTACATTTAAAGGAAAATCCAAACTTCCTTCTAAGACCTAAAGTGTCTCAAATTACGTATCCGCTATAAAAGGCCTCTTGATGAAAATGAAAGTGGAGAGTGAAAAAGTTGGCTTAAAGCTCAACATTCAGAAAACTAAGATCATGGCATCCGGTCCCATCACTTCATGGGAAATAGATGGGGAAACAGTGGAAACAGTGTCAGACTTTATTTTTCTGGGCTCCAAAGTCACTACAGATGGTGACTGCAGCCATGAAATTAAAAAACACTTGCTCCTTGGAAGAAAAGTTATGACCAACCTAGACAGCATATTCAAAAGCAGAGACATTACTTTGCCAACAAAGGTCCGTCTAGTCAAGGCTATGGTTTTTCCTGTGGTCATGTATGGATGTGAGAGTTGGACTGTGAAGAAGGCTGAGCGCCAAAGAATTGATGCTTTTGAACTGTGGTGTTGGAGAAGACTCTTGAGAGTCCCTTTGACTACAAGGAGATCCAACCAGTCCATTCTAAAGGAGATCAGCCCTGGGATTTCTTTGGAAGGAATGATGCTAAAGCTGAAACTCCAGTACTTTGGCCACCTCATGCGAAGAGCTGACTCCTTGGAAAAGACCCTGACGCTGGGAGGGATTGGGGGCAGGAGGAAAAGGGGATGACACAGGATGAGATGGCTGGATGGCATCACCAACTCGATGGACAAGAGTTTGAGTGAACTCTGGGAGTTGGTGATGGACAGGGAGGCCTGGCGTGCTGCGATTCATGGGGTTGCAAAGAGTCAGACACGACTGAGCGACTGATCTGAGCTGATCTATCCATTCAGTTTCTGTTTTGCCATCTTCTACCCAGCTGAATAAATTCCAGGAGTGCTGGTCTTTAGTTTCCTGAACATTCTCTCTTCCTGGGGGCTTATCCTCTCTTTCACATGGCAAGATCCATCTCTTCCATTAGGAACCAGCTAAATCTCATGCAGGTCTCATCCTTGCTATTCTCTATCTGAGCACTTAAAATAATTATTTATTTGTGTGTATATCTGGCTTGTTTTTTTTTTAAGATCTCCCCAACTACAATGGAAGCTCCATGAGGGTTAGTACTGTGTCTCCTTGTTCACTATTTTATGTATTAATGGTGATATAAAACCATGAAGTGAAAATATGCCACTAAAAGATTTTTTTAAATTGTTTCAAACTGGAACTAGACAGCATGAGTGAGTGAGTGAAAGTCGCTCAATCGTGTCCTACTCTGAGACTCCATGGATTATATGGTCCATGGAACTCTCTAGGCCAGAATGCTGGAGTGGGGTGGGAGACCTGGGTCTGATCCCTGGGTTAGACAGCATGAGCAGTGCCAATTACGATGGGGAAGGAAAACTTAACGGGTCTATCTTCAACTGATAAAACAAGCGAGGGATCAGAGCAGCACATAATGCAGTAAGAAGTACTGGCCTAAAAGGAATGAGTTAGTGGGCAAGAAAGTGTTCGGGTGGTGTGTAATGAGAATTAGACACGTGGCTGGAACGTCTGTTATATAGAGATATGAGTAAAATGGTAACAGATGCTTGATAAAGAAACAAACAAAAAAGGATGCGTTTCAACATTTATAGTAAAACTGATACAGCACTTTGCAGATATGGCTCTTTAGTTCTGGCACAGCACTGGTCAAAGCATAAAATATTTGTTGATTACAGTAATTTCTGGAAGATAATTCCTTATAACCTAATAAACAAAATAATCATCTCATCTGCAGGCCATCTGCAGACATTCAAATTGCTTTATTATACAGAATCCTGTTTAAATGATTAATAATGTTCCTCATAATGGAATTTTACCAGCAGTCAGAGTCACTGATGCTGAAAGCCACAGATAGAGTAAGAAATAAAAAAAAAAAAAGTAAAAATAACTGGTTTAATTTTACAAAAATCTAATCACAGGCAAAGAATAATAGAACTTGAAAATAAAACCACTGTGGTTAAGTTTACAGAATAGAATATAAGTATATTAACTTTTCAGAGAAGAGCTACAAAATATGAAAGTAGGAATAACTTAACTATAATAAACTAGACAGAAATCCCAAAGGATACTGACAAAAATCAAGGGTGAGAGACTGATAAGAAGTATATTCATTCCTTAACCTCCATACATAAGTCAATAGGCAGCATTACCTAGAATATTCATTTCTTAACCTCCATACATAAGTCAATAGGCAGCATTGACTAGAAAGTTTATAAATAAAGAGATACAGATTTAAGCTTATAATTCTTAAGCTTCAAAAATTAAACAAGTGAATGTTTAAAAAGGCAGACTTTGCAGGCTTCCTCTGTCACAAAAATAATTTTTAAAGAAAGATAACATTGTCCACTAAAAAAGGAAAGAAAATTTTAAAATGTTAAATGATTCAAAATAAAAATAAGCTGCAAAATAAAAATAACAACATCTGTTAAGCAGTACATAAAAATATTACCTGTTAAACATCTACAAGAAGGAAAATTATTATCAAATCAGGGGGGAAAGACTTCATTGTACACTATAAATAACAAATATCAGTAAAATAAAAAAACATGTAACATCAACAAAAAATGGTAGGGGACATCACTCCAGAAAAACATGAACAATAAAATTCAACAGTCATTATACGCAAATGACCTAAAACTGAATGTTAGACACAAAATATAAAACAAGGAAGGGCAAAGTATGATGCCAAAGAGTATCACTCACAGTAACATATAACCGTTGTGATTCTTCTCATCCTAGAAATCAATGCATCCAAACAAAAAGCAAAAATGAGGGAACGCGATGGTAAATCAAAAGTGGTGAGAGAATTAAATATACTCGTCTCTACCTATGATAGACTAAATCAAAAAAATTCATAATACAGAGTATCTGAACAAGAAATTTAGTAATTAATATGTTTGATCTATCATCATATATAAGACTCTATATACTATAGATCTAGAAAATATCTATTTTTATAAGAATATTGTTAAAAATTAGATAATAGTGGGCTATAAAAATTTGTATAAATTTTCTGAAAAATAGAAATAGGGCATACTAATTCCAGTATCTAGCTTCTTTCAGTTAAAAAAAAAAAATCAGAATTTTTTAAAGGAAAAAATCAAATCATTTCTACAAAATGCACAGGCCAAAACAAATTTTTAATCTAAAAGAATTCCTGGAAATAACAGTCAGTTAAATACTATCAAGATCCATGATACATAGCTCAATTTGCTCAAAGATTTACTTCTATTTCTAAGTAAAAAAAAGTTTAAAAATGTTTATTAAAATTCAAGTTTAGAAGTTAGAAAACAGAGAACAATGTAAAACTAAGGAAAGTACACAGGAGAAACTGAAAAGAAAAAATTTAAAATATTTATGAATTAGATAAATTAAAAATAGAAAAAATAATGTTGATAGCATTAAAAAGGAGAGCTTAGCAATGACAAAGGAAATAATAAAAGAAATAAAGTACATAAGATCTATAATTAGAAAAGAGAAATCACCATAAGTTAAGATGAAACTGATCTGAAAATAAATGAAGTGGCTCCTTTATTTCTTTTAAAGATAAACTCAAATTAGTAAAACTGACATTTCAATAGATAGCACATAGATCATCCCACTTTCTGCTCACAGGCACATTCTCAGTCCTTTACCAGCTAGAACCTGATCTCTGCAAACTGTATTTCCCAGGCGTCCTCCTGCTAACTGGCTTTTGGTTTTGTTGTGCAACTGGAGGTCCTGGCACAAGACAGAGAGGCGGGAAGAAGGGAGAAACCTGGATGTATACCTCTCTCCGCTCAGATTTCTTCCTCTGTCTGTCTCTCTTGCTGACTGTAATGAGCCTTCCTCAGCCCTTTGGGGCTTCCAGACGGCAGAGGCTCCATGGAGTTACTAATCTCTGAATTGCCTCACCTTCCTCTGTTCGCTCCTAGACCTTCAAAAACCTTTGAACATATTTCCCCCAATTAAACCCTATTTATTGAAGTACCTGGTATAAGTTTTGTTTTCCTGACTGAATCCTAACCTTTACAGATAGAAAATTCAAAGAGGCCAATAACCATGTAATACATGGTTATTATTAGCCAATTATCAATAAAATACCTCTAAAAAAGTATGGGGCTTCCCTCATAGCTCAGCTGGTAAAAAATCCACCTGCAATTTAGGAGACCCTGGTTCGATTCCTGGGTCAGGAAGATCTGCTGGAGAAGGGATAGGCTACCAACTCCAGTATTCTCAGGCTTCCCTTGTGGCTCAGCTGGTAAAGAATCTGCCTGCAATGTGGGAGGCCTGGGTTCAATCCCTGAGTTGGAAAGATCCCCTGGAGAAGGGAAAGGCTATCCACTCCAATATTCTGGCCGTGCTCATTTAACTTCTATGCAGAGTACATCATGCGAAATGCTGGGCTGGATGAATTATGAGTTGGAATCAAGATGGCCAAGAGAAATATCAATAACCTCAGAGATACAGAGATACCACTCTAATGGCAGAAAGAAAAGAGGAACTAAAGAGACTCTTGATGAGGGTGAAAGAGGAGAGTGAAAGAGCTAGTTTAAAATTCAACATTCAAAAAGTAAGATCATGGCATCTGGTCCCATCACTCCATGGCAAATAGAAGGGGAAAAAGAGGAAGCGGTGACAGATTTTATTTTCTCGGGCTCCAAAAACACGGGCGATGGTGGCTGCAGCCATGAGATTAAAAGATGCTCGCTTCCTGGAAGGAAAGCTATGACAAACCTAGACGGCGTTATAAAAAGCAGACACATCACTTTGCTGACAAAGGTCCGTCTAGTCAAAGCTATGGTTTTACCAGTAGTCATATATGGATGTGAGAAAGAAGAAAGACAGCGCTAAGTCGTGTCCAGCTCTTTGCGATCCCATGGCTCCTCTGTACATGGGATTCTCTGGGCAAGAATCCTGGAGCGGGTTGCCATTTCCTTCCCCTGGGGATCTTCCCAACCCAGGAATTGAACCCGGGTCTCTCGCATTACAGGCGTATGCTTTACCGACTGACCTACAAAGGAAGCCCCAAAGAAAGCTGAGCATTGAAGAATTGATGCTTTTGAACTGTGGTGTTAGAGAAGACTCTCAACAGTCCCTTGGACTGCAAGGAGATCAAACCAGTCAATCCTAAAGGAAATCAGTACTAAATATTCATTGGAAGGACTGATGCTGAAGATGAAGCTCCAATACTTTGGCCACTGATACGAAGAGCTGACTCATTGGAAGACCCTGATGCTGGGAAAGATTGAAGGCGGGAGGAGAAGGCGACAAGAGAGGATGAGATGGTTGGATAGCATCATCGACTCAATGGACATGAGTTTTAGCAAGCTCCAGGTGTTGGTGATGGACAGGGAGGCCTGATGTGCTGTAGTTCATGCAGTCACAGAGTCGGACACGACTGAGCAACTGAACTGACTGATCTTATAATCAGTTTTGGAAATTTCAAAAATGAGTATTTAATAGTGAAATATAGAAGTATTCCCACATAAGTCAAATGCAAACCAGGCTGTTTAATATCAACAATGCTATTTAACACTGTTTCTCAGTTCAGTTCAGTTCAGTCGCTCAGTTGTGTCCGACTCTTTGTGACCCCATGAATCGCAGCACTCCAGGCCTCCCTGTCCATCACCAACTCCCAGAGGTTACTCAAACTCACGTCCATCGAGTCAGTGATACCATCCAGCCATCTCATCCTCTGTCGTCCCCTTCTCCTCCTGCCCCCAATCCCTCCCAGCATCAGGGTCTTTTCCAATGAGTCAAGTCTTCACATGAGGTGGCCAAAGTATTAGAGTTTCAGCGTTAGCATCAGTCCTTCCAAAGAACACCCATGACCGATCTCCTTTAGGATGGACTGGTTGGATCTCCTTGTAGTCCAAGGGACTCTCAAGAGTCTTCTCCAACACCACAGTTCAAAAGCATCAATTCTTCGGCACTCAGCCTTCTTCACAGTCCAACTCTCACATCCATACATGACCACTGGAAAAAACATAGCCTTAACTAGACAAACCTTTGTTGGCAAAGTAACGTCTCTACTTTTTAATATGCTATCTAGGTTGGTCATAACTTTTCTTCCAAGGAGTAAGTGTCTTTTAATTTCATGGCTGCAATCACCATCTGCAGTGATTTTGGAGCCCAAAAAAATAAAGTCTGACACTGTTTCCACTGTTTCCCCATCTATTTCCCATGAAGTGATGAGACCAGATGCCATGATCTTAGTTTTCTGAATGTTGAGCTTTAAGCCAACTTTTTCACTCTCCTCTTTTACTTTCATCAAGAGGCTTTTTAGTTCCTCTTCACTTTGTTACAAGGCCTTAAATGAAGCACTGAACAGCGCTAAGCATTTACCTAATGTTAGATGTTAAAATACTAACAACTTTCACCTACAGAATATGTTAAAAAAAATTTTTTTTAAACGGATAACCCAACCAGAAGCTGACTGTGACTCATATCATGAGCAACTTATTGCAAAATCCAGGCTCAAATTGAAAAAAGTAGCGAAAACCACTGGCCATTCAGGTATGACCTAAATCAAATCCCTTATGATGATAAAGTGGATGTGACAAATGGATTCAACGGATTAGATCAGGTAGACAGTGCCTGAAGAACTATGGACAGAGGTTCACAACATTGCACAGGGGGCCGTGATCAAAACTCCAAAAGAAAAATAAATGCAAGAAGACAAAGTGGTTGTCTGAGGAGGCCTTACAAATAGCTGAGAAAAGAAGAAACGGGAAAGAGAAACATATATGCAACTGGACACAGAGTTCCAGAGAACAGCAAGGAGAGACGAGAAAGTGTACTTAAGCGAACAACGCAAAGAAAGAGGAATGCAACAGAATGGGAAAGACTAGGGATCGCTTCAAGAAAACTGGGGATACCAAGGACTATCTCATGCAAAGATGGGCACAATAAAGGGCAGAAATGGCAAAGACCTAAGAGAAGCTGAAGATATCAGGAAGAGGTGGCAAGACTACAAAGAAGAACTATACAAAAAAGGACTTAATGCCCCAGATAACGATGATGGTGTACTCACTCACCTGGAGCCATATATCCTGGAATGTGAAGTCAAGTGGGCCTTAGAAAGCATCACTACAAACAAAGCTAGTGTAGCTGATGGAATTCCAGTTGAGCTATTTCAAATCCTGAAAGATGATGCTGTGAAAGTGCTGCACTCAATATGCCAGCAAATTTGAAAAACTCAGCAGTGGCCACAGGACTGGAAAGGTCAGTTTGCACTCCATCCCAAAGAAAGGCAACGCCAAAGAATGTTCAAACTACAGTACAATTGCATTCATTTCACATGCTAGCAAGATTATGCTCAAAATCCTTCAAGCTAGGCTTTAACAGTATGTGAACTGAGAACTAAGCTAGGTGGAGAAAGGTAGAGGAACTGGATATCAAATTGCCAACACCCACTGGATCACAGAAAAAGCAAGGGAATTCCAAAAACATCTACTTCTGCTTAATTAACTACGCTAAAGTCTTTGACTCTGTGGATCAAAATAAACTGTGGAAAATTCTTAAAGAGATGGGAATACCAGGCCACCTTACCTGTCTCCTGAGAAACCTGTATGCAGGTCATGAAGCACCAGTTAGAACTGGACATGGAACAATGGACTGGTTCAAAATAGGGAAAGGAGTACATCAAGGCTGTATATTGTCACCCTGCTGATTTAATTTATATGCAGAGTACATCATGTGAAATGCCAGGCTGGATGAAGCACAAACTGGAATCAAGATTGCCGGGAGAAATATCAACAACCTCAGATATGCAGATGATACCACTCTGATGACAGAAAGTGAAGAGGAATTAAAACGTCTTGATGAGGGTAAAAGAGGAGCATGAAAAGGCTGGCATAAAACATAGCATTGAAAAAACCAAGATCAAGGCAGCCCGTCCCATTATTTCATGGCAAACAGATGGGGAAACAATGGAAACCATGACAGATTTTATTTTCTTGGGCTCAAAAATCACTGCGGACAGTGACTGCAGCGTTGGAATTAAAATATGCTTGCTCCTTGAAGGAAAGCTATGACAAACCTACACAGTGTATTAAAAAGCAGAAACATCACTTTTCCAACAAAGGTCCATATAGTCAAAGCGGGAGGAGAAGGGGACGACAGAGGATGAGATGGTTGGATGGCATCACCAACTCAGTGGACATGAGTTTGGGTGAACTCCGGGAGTTGGTGATGGACAGGGAGGCCTTGTGTGCTGCAGTCCATGGAGTCACAAAGGGTTGGACACGACTGAGCAACTGAACTGAACTGAACTAAACTGATGGTGTTTCCAGTAGTCATGTATGGATGTGAGAATAAGACTGTAAAGAAGGCTAAGCACTGAAGAATTGATGCTTTTGAACTGTGGTGTTGGAGAAGATCCTTGTGAGTCCCCTGGCCAGCAAGGAGATCCAATCAGTCCATCATAAAGGAAATCAACCTTGAATATTCACTGGAAGGACTTATGCTGGAGCTGAAACTCCAATACTTTGGCCACCTGATTTGAAGAACTGACTCACTGGAAAAGACCCTGATGCTGGGAAAGACTGAGGGCAGGAGGAGAAGGAGACGACAGAGGATGAGATGTTTGCATGGTATCACCGACTCAATGGACCTGAGTTTGAGCAAACGGCAGGAGATAGTGAAGGACCCTGTCCAGCCCCGTGTGCTGCAGTCCTTGGGTCACAAAGAATCAAACACAACTTAGTGTAGGAACAACAACAATCAGAACCATATCGGAGTCAGCAGTCTTGGGACATTCAAACGTTTTATAATGACTGCAATAATTTTCATAAACTGATTACACATATGAAACCATCAACTGTGTAATTTATTTTGATGAGTTTCTGGATATCTTTTTTTCTTACAGCATTTAAAGTTTCTTTCCCTGTAAACAGAGCAGGTATTGACTAGTCTCCTTCTCTTCATGGTTTATATCCCAGTATCCAGAAATGTCTACAGATATGATCTCATCTGATGGATATTTTTAAAGAACCAAAGGACTGAGTTTACTTAATGAGTCAGCAAGAAATGGGTCATCTGAGTTAAATACATCCTTTAACATCAGGGGAATTTCAGCTTCTCTCTTTAATAGGTGGTGGTTTAGTCACTAAGTCATGTTCAACTCTTGAGACCCCATGGACTGTAGCCTGCCAGGTTTCTCTCTCCATGGGACTCTCCAGGAAAGAATCCTGGAGTGGGTTACCGTTTCCTTCTCCAGGGGATCTTCCTGACCCAGGGATTGAACCTGGGTCTCCTGCATTGCAGGCAGATTCTTTACTGACTGAGCTACAAAGGGAACCCCACCTTTATAACAACGGAAGGGCTGAAACTTTGAAGACCCTGTTACTCAAGTAGTATAAATTCTAAGATTATCAAACACTTAACATAATAAAAACAAATCCTGAATAAAAACACTAGGTAGGCAAAACAATTATCAAACACTTTAAAACAAAATAGAATCAAAATAATCAACACAATCAAAGTCAGTATCTGGGTTCTAAAGACTGGTCCCAAATATGCTGACCCACGTCAGCTCACTCGTCTCCGCAGTAAGGAAACCACAGCACTACTAGAATACTGCTACTACCACTGAAAAAGAGCAAGTCTAGACATCTAAGCAGGGGCTACCTGAGTCCAGTGATCACGACTCTGAGCTCCCATCGCAGAGGGCAGGGTTCAGGGAACTAGGAACTGACGGAACCGCCTGCCACTGGCACAGCTTTAAAAAAGTGTCTAAGCACAGATGCAGGCTACAAAGGACACCGCATTACCTTTTCTTTCTAATACTTCGTCCAGTTTCTAGACTCAGCGCCCCTCAATTGCTTTTGTTCTTCTTGGACTTAAAGGTCACTCTCGTTGTTCTTCTGAGGAACAGAGATAACTAGCTGGCCAGAGTCACCTTGTCCTTCAGAAGCAAATTGCATCAGCTCAGCAGTCTGTCCTACCAAAAGTTAGGGGCTGGATTCCAGATCCCCGCAGTCCCTTCCAGCTCCAACACCCAGGGACCCTTCTCTGCTCAGCTACCTCCCTCGTCAACCTTACAAACTCCCTGCGGCTCACACCCACAGGACTCCTTTGCTGACCCAGCTCTAGCGGGTCCTTGTTAACACAGGGATGGCCTGTTGGGAAATTTTAGAGAAAGCAGTAAGTTACAGTACGGAGATGCGTGCCTGCGCCCCTGCAGTTTCTGTGTTAACATTCCTGTCCTCCGCCCTGCTGCACCCCACGCCCATTCCCCGTTCCCCGGCCATGTCCCAGGGGTAGTTCTGTCCTTCCCTAGTTCCTGCATCCTCAAAGTTTCCTCGAATGGCTTTCAGTTCAAAATATTTTATGAAAACAACTCTTTACTTCCTCAGTCCAACCAGTTCTTCCAGCTACTGCTCAATCTAATCTTGTTTAAAACCCCTGAAATAGAGGGGTTAAAGAAAAAATTAAAGCTCTGCATTAGTTCCCAGGTGGCATGAATCAGGCTGTATACTTAGGATACTCCCTTTCTCCGAAGCTCTATCGAATAAATGCTGTTTTCTTTTCTTGCATTCTCTGTAATAAAGACCCAAGCGGTGAGTTTTATGTTCTCCATTACTTCTCCCCAACTCCACCCCTATTAAAGCTGACCTTACTTGTCTAGACAGCCTTTTCCTCCTCCTCTTTAACATTATCTACCTGTAATATATCCATAGATTGTCTCTTACTTACCCCTTGTATCAATAATCTGAAACACATATCTTCATCTTATAAGTGGTATCAGAGAGATTAAGTAATCTTAATTACTTAAGATCATACAGCTAACGAATGGAGGAGTTCAACTTCAACCCAAACCCACCTCTTAGTGAGCTGGACCTAACACAACCTCAGATGTCTGGAGGACACAGAAGGGTTGGACTCTAACGACTCTGGCATCAAAGTAATAAAAATTACTTTGAGAATAACTACCTATGATAAACTGATGAGAGGACCTTACAAACTGGTTACATATTACATTAATCTGTATTTAGCACTTTATCATGAAATTACAAGCTTAAGAGCCAGAGGGAAAAGCCATCGACTCCCTGCAGACCACCTGCCTTGCAGCATGAGTCACAAACAGCTAAAGTGAAGACGTCCTCACAGGCCAAGATCAGTGAGTCATTCTTGGTGTGACACACTCTGTTAGAAGAAACGAAGATGGAAACAGAAGAGGACTCTCACTGCATTTAAGTTTCCAACGAACCTATTTAAGAGTAACGAGCCACACTTCAAATCTCCCTAAGCAAAATCATTAAGAAATCATTATTTTACCTAACCAACCCCAGTACCACACTGAATAATTAGAAAAGCACCAGTTTAAGATGGACACACTCGTAGTATACATTTCTTTATGCTCCAGGAAAACAAAATGACTGGTTTGGGACTTTCAATTTCTAGAACATTTTTCAGAATATCGATTCATATATTAAAGAACACTAATATTATCTCATAAAATACTGTTTTTTACATGCATGCATGCTAAGTTGCTTCAGTCGTGTCCAACTTTTTGTGACTCTATCGATCACAGCTCACCGGGCTCCTCTGTCCATGGGATTCTCCAGGCAAGAATCCTGGGGTGGGTTGCTATGCCCTCCTCCAGGGGATCTTCCCAACCCAGGGATTGAACCAGAGTCATAATAGACTATTATGTCTCCTGCACTGACAGGCAGGTTCTTTACCACTAGCACCACTTGGGAAATGCATTATTTCAAAAGATTTTCTGAATTTCTAAATGTTATTATTTTGTATTTATATTTGGTCACATTGTTTTGTGATCAAAAATAATTCCTAGAAATATATGCATCTCTTATTTCACAGTAAAAAAGACAAATAATGATTCAATTTACACAAATTTTAATCTCTTGTACATCCCCTCCCCTCCCAAAAGGAGACCAGTTGCATACATTAGATATCATCCCAGCTTTCTAAATCAATGAGCATAACTCCTAAAATGTCCATTTCCCTCTTAGGAAGCCAACAGAGGTAAACTTTATTGGTGATACTAGAATGAACGCACAATATACAAAAGTAAACACTGTGCTCAATGTTTTGAAAACAGAAAACCACGTATAGGGAAATTTTTTCTGTCTGTTAGAAAAGCACCTTTAGAAAAGCATTGAACTAACAGATACGTGGTGAGATAAATGAGTATCTCAAACAGGTAGTAATTCAAGTGTTTTGAGTTCGTTATACCAAAAACACTTATTCTGGGACACTGAGTCAAAGAACAAACTACTACGAGACCTATAATTACAGCAAAGCATTGAAAATAATCAACAGTGACTCCAGCTTGAAAAATACCTAAATAACGGTTGTCGTAAATAGCTTTTCTCTACAAACTGTATCTTCCAACTACTTGCCTGCCTTCTTCTTGGTTGAACACTTTTAAATACAACATAAAAATACATAAAGAGGAAAGTACAGTTTCTGTGCACAATAATTCAAAACAAATGTTTCTCTGAAACAACACTTTTTGTTCAGAGTTTGCCCATTACAAAATAAGGATGTTTCTGAAATCTCTGAATTCTTGTGTGATACAGAAATTTAGAAGACAAGCCATTAAATTTCCCTAAAACTGAGCTTTTCAAAGACTGAACTGCAAGTGCAAGGGAAACCTTAGGCAGTTTCCATTCTGAAGAGCCTACTTTCTGCATTTTTTTTAAGTTTCCCAGTTTTCCCAGGCCAGTTCTACAATAAGCTCTACAGTAAGAATCATGCAGCAGCCTTTTAAAAATACCAATTCTTGAATCCCATGACCAGAGACTCTGATTTAATAGGTTTGGAATGGGGTCTCACTTCAGTATTTTAAAGCTCTCCAAGTAACTCTAATGTGTAAGTTCTGCTATAACAAAACATTTGTGTCTCTAAATCACTGTGACATGCAAAATCACACAGTAAAAACCAAAGACCTTATGGGAAACCAGTGTTAAAGGTACAATGCTCAAAAGCGTCTTCAGGGATATTAATTGACTATAACTTTTTTAAGATTAAAGAAAACAAAGATAGAACAATAAAAACTTTACATGATCTTGCTTGCACTAAATAAGTGAGATGTAAAGTCGGTACTCCATATGGCGGGTTCCACATCCCCAGATTCAATCAACCTCAGATCAAAAATACTCCAAAAAAAAATTCCACAAAGTCCCAAAAAGCAAAACTTCAATGTACTGTACACCAGCAATTGTTTAAACAGCATTTATATTACATTAGGTATTAGAAGTAATCTGGAGATGATTTAAAGTAAACAGGAGGATACACAGTAGGTTATATACAAACACTATACCATTTGATAAAAGAACTCGGGTATCCTTGGATTTTGGTCTCCTCAAGAGTGGCTGTGCTGTGTGCTTAGTCATGTCCCACTCTTTGTAACCCCATGGACTGTAGCCCACCAGGCTTCTCTGTCCACAGGAATTCTCCAGGCCAGAATACTGGAGTGGGTAGCTTATCCCTTCTCCAGGGGATCTTCCCAACCCAGGGATTGAACCCAGGTCTCCCACGTTACAGGCAGATTATTTACCATCTGAGCCACCAGGGAAGCCCAAGAACACTGCAGTGGGTAGCCTATCCCTTCTCCGGGGGATCTTCCCAATCCAGGAATCAAACTGGGGTCTCCAGCATTGCAGACGAATTCTTTACCAGCTGAGCTACCAGGGAAGCTCCAACGTCGAGGGTGATGTGACATTACCTTGAAAAGAAGCTTGTTCATCAAAGCAGGTGTCACAAGGGTTGCAGCTTGTCAGTTATCATAAAGTGATAGAAAGAGCTATCTGATTTGACAGAAAGTTGCAGAATCACATGTAAGTGGATATTCCTCATAACGCAAGGGGTAAACAAGGTAGCCTGTAGATGAGGGAAGCGAGTGTGTGTGTGTGCGTGCGCGCGCGCGTGCGTGCGTGTGCGCGCACGCACACGCGTGTGTTTTATATATTCCTAAGCAGATCAGTTCAGAGATGCAGTTTGCAGCAGTCTTCCAGGTTTGTACATAAGCAACTGTAAACCCATTATGCTCTAATTGCTCCCTGATATGTCCATTGTACAGGAACAAATTCATGTTCTTAAATCCAGTGTTACAGCAGAACTGACTCTACACTTAGGCTTAAGACTTACTGCCTTAAGATACAAAGGAAGTTGGAACTCTAGTTATGTAAGTTACTTGAATTCTTGAACAATTTGCAGGTTGACGGCACCAACCCACCACCTATTTCTACGCAGAAAACGTCCATGTAACTTTACAGTCGGCCCTCACCATGTGAGCTCCAAATCCTCAGATGTAACCGACCTTGGAGAGTGCAGCGCTGTAGCAGGCATCTGCTCCTAAGTGTGACTGTGAGTAATAAGGCTGGCTTATTACCAGCTCCTCGAAGAGCATCTTTAATTACTTCTAACGCCCACACAGTACATGGAACATTGTCAATATTTCAAGCCATTTCATGTTTAAAAGGTAAGCTTAATATCTCCCTTCAAATATGTTATGTTATTTGATAATTAATCTGTATCGCTATACTATTTTACAAGAAAGTTGACTATATTCTACAGATATACTTTGATTTTTACTTATTTTTTCAGCTTTATTGAGACATTAGTAACCTATACCATATGCAACTTTGAGGTAGAAAACATGATAATTAGTCACACACACATATTGTAAATTGATTACCACAATAAGGTCAGTTAAATACTTCTATCCTCTTACGTAATTACTTTTTTTCCTGCAGTGATAATTTAAGATCGACTCTTTTAACAACTTTCAAGCAATACAACACTGTTAACTACAGTCACCACGCTATACATATCCTAGAGCTGGAAGTTTACAGTCTTTGATCAACATCTGCTCATTTCTTCTATACCCACCCCAGCTCATCGCAACTACTATTCTGTTCTCTATTTCCATGGGTTTGGGTTTTAGTTTTCACATGTAACTGAGAACATGTATTATTTGTCTTTGACTTATTTCACCTAGTGTAATGACCTCAAGAAATACGTTGTCACAAAAGGCCGGATTTCCCTCTTTTCTGTGACTGAATAGTACTACATTGTGTACGTATGGGACATATACCGTATTCTCTTCACCCACTCGTCCACTGATGGAAGCTGAAGTTACTCCCGTATCTTGGCTGTCATAAACAGCGCAATGAGCCTGAGGGCACACGTATCTCTCCTAGACAGTGATTTCATTTCTCGCAGACATACACTCAGACGTGGAACTGCTGGATTATACGGTTCTATTTTAATTTTCTGAGGAACCTGCACACTATTCTCCAAAGTAACAGCACCACTTTATGACTTCTGTACGTCTTCTTTAGAAAAATGTTTATTCAAATCCTGTGCCCGTTTCTTAGATGGATTGTTTGATTATCTGCTCTTGAGTTTTAAGTTCCTTTTTTTTTTTTTTTTGCTGGTTTATAACATTATCTAAGTTTCATGTATACAATATTCTGGGCTTCCCTTGTGGCTCAGTTGGTAAAGAATCCGCCTGCAATGCAGGAGACCTGGGTTCGATTCCTGCGTTAGGAAGATCACCTGGAGAAGGGATGGGCTACCCACTGCAGTATTCTGGCCTGGAGAATTCATGGACTCTACAGTCCATGGGGTCGCAAGGGGTCGGACACAACTGAGCGACTTTCACTTTCACTTCATACCATATTCTATTTCTATATTCTCTGCAGTGTGCTCACCAACAAAGGTTTGCTTTCTGTCTATCATGATACAGTCACTGCCCTTCACCCAGGTCAACCTCACCCCAGCCCCTTCCCTCTGATAACCACTACTCTCTTCTCTGTATTTATGTGTTAGCTTTTGTTACATTTAGTTTCCTCATTTACTTGGGGTTTTTCTTTTTTTTTTTTTTTTAAGTATTCCATTTAAGAGTAAAATCATTTATTTTTCTTCAACTGACTTATTTCACTTGCTGTTGAGTTGTATGAGTACTTCATATATTTTGGATATTAGTCTCTCAACAGATACATGATTTGCAAACATCTTCTCCCAGTTGGTAGCCTCTCTTTTCATTTTGCTGATGGGGACAGAAGGTGTTTAATTTGATATAGTCTCATGTGGGTTTTGTTGTTGATTTGGTTTTTTGAAAGACGTTGCTATGACTGATAAAAAGGATACTATGTCTTCTACAAATTTTACAGTTTCAGGTCTTATATTCAAGTCTTTAATAGAGTTTGAGTTGATTCTTTTATACAACATAGGACAGTGACCTAGTTTCATTCTTTTGCATGTGACTATCCATTTTCCCAACACAATTTATTGAGAATATTCTTTCTGCATTGTATGTTCTTTGCTCTTCTGTCATAAATTAATTATATATACATATTTGTGTGGATTTCTGGGCTCACAATTCTTTTCACTGGTCTACGTGTCCAATTTTCTGCCAATACAATGCTGTTTTAATTATAATAGATTTGTGATACAACTCGAAGTCAGGGAGTGTGATGCCTCCAGTTTTGCCCTCTCTTCTCAGGATTATTCTAGTTATTCAGGGTGGTCTTTTTGGTTCCATACAAATTATAAGATTTTTGTTCTATTTCTGTGAAAAACATCCTTGGGATTTTGATTTGTTGTTGTTGTTTAGTTGCTAAGCCAAGTCCAACTCCCTTGTGACCCCATGGAGTGGAGCCCACCAGCCGCCTCTGTTTGTGGGATTTCCAGGCCAGAATCCTGGAGTAGATTGCCATTTCCTTCTCCAAGGGCTCTTCCCAGTCAGGGGTTGAGCCCACATCTCCTGCACCAGCAGGTAGGTTCTCTACCACTGAGCCACCAGGGAAGCCCCGGGATGTTCACAGGTATTACACTGAATCCACACATCATTTTATGTAATAGGAACGTTTTAACAGCCTTAATTTTTCCACTCCATGAGCACAGAATATCTTTCCATTTCTTTGTGTCATCTTTAATTTTTTCCCATAACATCTTACAGTTTTCAGTGTACATGTCTTTCACATCCCAGAATAAATTTACTCCTCAGTATTCTGTTTGTTTCAATTGTAAATGGGACTCTTAACTTCTTATCCTGCGAGTTAGTTGTTAGCATATAGGAACACACAAAAAAAATTTGTTTTACATTGACTTTGTACCCAGAAACTTTATTGTATTCATTAATTATTTCTAACAGGTTTTTCTAATGGAGTCTTTAGGGTTTTCTATACATAACACCACGGGATTCACAAATGGTGATGGATTTACTTCTTCCTTTCTAATTTGGATGCTTTTTATTTCTTGTTCTTGACTGATGGCTGTGGTTTGGACTTCCAATACTTTGTTGAATAAAAGTGTGAGAGTGGACATCATCATCTTGTTCCTGATCTTAGAGATCTTTTTCACCTTGGAGTATAAGCTGTGCATTTGTCATGAAAGTGAAAGTCACGCAGTCATGTCCAACTCTTTGCAACCCCATAGAATTCTCTAGGCCAGAATACTGGAGTAGGTAGCCTTTCCCATCTCTAGGGATGGAACCCAGGTCTCCCATAGTGCAGGCGGATTCTTTACCAGACTTTGTTTTTTGGAATGTTTTTATCACTGTCTCAATCTTCTTCCTGTTGATCTGTTCATGCAGATTTGCTTTTTCTCTGTGATTCACCCTTGGAAGGTTGTATGGTGTGACTGAAAAAACTGTGCACTGCTTCCAGGTGTCCAATCTGTTGGTGGATAGCAGTTCATAAAATCCTCTTACACTCCATTGTATTTCCGTGGCACCCACTGCCATTTCTCTTCTTTCAGTTCCAACTTTTACTACCAGAGTTTTCTCTTTTTTCCTACTGAGTCTAGCCAAAGAGTTGTCAATACTGAGTACTGCCATCCTTTGTTTTCTGGTTGTTCTGTATGTCCACTGTTTCTTTTTCCTTGTTTTTCTGTCTGCCATTTTACTTTGGTGATTTTCCATGAGATTTTTCTGTTTCCTTTTTAAAATAAAAAAAATTCTTTTTCTCATGTCTCTGCTCTAAATTTGTTTTGTGTTTACCACGAGGTTTGCATGAAATATCTCACAGATAAAATAGTCCTTTTTTCTGCTGGACAGTTTTCATTTGCTTACATGGGTTGCTTCCTTTCCTTCTTCCACTTTTGTATTTGATTGTCTCAAATTATCTGTTTTATATTGTGTTTATCACCAAGTTGAAGTAGCCATAGTTTTATTTTGTTTTATTTCTTACTGTTTCCCCCCGCCAACCTTTATCCAATAATTAAATGTTTAACAACTTATTTTCATAGGGTTGCAATTTCCTGATTCTTTTCTATCACCTTAGTCATACTTTTGTGCATTCTGCCTTTTTGTTTTAGGAGAAGAGCTCCTTTCAACATTTCTTATAAAGCACGTTTAGTGGCAATGAACTCTAGGAAAGACTTTTTTTCTCCTTCATATCTGAAGAATAACTCTGCTGAATGTAGTATTATTGGCTGACACTTTTCATATTTCAGTATTTTGAGTATGTCACCCCGTTTTCTCCAGGCACGTAGAGTTTCTGCTGAGAAACCTGCTGATGGTCGAATGTGGGCTCTTTTGAAGGTTACCATCCTTTTTTTCCCTGGATGCCTTTAACATTGTTGGTGGTGGTGTGGTGTTTTTGTTTTTTGTTTGTTTGTTTGTTTTGCATTTACTTTGGAGAATTTTAATATAATGGGTCTTCCGTTCAGTTCAGTCGTGTCTGACTCTTTGCTACCCCATGGACTGCAGCACGCCAGGCCTCCCTGTCCATCACCAACTCCGGGGGTCTACTCAAACTCATGTCCATTGAGTCGGTGATGCCATCCAACCATCTCATCCTCTGTCGTTCCCATCACCTCCTGCCCCCAACCCCTCCCAGCATCAGGTCTTTTCCAATGAGTCAGTTCTTTGCATGAAGTGACCAAAGTATTGGAATTTCAGTTTCAGCATCAGTCCTTCCAATGAATATTCAGGACTGATTTCCTTTAGGATGGACTGGTTGGATCTCCGTGCAGTCCAAGGGACTCTCAAGAGTCTTCTCCAACACCACAGTTCAAAAGCATCAATAACGTGTCTTGGAGAAGGTCATTTTGCATTGAGGTTATAAGAAGTTCTCTTAGCGTCGTGTAACCAGTTCTTTCCCCAGGTCTGGGGAGTTCTCAGTTGTTATTTCTTTATTTAAAGTCTCTGCTCCCATTCCCCTCTCGTCTCCATGCAGGATATCCACTATTCTAATGTTAACCTTTCTAATAGAAATGGGTATTTCTCACAGAATTTCTTTTAAGATCTTAATGCTTTCTCTTCTAACTGTACCATTTCTAGATTTCTGTCTTTGGACTAGCTAGCTCTCTCTTCCATACAGTCTGCTCAACTTCCAATTCTTTCGAGAGAATTCTTCATCTCCTTTATTGATGTAACTTCAGAATTTGTTTGGTTCTTTTTGAGAGTTTCAATCTCTCTGGTAAAGTATTGCCTCTGTTCTTTCATTTTATTCCTGAGCTCACAGAACTGCCTCTCTGAGTTTCCTTGTAGCTCCCCGCCTTTCTTCATGACAGCTGTTTTACAGTAGGGGGCACAAGAGCACAAGTTTCTGGCTTGTCCCACCTGAGCTGCCTCTGGTGAATTTGAGAGTTGACACTTTCACTTGCCACCACCCACTGACAGGTACCACCCAGTCCCCTCGATGTCACTGTGCCTGCAGGGTTACTGATGCCTTACTACTGCTGGAGTCAACAGGGTCATCCCCTGGGAAACCAGGATGTCAGGTGCCTCTGGCACTTTCAGAGTCTCCCGGGTGGCAGGGTCTGCTGCCATTGGTGGGGGTGGGAGTGTGTGGAGGAGGTCAGGGTCACGGGTGTCTCTACTGTGACCGGGCTGTAAGGTGCCCAGGTCCTGCCACTGTGGGCACAGGGCGGAGTGCTGGGCACTTTTGAAGCTGCACAGATACAGCTGCGGGCTCCACGGTCCCTGCTGCTGTCGCTGGGAGCTGGGGACAGCTCTGCGGCCAGGGAGCTGCTGCTGCCTCTGCCGAGCCTGATGCCACCAGGCTCTCTGGGGCTGCAGCTCAGATGGCGGCCAGGGCTCTGGGGTCGCAGCACTGCCTACCGCATTCTCTAGCAGCCTCCTCTGTGTGTTCCCAGACGCCCACCTTCAGATGGACAGACACGAGCGATTCTCCAGCATTGAAGTGCTTTGCACAGAGGCACGTCTGCTGAGTTACAGATTTTACAACTTGTAGATTAAAAGGGAGAGACAAAGGGAGTATCTCATGTGGACATGATGATTTTTTAACTGGATGACTTGATTTTTGCTCTTGAGTAAAATGAGTTCCTTATATATTAACTCCTTACCAAATAGACGTTTTGTAAATATTTTCTCCCATTCGGTGGGCAGCCTGTTCATTCTGCTGTTAATTTCTTGCTACACAGAAGCTTTTCATAAATGCTTTTGTTGCTGATTTATTTTTTGCTTTTTGCTGCTTGAGTTTTTGTGTCTTTTTCAAAAACCACTGTAAAGAACAATATCAAGGAGTTTTTTTTTAATTCCTATGTTTTCTTCTAGCAGCTTTACAGTTTCACGTCTTACATTTAAGCTTTTTGTCCATTCCAGTTAAATTTTTATGAGTGGTGTGAGTCATGCTTCATCCTTTTGCAAAAGGCCATTCTTGGCTTCCTTGTCAAGTTTTAGTTGACCATATCATGGGTTTATTTCTGGGCTATCAGTTCTGCTCCATTGACCTAGGCCTCTGGTTCTAGGCCAGGACCATGCTGTTTTGATGATCGCACCTTTGCAAACATGCTAAAATGAGGGAGTGTGACGCATCTAGATTTAGTCCACTTTCTCAGAATTGTTTTGGCCATTTGGGAGTCTTCGTGATTCCATATGAATTTTAGGACTGTTTTTCTGTGTCTGTGAAAATGCCATTGTAATTTTGATAGAAATTGCATTAAATTAATAGATGGCTTTTGGCAGTAAGGACATGTTAAAAATGCTAACTATCCCATTTCATTAGCACAGAATGTCTTTCCATTTTTGTGTCTTCCTGAGTTCCTCTCATTAGTCTTATAATTTTCAGTGTACAGGGCTTTCCCTTTTTGGTCACATTTGTTATTAAGGATTTTAACTTTTATGATATTGTACATAGGATTACTGTCTTTCTTTTTCAAATAGTTCATCATCAGTGTATAGAAACAAAATATGTTTTACTGAATTTGCCTATTAGTTCTATTAGTTTCTTGGTACTACTTTTATTATTCTCTCTATATAATATCATATCCTCCACAAACAGAGGCAACTTGACTTTCTCCTTCCCCATTTGGATGCCTTTTATTTCTGGCAGGTGTAATTTTACGTAAATAAAGAAACACAAAGTAAAATTCACATTAGCATAGAATAAAACATATATTCAAACTAAAACAGCTGTCAAAATAACAAGAGATGTTCACTTTCATGCATAATTAGAGAAATAAAAATTTAAGCTATACTAGCTATCATTTCTACCTACCAGATTAATAAAAATTCATAAGTTTGACAACATAATCTCTTGCCTAGATCAAGTAGAAGCTGGCAGTTTCATGTATTCCTGCTAGATACACAAAATGGTGCAATGGCCACAAAGGAAATTTATATTTATAGAGACAATATAGCAACACTACAAAGACATTTACACTTTGACCTAGAAATGACCTAGAAATTTCCAGGAATGTGGGCAGTACCAAAGAATATGCTAACCATCAGACAATTGGACTCATCTCCCATTCTAGTTTACTTCAGTTCAGTTCAGTCACTCAGTCATGTCCGACTCTTTGCCAACCCATGGACTGCAGCACACCAGGCCTCCCTGCCCATCACCAACTCCCAGAGTTTACTCAAACTCATGTCAACTGAGTCAGTGATGCCATTCAACCATCTCATCCTCGGTTCTCCCTTCTCCTCCTGCCCTCAATCTTTCCCAGCATCAGGGTCTTTTCCAGTGAGTCAGTTCTTCACATGAGGTGGCCAAAGTACTGGAGTTTCAGCTTTAGCATCCAATGAATATTCAGGACTGATATTCTTTACGATGGACTGGTTTGATCTCCTTGCTATACAAGGGACTCTCAAGAGTCTTCTCCAACACCAAAAGCTATGGTTTCTTCTAGCAGTCAGATAAGGATGTGAAAGTTGGACCATAAAGAAGGCTGAGTGCTGAAGAATTGATGCTTTTGAATTATGGTGCTGGAGAAGATTCCTGGGAGTCTTTTGGACTTCAAGGAGACCAAACCAGTGAATCTCAAAGGAAATCAATGCTTTGGAAGGACTGATGCTGAAGCTGAAGCTCCAATACTTCTGCCACCTGATGGGAAGAGTCAATTCATTGGAAAAGACCCTGATTCTGGGCAAGATGAAGGCAGGAGGAGAAGCAGGCAGCAGGAGATAAGATGGTTAGATAGCACCATCGACTCAGTGGACATGAATCTGTGCAAACTCCAGGAGATAGTGAAGGACAGGGGAGTCTGGTGTGCTACAGTACAGGGGGTCACAAAAGAGTTGGACACAACTTACTGACTGAATAACAACAACAAAATAAATAAATTTTTTTTAAAAAAAGGAATCAGGATCCCTTGGGGAAAGGGTTTACTGAAGGACTGAAAAAGGAACATTCAAAAGATGAGCCTGGAACATTTTAGTATGCCAGGAAATAGAGAGTACTCAAAGAATCTAGGAAAACACTCCAGGTAACTGAAAGAAAACATGCCTACCTAGGCTCCTATCACCCAATATTTTTCCAAAAGCAATACAATGAAAACATAAAAATTAAAAAAAAAAAAACAACACAAAACCATGCCCTCAGGATTAAAGACAGAATGTACACACTTCAAAATAAATTTAAGAAAAAGCACCAAAGCACAGAGTGTGACTTCTCACCGACATGTTCCAGATTACAGGAACTGAGGAACCTAACAACTAAATGCAATGAGTGATTCCCAATTAGATACTGAACCAGGATAAAAAAGAATTCTCTAACAAAAGCAGACCGTATTGGAAAAGCTGACAGAAGCTAGATATGCAATATAATTTTGATGATAGCATGGTAATAATGCTATACTTCCCAAATCCCAAATCATTACACTGTGAATATGCTCTTAGAAAAAAACACATTTAAGTATTTAAAAATAAAGAGGCATGATGTCTTCAACCAACCTGCCAATCATTCAGAAAAATGTACATATATATATATATATATATAAAACACAAATTATATACAGAGAGAAAGGGAACTGCAGAGCAAATATGGCAAAATGCTAGCAATTAATAAACAGAGTAGAGTTCATAGGGGAATCTTTGTTCTGTTCTTGAAACGTTGTTGCACATTTTAATGTTTTCAAGTAAAGACATAAAAATTACCACCTACAAGATTTCTGCTTCTGTCAAGATAGGGGAACAAGCAAGGGGAACAAGAGGAACTTATCCTCTTGGATAAAACAACTAAAAGTTGGACAAAAGTATAAGAAATAGCATTCAAGTCACTGGACGTCAAGCAAGTAAGGGCAGTGAACTCCGAGAGACTATAAATAAATGAACTGAACTGTAAGGTTATCCTAGTTTACTGAACGCTGAGAATGTCCAGGATACAGCTCGAGGAAGAAGAGCCGAGTAGAACTTAGCAATCTCCGCGACTTAGATGGTTCCGAGCACAGAGAGGCCAATGCAGTCAGCGTACTGGTGAAGAGACAAGGACAGAGATGAGAGAAAAGAGAGCGGTAGGAAGAGAAAACTCAGATCTGCAGAGACTCACCCGTGATTTGTTTTAGCTAAGTAGTGATCAGGTCAGGGCATTAGGAAACGACTCTATGCCAAGGAAATAATCCACCCGCAAGGATTATGACAGGAAATGCTACGCAGGGCTCACGTGGAATGGTACCAGGTCCCAACAGCCAGAATTTAAAACCTCATAATATAGGGAGCATCCTTTGCATATTAAGAATGATCCTGCCTCAGTAGAGGAGATAAACCCACCCAAGACTATACACACACTGCTGGTCCACCACACAAATGTAAAAAGCAAGAGCCAAAAACATCACGCTGAGCCCAAGTAACTTCATCATATCTCAAAGCTCAAGAATATTTAAAGGTAAAACTATTCAGTACCTAAAAAGGTAAAATTGATAATGCCCCATATCAAGGGAATGCAGATGCAGGAAAATACAACCCAAAATGAGGAGAGAAATCAGTCAATCAGCTGCTCCAGAAATAACAGCAAACAACAGAAGACAGGGAAAATAAGAGTCACTATGATGGCGTTCCACAGGCTCCTAAAATTAAAAGAAAGAACACATACGTTAAGTAGAGACATGGAAATTTTAAAGGATTCAAACTGAACTAGTACAGATGATTCATGAATGACTTGCTCATTTTCAACATGCAAATCACTCAAGCACTTCCTTTCTCTTTTCTTCTCTCCAAATCTTCCATCTTAAACACAGGTGTGGGGTAAAAGCACGATGTGAGTTTCGAAAGGTATGAAAAGATGAAGGATTGGCATACAGGGGCATATTTAAATTGAAATACTGGTGAGACAAGAAGTGGCACTGCCAGAGGAAGAAGGAAAGAGGCAATGATATTGTTGGAACAGAAGAGGTCTAGGAGGGTGATTTAACTCACTGATACAATAATTACAGAGCTAGAGGGGGAGGCCGGTCCAAAACAGTGGCACAGGAAGACCCTGAACATACCTCCCCGCTTGATATTTCAAATCTACAACCACACATGTGATCCGTTCAGTTCAGTCACTCACTCGTGTCCAGCTCCTTGCAACCCCATGGACTGCAGCACGCCAGGCCTTACTGTCCATCACCAACTCCCAGAGTCTACTCATACTCATGTCCATTGAGTCGGTGATGCCATCCAGCCATCTCATCCTCTCTTGTCACCTTCTCCTCCTGCCCCCAATCTCTCCCAGCATCAGGGTCTTTTCCAAGGAGTCAGTTCTTCACATCAGGTGGCCAAAGGATTGGAGTTTCAGTTTCAGCATCAGTCCTTCCAATGAGTATTCAGGACGGATTTCCTTTAGGATGGACTGTTTGGATCTCCTTGCAGTCCAAGGGACTCTCAAGAGTCTTCTCCAACACCACAGTTCAAAAGCATCAATTCTTCAGCACTCAGCCTTCTTTATAGTCCAACTCTCACATCCATACATGACCACTGGAAAAACCATAGCTTTGACTAAATGGAACTTTGTTGGCAAAGTAATGTCTCTGCTCTTTAAGACGCTGTCTAGGTTGGTTATAACTTTTCTTCCAAGGAGCAGGCATCTTTTAATTTCACGGCTGCAGTCACCATCTGCAGTGATTTTGAAGCCCCAAAAAATAACGTCTGACACTGTTTCCACTGTTTTCCCATCTATTTGCCATGAAGTGATGGGACCAGATGCCATGATCTTACTTTTCCCAATGTTGAGTTTTAGGCCAACGTTTTCACTCTCCTCTTTCACTTTCATCAAGAGGCTCTTTAGTTCCTCTTCACTTTCTGCCATAAGGGTGGTGTCATCTGCATATCTGAGGTTATTGATATTGCTCCTAGCAATCTTGATTCCAGCTTGTGCTTCATCCAGCCCAGCATTTCTCATGATGTACTCTGCATATAAGTTAAATAAGCAGGGTGACAATATACAGCCTTGACGTATTCCTTTCCCGATTTGGAACCAGTCTGTTCTTCCAAGTCCAATTCTAACTGTTATTTCTTGACCTGTATACAGATTTCTCAGGAGGCAAGTCAGGTGGTCTGGTATTCCCATCTCTAAGAATTCTCCACAGTTTGTGGTGATCCACACAGTCAAAGGCTTTGGCATAGTCAATAAAGAGAAGTAGATGCTTTTGTGGAACTCTCGTACTTTTTCAATGATCCAACGAAGTTGGCAATTAGATCTCCAATTCCTCTGCCTTTCCTAAATCCAGTTTGAACATCTGGAAGTTCACGGTTCATGTACTGTTGAAGACTGGGTTGGAAGATTTTGAGCATTACTTTGCTAGCATGTGAGATGAGTGCAATTGTGTAGTAGTTTGAGCATTCTTTGGCATTGCCTTTCTTTGGGATTGGAATGAAAACCGACCTTTTCCAGTCCTGTGGCCACTGCTGAGTTTTCCAAATTTGCTGGCATATTGAGTGCACTTTCACAACATCATCTTTTAGGATCTCAAATAGCTCAACTGGAATTCCATCACCTCCACTAACTTTGTTCATAGTGATGTTTCCTAAGGCCCACTTGACTTCATATTCCAGGATGTCTGGCTCTAGGTGAGTGATCACACCATCGTGATTATCTGGGTCATGAAGATCTATTCTGTATAGTTCTTCTGTGTATTCTCGTCACTTCTTCTTAATATCTTCTGCTTCTCTTAGGTCCATACCATTTCTGTCCTTTACTGTGCCCATCTTTGCATGAAATGTTCCCTTGGTATCTCTATTTTTCCTGAAGAGATTTCTAGTCTTTCCCATTCTATTCTTTTCCTCTATTTCTTTGCACTGATCACTGAGGAAGGCTTTCTTATCTCTCCTTGCTATTCTTTGGAACTCTGCATTCAGATGCTTATATCTTTCCTTTTCTCCTTTGCCTTTCACTTGTCTTCTTTACACAGCTATTTGTAAGGCCTCCTCAGACAACCTTTTTGTATTTCTTTTTCTTGGGGATGGTCTTGATCACTGCCTTCTGTACAATGTCACAAATCTACATCCATAGTTCATCAGGCATTCTGTCTACCATATCTAGTCTCTTGAATCTATTTGTCGCTTCCACTGTATAATCATAAGGGGTTTGATTTTGGTCATGCCTGAGTTGTCTAGTGGTTTTCCCTACTGTCTTCAATTTAAGTCTTAATTTGGCAACATATAACACACGTAATTGTAGCCATGAAATTAAAAGACGCTTACTCCCTAGAAGGAAAGTTATGACCAACGTAGATAGCATATTAAAAAGCAGAGATATTACTTTGCCAACAAAGGTCTGTCTAGTCAAGGCTATGACTTTTCCAGTGGTCGTGTATGGATATGAGAGTTGGACTATAAAAAAAGCTGAGCACCAAAGAATTGATGCTTTTGAACTGTGGTGTTGGAGAAGACTCTTGAGAGTCCCTTGGACTGCAAGGAGATCCAACCAGTCCATCCTAAAGGAGATCAGTCCTGTGTGTTCATTGGAAGGAGTGATGCTGAGACTGAAACTGCAATACTTTGACCACCTCATGCGATGAGTTGACTCATTGGAAAAGACCCTGATGCTGGGAGGGATTGGGGGCAGGAGGAGAAGGGGACGACAGAGGATGAGATGGCTGGATGGCATCACTGACTCGATGGACATGAGTTTGGGTGAACTCCGGGAGTTGGTGATGGACAGGGAGGTCTGGCGTGCTGCGGTTCACGGGTCGCAGAGTCGGACACGACTGAGTGACTGAACTGAACTGAACTGAACACATGTAATAGTTCCAGGTAAACAAGAACTGTAGACTAGTTGATCGGGCTGCTCCACAATAAGGGATAAAGAGACCCCAGCAAGATGCGCGGTGACTCTGAAACCTGTCCCCCAGTGTAGTGGCACACAGCTGGGAGGCATCTCATGAGCCCAGAGTCTGTCTTTAAGGATCAAAGGGTCTGTGCCCCACGTTGGGCACCCCAACCCTTGGGACCTGTGCCAGAGAGACAAGGCCCGCAGATATCTGGCTTTAGAAACCAACGGGGCTTACAGCCAGGGTGGGCTGTGTGGACCTGAGATCCTCCTATGAAGGGGTTCAGGTGCGGACTCACTGGTTCCAGGAACCAGCACAGAGGCCAGTTTGGAAAGTAATTGGATTGTACCTGAAGGAGATGTGGCTGCTTGTCTGCTGGAGGGACAGATTACCTGGGATTTTTCCTCCTGGGTTTCTGCACTCTGACCCCACCTTGCTGTTGCAAGGGGGAGAGCACACCATCCATCTAGAGCCAAGAGCCTGCCCCACCCACAGTGCTCACCACAGGCATGCCCCATTCCCACCACTCCACCCCCATGATGGGGAACACCACAGGTGTGCCCCTCCCCAGCACTCTCTCTTTCCCCGCGTCCCTAAATCAGGGGCAAGCCCCGTCCCAGCACTCCCCCCAACACCCCCCCCATTATGGGGAACACCGCAGGTGTGCCCCTCCCCAGCACTCTCTGCTTCCCGCCTCCCTAAATCAGGGGCGAGCCCCATCCCAGCAGTCTCACACAGCCACACTAACGCTTTTGAAGAACAGCCTACACAAGGAGCCCTCCTGACTGCCCGGTTCTGGGGGCCAGAGGAGCTTTCGCTCCTGGCCCCACGGGACTCGAACAGTCAGAAAGACGGTTCTGGGCAGAATACCACACCCAGGACACTACATAAAGAGCAAAGGGAAACACCCCTGGTCTGCATATGAAAAAGGCCCCATTAATCGTCCCGGACTTCAACCTGAACAGGAGTTTTCATGTCTGCAATACACCTAAAGGCTATAAGGCTTCTCTTTGGGAGCATAAGCAAGGAAACACCATCTGCACACCATCTGCGCACCATCGCATCCTCGTGACAGAACGCTGGTACCTCCCAGAAAGAAGCACGTGCACTCATCTGAAGCCCCAATTCTTCCAACAGCTACCAAGGGGCCACCTCTGGAACTTGACCTGGATGTCAGCAGGGTATACAGTCCTTGTGCTGTAAGACTTCATGTATCTATCCAATTATTTCAACAGTTATTGTCTGAGAAGCAGGCTTCCAATCAGCCTGAACCTGGGTGCTGACTGAGATCACTCCCTTTAGAACACTCCCTTTAGGACTCGGCACACCCTGGACAAGTGAGAGCTATCAAGAGTAAATCAGACTACTTAGAGCACATAGGACCCAGAGACAGTCAAGAGCTAAGCACAGCTGAATGAGCACAGCCCTCTCTTACATAAGGCCTGGTTCTTCAAGACTGGGAGAGGGAGCTTTTTTATCAAATACGTAGAAACAATTACACGGAGTCAAGCAAAGAAAAAAAAAAAAAACAAGAATATATTCCAACCAAAAAAGTAAGATGAAACCTCAGAGAAAGACCTTAATATAACAGATATAAGTAAAATGCATGACACAGAGGTAAAGAGATGCTTACTGAACTCCAAAGAAGAATGGATGAATACTGTGAGAGCTATAATGGATGGACAGAAAGTATTTTAAAACATTACATGGATGCCACAGAACCAAAGAACACAACAACTGAACTGAAAACTATACTAGAGGGTTCAAGAGCTGACCAGATAAACTAGAGTAACCAAGCAGCAACCTGGAAGGGCAGCTGGACTCACCCAGACAAGCAGCGAAAAGAAGCAAGAGTTGTCAAATGGGAAGATAACGAGGCCTATGAGACTACATCAAGCAGAGCAACATTCACATTATAGGGCCCAGAAGGAGAAGAGAGAAGGGGGGCAGAAAAAACGGTGACCGTAAACTCCCACAACCTGGGGAAGAAACCATTCAGATCCAGGAAGCAAAGAAAGTGCCAAGTAAGATGAACACAATAAATCAAAACATCAAAAAAGGTAAAGATAAAGAGAGAATCTTAAAAGCTGCAAGAGAAAAACAACTTGTTGTATAAACAGGAACTCCCACAAGACCATCTGCTGATTTTCCAGGAGAAATTCTGCAAGTCAAAAGGGAATAACACAACATACTTAAAGTGACGACGGGGAAAACCCACAACCAAGAGCACTCTATCATTCAGAACCGAAGGGGAGATTTAAAAAAAAGGCTTCTAAATAAGCAAAAGCTAAAGTAGTTCATCAAGCTTCCCCTGTGGGTCAGTGGTAAAGAACGCATCGCCAATGCAGGAGATGCAGGTTCAAAAAGAGTCAGGAAGATCCCCTGAAGGAGGAAATGGAAACCCACTCCAGTATTCTTGCCAGGGAAATCCCATTGACAGAGGAGCCTGACGGGCTGCAGTCCACAGGGCTGCAGAAGAGTCGGACACGACTTAGTGACTAAACAACAATGAAAAAGAGTTCATCACCACTTAACAACACTCACAGGAAATGTTAATGGGTCTTCTCTAAGCTGAAAGGAACCGGCACTAACCAATGAAAAACATATGAGAGCAAAAACCTCACGGGTAAGAGCAAATATACGGTAAAGGTAGTAGATTAACCACAACTACTGGTAAGAAGGGTAAAAGATAAAGTAGCAAAATTAATTAAAACTACATAATTAGTTACAGGATTAGTTACCTTTAACTACATAATTAGTTAAAGGATACACAAAAAGATGTAAAATATGTCATCAAGAACATAAAACATGACTGAGGGGAATAAAAATGCAAGTTTTCAGAATGTGTTCAAATTTAAGTTGCTACCAACTTAACTAGACTGCTATATATATAGATCATTATATGTAAACCTCATGGTAACCACAAAAAAATATATATATACAGTAGATACACAAAAGATGAGAATGGAATCTAAACATAACACTAAAGAAATTCATCAAACCACAAGAGAAACAAGCAAGAGATGAAGAAAGGAACAGACAGAAATTACAAAAAGAGCCAGAAAACAAGCAACAGAATGACATAAGTACACACCTATTAATATTTATTTTCAATGTAATTGGACCAAATTATCTGGTTAAAAGATACAGGTTGGCTGAATGGATAAATTTTTTAAAATTAAAAAATAAAAGACTAACTTATATGTTGCCGAGAAGAGACTTAATTCAGGTTTAAGGACACAAAGACTGAAAGCAGAGGGATGGAAAAACATATTCCATGCAAAGAGAAATGGAAAGAGAGCTGGTGTAGCTATACTTAACATTAGACACAACAGACTTTAAAACAAAGACCATAATAGAAGACAAGGAAAAGCATTATATAATGTAAAGGGGTCAATTCAACAAGAGGATGTAACATTTATAAATCTCTACACACCTAACATCAGATCAGATCAGTCGCTCAGTCGTGTCCGACTCTTTGCAACCCCATGAATCGCAGCATGCCAGGCCTCCCTGTCCATCACCAACTCCCAGAGTTCACTTAGACTCACATCCATCGAGTCAGTGATGCCATCATCCATCTCATCCTCTGTCGTCCCCTTCTCCTCCTGCCCCCAATCCCTCCCAGCATCAGGGTCTTTTCCAATGAGTCAACTCTTCGCATGACATAGGGACACTTAAATATATAAGGCAACTATCAACAGATCTAAATGGAAAATTTGACAGCAATACAGTAATTGTTGGAGACTACCCCATTTACATCAATGGATAAATATCCACACAGAAAATCAACAGGGAAATAACAGCTTGAAATGAATCATTAGACCTGACTGGTTTGAGAGAAATACACAGAATATTCTACCGCAAAGCAGCAGAACACACATTCTCTTCAAGGGCATGTGGAGCATTCTCAAGATTCGGCCACATGCTGGACCACAAAACAAGTCTCAATAAATTGCCTGAAATAATATCACACAATTTCTATCAAAATTCTAATGGCATTTTGCACAGACTAGAGTAACTCTAAAATCTGTATGGTATCAAAGTCCCCAAATAGCTAAAGCAACCTTGAGGAAGAAAAGAAGGGGGGAATGAACAAAGCTGTGGGCATCATGCTCCCTGATTCCAGACCATGCTGATGGAAACAGGGCGATGCTGGCATGAGACACACAGATCAATGGAACAGAAGAGAGAGCTGGGAAACAAACCCACAGGCAAATGGACAACTGATTTATGACAAGATTGCCAGGAAAAACATCAATAGCCTCAGAGATGCAGATGACACCACTCTTATGGGAGAAAGTGAAGAGGAATTAAAGAGCCTCTTGATGAAAGTGAAAGAGAGTGAAAAAGTTGGCTTAAAGCTCAACATTCAGAAAACTAAAATCATGGCATCTAGTCCCATCACTGGAAATAAATGGGGAAACAGAGGAAAGAGTGACAGACTATTTTTCTGGGCTCCAAAATCACTGCAGCCATGAAATTAAAAGACGCTTACTCCTCGGAAGGAAAGTAATGACCAAACTAGACAGCATATTAAAAAGCAGAGACATTATTTTGCCAACAAAGGTCCATTTAGTCAAAGCTATGGTTTTTCCAGTGGTCATGTATGCATGTGAGAGTTGGACTGTGAAGAAAGCTGAGCACTAAAGAATTGATGCTTTTGAACTGTGGTGCTGAAGAAGGCTCTTGAGAGTCCCTTGGACTGCAAGGAGATCCAACCAGTCCATCCTAAAGGAAATCAGTCCTGAATGTTAATTGGAAGGACTGAAGCTGAAGATGAAACTCCAATACTTTGGCCACCTGATGCGAAAAACTGCCTCATTAGAAAAGACCCTGATGCTGGGAAAGATTGAAGGCAGGAGGAGAAGGGGATTGGCAGAGGATGAGATGGTTGGATGGCATCACCAACTCGATGGACATGAGTTTGAGTAAGCTCCAGGAGTTGGCAATGGACAGGGAGGCGATGGATAGGGAGGGTTGCAAAGAGTCAGACACAACTGAGCGACTGAACTAAACTGAATTTACAACAAAGGAGGCAAGAATATGCAATGTGAAAGGGCAATCTCTTTGATAAATAGTACTGGGAAAACCGAACAGTCACATGCAAGAGAATAAAACTGGATTACTATCTTACACCATACACAAAAATCCACTCAAAATGGATTGAAAACTTGAATGTAAGATCAGAAACCATAAAACTCCTAGAGGAACACACAGTCACCATGCTCCTTTTCATCACTCAGAGATAGTGTTGGGTCTGATTCAAAGGTAACGGCAAGGAAAGCAAAAATAAACAAGGCTACATCAAAGAGCTTCGGTACAGCAAAGGAAACCATCAACCAAACCAAAAGTCAACCTCCAGAATAGAAGATACTGGCGAACCATACAGCCAATAAAGCACGAATATCTAGATCATATAAAGAATTCATACAACTAAACAAGAGCAACAAAACCCAACTCTAAAGTAGGCAGAGGTGCATAAAAAGCTGCTCATCACCACCAACTATCAGGGAAACGCAAATCAAACCACAATGAGATATCATCACTTACGTGTCAGAATGGCTTTTACCAAAAGGACAAGTACTGGAAATTTTTAAGAGAAAAAGGAACCCTTACATACTGTGAGTGAGAATGTAATTTAGTGCAGCCACTGTATAAAACAATATGACAGTTCCTCCAATGATTAATAACATACCTCATACGGTACTAGAACTGTATGATCTAGTTATTCCACTTCTGCATATTTATCTACAGTAAACAAAAACACCAACTGAAGGAGATAGATGCCTCCTTATGTTCACTGTAACACTGTTTAAAACAGTCAGACATGGAAATCACCTAAGTGTCCATCAGGGGACGAAGAGATAAAGAAGATGTGTACATATACACGACAGAGTACTTCTCAGTCAGAGGAAAGAAGGAAATGCTGCCGTTTATGACAGCATGGATGGGCTGTGGGGCTACTATGCAAAGTGAAGTCAGTCAGAGAAAGACCAACAGCGTACGATTTCACTTAAATGCAGAATCTAAAAAACAAAACAAATGAACAAAGAAAACAAAACCCGCAGGAACAGACTGGTGGTTGTCAAAGGGAAAGCAGGCTCGGGCGTTAGTGAAAGGGTGAAGGGGCCAATTATATGCTGACAGATGATAACGAGACGCTGTAATGAGCACTCTACAGTGTACACCAGTTTTACTGGAAGTAAAACAAACAAACCAAAAAACTATCCTAACAAGAAAAAGAGGTAGGAAGGAAGGAAGGGAAAAAGGTTAATTCATTTGTCAAAAAGGGAGAACAAGTCTAAATAACTATGTACTTTGTAACAGAGATTCAAAAGATATGAAATAAAAAATGACCAAACTTCAGGGAGAAACAGACAGAGTCACAATTATAATTGGAGGTTTCAACACCCCTCCCAATGACTGATTGCTAGGGAGACAGAAACGAGTAAAGACACTACTATCGACCGTCGTGACCCGTCCTGTACAGCAATGCAAACAACAAGCGCAGAGCATAGCGTGCACGTGAAGAGCCACCCAGACGGAGCACACGCTGCATCATGAGACGAGCACCCATGAATTTAAGAGGCTTCAAGTCACGTAAGATTAGATCCTGGAAGACAATGGCACTAAATTTGAAATCAATATCAAAAATATCTCTTAAAAGAAAAAACTTCTTGGAAACTAAATAATAGACTTTAAAAGACTACATGGGTCAAGGGAGAAATCAAAAGTGAAACTAAAATGTATTCTGAACTGAAAAAAATGAAAATAAGCATCAGAGAGTTTTTTGAAATGCAGCAAAAACATTACTCGGAGAAAACTGAGAACACTACAGAAGAAGATGGTCTTAATCTCAATTTCTACTTTATTAATTCAGAGAAGAAAAAGAGTAAGTGAAGCCCAGGTTAAATGGGAAAAAATTAACTGATTGCAGAGCAGAAGTCAATGCAACAGAAAACAGAATATCAATAGAGACAGTGAATGAAATAAAAGACTGGTTCCCAGATAACATCAGTAAAGCTGAGAAATCTCTAGCCAGTCTGATCAGGGGAAAAAAAAGACATAAATTACCAATGTCAGGCATGAAAGAGATAAGACCACTACAGATTCTCCAAATAGGAAAAAGACAATAAGGCAAAATAATAAACAACACTAAAAATTAATGGACAACTTAGAAAAAAATGAACAAATTCCCAAAAGGCACCAAAGTTCACTCAAGAAGAAAAAGATAATCTGAATAGCTCTCTATTTTAAAAATTAAATTTATAACTAAAAACCTTCTCCCAAAGAAAACTCTAGACCAAGATTATTTCACTGGTGAATTCTATCAAACATCTAAATCTAAGCAAGAAATAAAACCAATTCTACATAAACTTCTTCAGAAAATTGAAGAAGAGAAAATACTTCCCAACTTGTATAATGAAGCCAGCATAACTCTGATACCAAAACCAGACAATATTAAAACAAAAGGGACTCTAGATCAAAATCCTCCAGCAACACTGATAAAAAAAATTCTCCAAAAACTAATTTTTAGCAAATTGAATCCAGTGATATAAAAAAGGGATAATACAAAAAAAGATGAAGTGGGATTTAATGCAGGAATACAAGTCGCATTTTGTTGTTCTTTTTTTTTTTTTTTTTTAGCAATCATCAAATGTTTCAAACACCTGAAAATCAATGAGCACATTTCAACATATTATTAAACTGAGAAGAAAAACAACATAATCATCTAAGCAGAAGAAGATAGACCAGTTGACAAAATCCAATGTTAATGAACAAAGTCTTAGCTAGGCAGGAATAGAAGGGAATTTTCACAAGCGTATAGAAGACATCTACCAAAGTTAACATCATAACAAATACTGAAAGACAATGCTTTTCCCCTAAAATCAGGAACAAGACATAGATGTCTGCTGTCAATACTTTTATTGAATTTTGCACTGGGGGTTTTAGCTATTGTTAGAAGGCAAGAAAAATAAATAAAAGGCATCCAAATTGGAAAAGAAGAACTAAAATTCTCTTTGTTTACAGATAATATAATCATCTGTGTAGAAAAGTCAATGAAATCTACAAGGAAAGGGCAAATAAGTATGTTTTGCCAAGTTTACGTTATGAGATTGACATATATAATAACAATGAACAGTGGAAAACGGAAAATTAGGAAAAATGCTACTTATAAGAACATCCAAAAATATGAAATACACATAAATCTGAAAGGTCTATACACTGACAACTGTAAGATTATTCAGAAAAAGAAGATACACCATGTTTATGGTGTATATATAAAGTTCCAATATAATATGGTGTATTGTAAAGCTCCAATACTGTTAAAATATACATTTTCCTGAAATTTACCTATATATATATATATATATATTTAATGCATTCCAATAAAAATTCAGTAACCTCTTTTAAAAAAATTGATGAGTTGTTCTAAAATACATATGGAAATGCACAGGAATTAAAATAGTCAAAACAATTTTGGGGAAAAAGAGCACAAAGAGAAATTACACTATATAACTTTGAGATTACTAGAAAGTCACAGTAATCAAAATAGTGTTACTGGTGTCACGGTAGATAAAGAAATGAATGGAACAGATCAAGTGTGTAGAAACAGACTTACTCATTATGGTCAACTGATTTTCAACAAAATGAAACAGTAATTCAATACAGAAAGCTTAATCCTTTCTAAAAATGTTGATGGAATAAATGGATATCCATTAACAACAACAACAAAAAAAACTGACTTTAATCTATAACTTGTCCCATATACAAAAATTAACTAAAAATGGGTCATAGACATAAATATAAAAGTATAAAACTTCCAGATGCAAACACAGGTGAAAACACCTTTGGATCAGGCAGATTTTTTTTTAGATATAACGTGAAAAACCTAATGAGCTAAAGAAAAAATTGATATATTGAACTTTACTTTTAGGTAGAATAAATGATGCATTTTCAGCATTAAGAGGAAAAGCTGACATACTCCTTGTTTTTCTTTGGGTTTCCTACCATTGTTCAACCGTTATCTCTCAAGCATTCCTCTTTGAAAAGCAACACTACCCACTTAGACCACTTCCTCTCAATCTATCACCCTTCCCTAGCCCCCTTTTCCATGCCCCACATTCTACTGCCTTTTTTAATCATCTTAGCATTTGTCTCCATCTATGGACTCTGGGAGTTGGTGATGGACAGGGAGCCCTGGCGTGCTGCGGTTCATGGGTCACAAAGAGTCGGACACAACTGAGTGACTGAACTGAGCTGATTCCTCACCTTAATACCTGACACTTCAATGCACACGTTGATGATTCCTCCTTTGTCCTGACCTCACAAATCCTGTATCTTCTTACCCATTAATCCTATCTCTTGTTCCTTCCAGTACCTTACTTTCCTAAGGAGTATAATTCCAGTTAAACATAGTCAATAAAACAGATGGCTATTTTTCCACTCCTTTCCAAAATCCCACTGAAATACAAGATCAAGTATAAATTTACAATCACAAAGAAGATAGAAAAGGCAACAATCACAGATAAGACATGCCAATAAAAATGTTAGAAAATATTATAAAAGCAGGAAGGGGTAACTGAGTAGCATCAGGAAAAGCTGAAACACAAGTGTTCTACAAAGTCGAGGTCAAGAAGAGAAGGCCTTGTGACAGGAGGGGGAACTGGAGGAAAACACGTGAAGAGGCCAAGCTTCCAGTAATAGGACAAGTAAGCGCCAGGAATGGCACAGCACGGTGGCCGTGGGTCACACTGACGTATGAGATGGGACAGCTGTTAAGTGAGTCCATTCTGAGAGTTCTTATCCAAAGGAGAAACTTTTTCTACCATTTTTAATGGGGCTTTCCTCGTGGCTCAGCAGGTAAAGAATCTGCCTGCAATGTGGGAGACCTGGGTTCCATCCCTGGCTTGGGAAGATCCCCTGGAGAAGAGGAAGGCTCCCCGCTCCAGTATTCTGGCCTGGGAAATTCTCCATGGAGTTGTATTAGTTCATGGGGTTGCAAAGAGTTACAATCTATTGCAGTAATCATTTCACAACAGACATAAACCATCACGCTATATACCTTAAATCTATACAGCGATGTATGTCAATGATATCTCAATAAGACTCTGGGGGGCAGGGAGAAGAAAAGACCCACCTACAGGGCCAGATAACTCCAGGAAAGCCCGGGAACTGGAGAAAGCTAAATGAAGGAAAAGGAGAGGGCGCTGAAACAGGAGGATCGGTTCAGGCTGCATAAGGAACAGCCAGAATTCTAGGGCCTATTGCTCAGCCCACAGACAGGCAACTATTCCTCCCCCAGAGCAGACAGAAACAAGCAGAAAAAATTAACCAGAGAGCCTCTGGATGCAGACACACCAGGCAGCTTACCAAACCAGGAGGATTAACTAAAACATGACTCTCTGAACACCCAATCTACTTTCTCTACATATTCCCGTAACAGAGTAGTCTAACAAAATACAGGACACCAGGTAAATTTGAATAGCGGACAAAAAATAGTCTTTAGTGTATGCATCCCTGGAGGAGGAAATGGCAGCCCACTCCAGTATTCATGCCCGGAGAATCCCACGGACAGAGGAGCCTGGCGGGCTACAGTCCACGGGGTCACAAACAGTGGGACACGACTGAGCGACTGAGCACTCCGAGGCTATGCATTTCTCATTGTTGCCTGCAGATTTAACTGGTGATCTATATTTTAATTTGCTACATCCAGCAACCCTACCTTCAGACTAGAACCTAGAGAAATGTTCTTCAGGGAACCTCACTGGCCCAGGAAAGGAAGTTAAAGATATTCACATTAGGAGTTCTCAGCGAAATCAAAGGTCCTTCCCAGATCACACACCCCACACACAATCCCCATAAGAAACAGAGCTTCCTCTACAATCTACTCAAATCTTAAGACCCGTGAGTGCAAGAAACACACTAATTCTAACTTTCTGAAGTAAAATAAAATTTTCTTAACTTTGAATACATACAGTGAAATGTGAAGACAATGGAAACAGCAAAAATCCAAGACTATTAAGGTGTGTAATATTTCATCTTTTATGCCTTCAAAGGATAATGAGCAGTACAATATGGACCTTTATTTTTATAGCCCTTAATTTTTAATTTTATATATTTTATAAAATGAATAATAATAATATAATCTTTAAGTTAAAAAACCATATTGTTTATTCAAAGAATTTTACGTGTCATTAAATCATCAGTATATTAGCATTTTAGTAATGAAATGGTAGCAAAAAACACCTACACATTACAATATTCCATGGGACTATACTAATGACTCACAGAAGAATTCAAGGAAGGTGCGTTATAAAGAAAGTTTGTGCCAAAAGGATAAAACAGCAGGGCGCAAGGGACCCAAGGAAGTAGGGTACTTAGGAAAATAAAATTTTAAGAAGGGTTCTCAAAGCTGACTAATCATTAGAATAATCTGGACACCTATTGGGGGAAAAAAAGATTTCAAAGCTCAAAAATTTCAGACCTAATGACCCAGAATATTGGGAGATGGACCCAAATCTCACAGTTTCTGAAACTTTCCCCATGTGATTCTGATGGTCAGCAGGAGTTTAGAACCACTGCTTTAGAATGCTGACTTAGGTGTGCTTATTCAATAGTATGGCACCCCACTCCAGTACTCTTGTCTGGAGAATCCCATGGATGGAGGAGCCTGGTAGGCTGCAGTCCATTTGGGTCGCTAAGAGTCGGACACGACTCAGTGACTTCACTTTCACTTTTCACTTTCATGCTTTGGAGAAGGAAATGGCAACCCACTCCAGTATTCTTGCCTGGAGAATCCCAGGGATGGGAGAACCTGTTGGGCTGCCGTCTATGGGGTCGCACAGAGTCAGACACAACTGAAGCAACTTAGCAGCAGCAGTAGCAGCAGGAGCTTTCAATAGTATTATCTATTTGCTTTAAGGACAATTACGAAGCTACAGACGAAAAATGATGAAATTATTCTTCTTACCTTGGATACATTGCTGACATAATTCATTTGGATAGTACTTTCCTTATCAACTTGATTACAAAGGTTCTGTAAAGTAGATGCATATTCTTTATCACTTTTTATTCTCAGGGCCATGAATTTCTTCACTGTTTCCAGTAACCGTAATTCCCAGTCTTGCAATTTTAACACAGCTTCGTGTGAATTCTTCAGGTCACTCCCAAACCCCATCTTTGTAAGGCACTGTCTTATCCTCCACACTGCACAACTGAGCCTTCTAATCAGCACATATCTGTGTATGTAAACAAAAGGAAAAGAATCTTAAATCAAAAGCAAATTAATCTTCAAAGCAAAGTTATGGCCCATTTTTTTAGAGTGAAAAAAAAATCACTATAACTGAATGTTTTCCCCCAAAGATCAGGAACAAGATGAGGATGTCCAGTCTCAGCACTTCAACTCAACCTGTTCTAGTCAGTACAATGAAGGAAATGAAACAATTTCCATTGAAACTGGGAAGGAAGAAATGAAACTATATTTATTTACAGATGATATGACACTGTATCTAGAAAATCCTAAGTACAATTTTACGAGTATTAGAACTAATAAATGAGCTCGGTAACATTACAGGGTACAAGATCAATATACAAATAGCAACTGTATTTCTATATTCTAGCAATGACCAATCTGAAAATAAAATTTAAAAACAATTCCATTTACAACAGCATCAAAAAGAATAAAATATTTAGGAATAAATTTTGCAAAATAAACACAAAACTTTACTCTTAAAATTATAAAACACTGTTGAAAAATGCAAAGAAAACCTAAATAAATGGAAAGACTCATGTTAATGGATCCAAAAGACTTAATATTGTTAAACAGGCAATCCTGTTCAATTTGATCTACCAGTTTAACTCAATCCACAATAAAATCTAAGCTAGCTTTTTTCTTTTTTTTTTTTTTTTTGCAGAAACTGATAAACTAATCTTAAAATTTACTTAGATATGCAAGGGAGCCAGAACAGTCGACCAAACAAAAAACCAAAACACCATGAAGAAAAAGAACAGAGTTGAAGGACTCAGAATTCAGTGCCATGTCTATTCAACAGAGGGAAAAAAGTCTTTACTACAGACGCTGGGACGATTGAATTCCACGTGCAAAAGACTGTGGAATGCAGTCTGCCTTAGACCATATACAAAAAAATTAACTCGAAAGAAATCACAGATTCAAATAGAGCTAAAACTGTAAAACTCTCAGAAGAAAATAAAGCAGTAAATCCATGACCTTGGCTCAGACAATGGCTTCTAGATATGACACCAAAAGTACAAGAAACAAAATAAAAATATATAAATTTGGTTTCATCAAAATTAAAAACTTCTGTACTTCAAAGGCCAACATCAAGTAAGTGATAATGCCACAGAACGGGAGAAAGTATTTACAAATTATGTATCTGATAAGCAGCATCTACCTGGATTATACAAAGATTTCTTAACATCAGTAACAACATAACAAACTAATTAACATGGGCAAAAGACAGATATGACTAGATATTTCTCCAAATAAAATTTATAGATGCCCACTGCTGCTGCTGCTGCTACATCGATTCAGTTGTGTCCGACTCTGTACGACCCCAGATGGCAGCCCAGCAGGCTTGCCCGTCCCTGGGACTCTCTAGGCAGGAACACTGGCGTGGGTGCCATTTCCTCCTCCCACATGAAAAGATGTTCAGTCTCACTGGCCATTAGGAAAATGCCGACCAAAACCACAGTGAGACATCATTCCGTATCACTAAGATGTCTATAACAAAAGGATAGATAATAGCAAATGTTGGAGACTGTGAAGAAATCAGAACCATCATATGTTGCTGGTATAAATTTAAAATAGGCAGTTCCTCAAAAATTAAACACAGAGTTATCATATATGACCAAGAAATTTCACTCTTAGGCATATACTCAAGAGAAATAAAAACATATGCCCACACAAAAACTTGTATATGAATATCTGCCAAATAGGCATCAACTGATGAATGCGTAAATGAAATATAACGATACAAGGAAACATGATTTGACAATGAAAAGGGATTGATGCAAGGTACGGCATGGATAAACCTCACAAACATTCTACGTGAAGACGTCGAACACAGAAGACTGACACGCTGTCCTGTCTTCTTACATGAAATGTCCGAAATCTACCTTCAGAGACATAAAGCAGACTAGTATTTGACTAAAGCTGGCAAATGCGGGAAGAAATGAAGGGCGACTGCTAACGGGTAATGGATTTCCTTTTGCGGTGAGGAGAGTGCTCCGAAATTGATTGTGGCAATGGCTGCACAACTCTGTGAACAATAAAAGCCACTAAATTGTACAATTTAAATGGGTGAATTATTCAGCATGTGAGTTATATCTCAAAGTTGTTTAAAAAATCACTAGAGCATAACTTATAATCATCTGAAGGTCAGTGGGGCTTCCCTGATGGCTTAAGGACTCTCCTTAAGGACGCTCTTCCACAGAAGCAATCACCACTGAGGAGTCTGTGTCTTGGTTAACACCACCATTAATTAGGAAATGTAGAATAGTTAATGGGCTTCCCTGGTGGCTCAGCTAGTAAAGAATCCGCCTGCAATGCAGGAGACCCTGGTTCAATTCCCGGGTCAGGAAGATCCCCTGGAGAAAAGATAGGCTACCCACTCCATTTTCTTGGGCTTCCCTGGTGTCCAGATGGCAAAGAATCCGCCTGCAAGTGGGAAGCTTGGGTTCAATCCCTGGGTTGGGAAGATCCCCTGGAGGAGGGCATGGCAACCCACTCCAGTATTCTTGCCTGGAGAATCTCATGGACAGAGCAGCCTGGCGGGCTACAGTCCGTGGGGTCACAAAGAGTCGGACATGACTGAGCGACTAAGCACAGCACAGGATAATTCCAGTCTTTTCACTTTGTACGCAGTGGCTTAAAAAATGTACTTTGATAAACTGTATCAAAAAATTTTTTTGATAAAAAAGAAAAATTTTCCATTATTTTACGTATAGCTCAACTAAATCTCAGTGAAGACATAGTCTATCTCATACCACATTTTCCATGGAAGAATAAGAAACATTTTTTCCAGACAAAGAAAGGTGAAACATTTTGCTTTTTAAGAAACTATTTCTGAGACTGTGGTTCATTTTATTCTGTAACTTAGAATAAATATCACTTCTGCTTCTAAATGCATCTAGCTGTGGTCTAAGCTTTGACAATAATTTTTTTCTCTCATTATTAGGAATTTCAAAAGAAAGATGAAGAGCTTAGATGAATAAAAATGGAAACAGAATCTGGCAGCTGAGACACACTCCAGCCCACACTGAGGGCTTGCTTATCTACACCAACATTCTAGGTCAGGGCAAATATAAAAGGATTCAAAGTACGGTACCATTCCTTGAAGAATGACAAGTAAAGAATTTTTTAAACAACTCCATAATTAACTGATTATGTCTAATTATTAAATTAGTAGAGATGATAAACGGTTTAGGAATTAAAGGAAATGGTATCCGACACATAATTATTCCATAGATGTCAAACAATGTATGTAAGACTATTCAGTTCAGTAGTGTTTAGAATTTTTTTAAAAACTGTAAATATTCATTAAAAGGAATTGACTACGTAAATTACAATCAAAGCTACTACATTTGACTATAACTGAGAAACCGTTTGAAGGGAGTACCATTCAAATCTAGTCTATGTGAGTTTGCTCAGGACTCAGTCTTCACAATGTACGTGGTGGACGTGATCGTGGCACATGAGCCCAGTGGAGTGCCATTCAGCCCTAACACAAAAACGAGAAAATCCGCGAGTGGATCTGGAGCCATCATCAAGAGCTATTACCAGAAAAAAGTAAGATACAGAACTAGGTTTGTTTACATTGTACAAAAAGAAAGCAGAAAAATAGAAATTAAATGTACTTGTAAGTGCACAAAATATTTCTAGAAGAACACACAGCGGCTGGGACACAGGAATGAGAGGAGACTTTCATCATATGCCCTTCTGAACGTTTGAAGTTTGTTTTAAGTGAACATACTGATACACAAAGATTAATGAATTAAAGAATTTTTGCAAGAATCCTTCAAGCTAGGTGTTAACAGTACAAGAACCAAGAACTTCCAAATGTACAAGGTAGGTTTAGAAAAGGCAAGGGAAACAGAGATCAAACTGCCAACATCCAGTAGATCATAGAAAAGGCAAGGGAATTCCAAAAAACTTCTGTTTCATTGACTACACTAAAGCCTTTGACAGCGTAGATCACAACAAACTGAAAAATTCATAAAAGTGACGGGATTACCAGACCACCTTACATGCCTCCTGAGAAACCTGTATGCAGGTCAAGAAGCAACAGTTAGAACCGGACATACAACAATGGATTGGTTCCAAATTGGGATAGGAGTATGTCAAGGCTGTATACTGTCACCCTGCTTATTTAACTTATATGCAGAGTACATCATGAGAAATGCTGGGCTAGATGAAGTACAAGCTGGAATCAAGATTGCTGTGAGAAATATCAATAACCTCAAATATGCAGATAACACTACCCTAATGACAGAAAGTGAAGAGGAATTAAAGAGTATCTTGACAAGGGTGAAAGAGGAGAGTGAAAAAGTTGGCTTAAAACTCAACATTCAAAAAACTAAGATCATGGAAGTGGTCCCATCACTTCATGGCAAAGATGGGGAAAAAATAAAAACAGTGACAGACTTCATATGTTGGGCTCCAAAATCACTACAGACGGTGACCAGCCACGAAATTAAAAGACGCTTGCTCCTTGGATAAAAAACTATGACAAACCTACACAGCATATTACAAAGCAGAGACATCACTTTGTCAACAAATTTCCATACAATTAAAGCTATGCTTTTTGCAGTAGTCGTGTACAGATGTGAGAATTGGATCATAAAGAAGGCTGAGCACTGAAGAATTGATGCTTTTGAACTGTGGTGTTGGAGAAGACTCTTGAGAGTCCCTTTGACTGCAAGGAGATCCAACCAGTCCATCCTAAAGGAAATCAACCCTGAATAGTCATTGCAAGGACTGATGCCGAAGCTGAAACTCCAATACTTTGGCCACCTGATGCGAAGAACTGACTAATTTGAAAAGACCCTGATGCTGGGAAAGATTGAAGGCGGGAGGAGAGGGGGATGACAGAGGATGAGATGGTTGGGTGGCGTCACCGACTCGATGGACATGGGTTTGAGCTTAATGCGGGAGACAGTAGAGGACAGGGAGGCCTGGTGTGCTGCAGCCATGGGGTGGCAAAGAGCAGGACACAACTGAGCGACTGAACAACAACCCAAAAAGGTTTGATGAGAAAGAGAAAAAAACTAATGAAAGCTGGAGTAACCCAGGAAAGTTTCCTAGAAATGGCAAGATATGAGCTAAGATTTGAATAATCATGATTTAGATTATAAAAGATCAAAAAGGAAATGTATTTCAGGAAGCAATATAGAGAAAATAAGTGAATAAGGGGTAAAGTAAGAAAGAAATGTCTCCAAAATCGAGCTGAATGTTGCAAACAGTGGCATGCCGATTGATCTCTTGCTCTTCTAAAGTTAAGGAGACTAATAAGGCTCCAACCCCTTAGTCACTGGTGTTAAGGCCAAACGACAAAGTCATGAACGTGAGTATTAAATGATTACCTTGCTGGTGCTAGTTATACAAGTGTGTTCGGTTTGAAAAATTTCCTAAAGCTCAGCATCCGTGATTTGTGTACTTTTCTATATGTATGTTACAGTTAATTAAAAGAGAGAAATATAGATTTTAATATGGAAGCTAGGTATAAAATAGGTTGATGAGAGCAAAAATATAAAAAAAGACATAAGAAGGAAAATTAATAAGTCATTATAGCTATACAGCTTGAGAAATGAGGATCTATCATTGACAATGTCAGTGAGAGGTAAAAAGGTACCAGGCTTGACCTGATGAGTGGATTTAAGGAAGAGACAGATGATACAGGACAAGTTTAAGACTTTTATAAGAAATGAAGATAATATCAAAAGAAATGGAAGAATGACAATATGGAGCTACTTTAAAGAAAATACCTTCATTTCAGCAGGAAATAAATGCTTAGGTAAAGCATCAAGGCTAGAAGATACAAATCTGAGAGTCAAGTGCTTAAAAGTGATCAAACTAAGACTGAATGTTGACAGAAAAGCAGATCATTAAGGACAAAGCCCATGAGAATCTGTCAGTGGAGGAACTGGAGGAAAAAAGCCAAAGGATAGAAATTAGGTAGGCAGAAGAATAAAAGAGGTTTGACAGTTACAGACACTGAGATTTAAAAAAAGAAGTTGTTAGCAATGTCAAATGTCAGAGAGAGATACGAAAACTGCAGAAAGTCATTATTAGAATTTTCAGGTAAAGCCATCATAGTAAAAGAAGTACTTCAGAAGCTCCTACTGCCAATAACAAACAAAAAGAACAAAAGATCGTTAAGGAAAAAAACAAAAATTTAAACAAACCATCAGCAAGTAAAGGAGTACAACTTCACGCCACAAGCTTCACTACATGGTTTCAAAGGGAAAAAAAGGGAAAGTCCTGGCACTCTAGGCAGCATGCAAATGTGCCCCAAAACTACCCAACTTCTAGAAGAAATCCTGAGGAGTCACACTGGATACCCCAACATGAAAAGAGGCCGCAGAGACCAAATAGGCCCACCAAGGGAAAAATCAAGAGAACAAAGAAGCAAGCTTCTCTGGACCAAGATAGGACCTCAGAAAAAATGCGAGGGCAGCCTTGCCTTGCCATTTTCCAGGGCCCTGTGAAGAACTGGTGGATGAGGTGAAACCCAGGAGCGCAGGATGGTTAGTGGACTCTCAGGAGACAGAGAGTCTCTCAGGGCTCCAGACAAGGCCAAACTCAGTCCCAGCCCATACCACCCCAGCCCTCGATCACCAGGCTTATATCACAAATAAGCCAAAGTCAAAAGTAAGACCTTTTCATCTCATGGACAGAGGAGTATAGTGCGCTCCAGACCACGGGCTGCAAAGAGCTGAACACAACTGAGCGACTGAGCACGCAAAAGGAAAGCCTGGCTTCTGATCCAGGTAACGTGGCAGAGGCCATCTTTCCCAGGTCCGCCCCACCGAACACAGCTGTCAACACTGGGAATAGCAAAAGGGACAACCAAAGAAGAACCTGAAAAGTCGGGGGAAAGGAGGTAGAGTCCTTTGGCCCCAGGCCTGGGAGAACGACAGAGGCAGAGGCAGGGTATCCTGGGCTCCCTCACCCAACAGGAGAAGGTGGTCTGTCCCTGGCTGCCCACCTGCTCTTCTGGGAACAAAAGGCCGTCGGTGAAGGCCAGCTCCCCGGGGATGCTACGGGGGTCCCTCTGGCAACATGGGGCCAGCCAGCACCAGCAAGACAGACAGACGGCGAGCCTCCTCAAAAATGAACAGCCAAGAGAGGCAGTCTCCTTCCCATCAGGGCCCAAGAATCCCCCTTTCGGCCAAGAGAAAGGGAACACGGCAGGAAGAACCAGTGATGGGGACCCGGCCACAGCAAGAGCCCACAGCAGTCCTCTCCGCCCCACAGGCCCCAGGTTCTCCTGCCCCCAGAAACTCCGGAGCTGGTGCACGGAACTGGCCAGAGGGCTGAGCTGCAGTAGGAGGTCCCGTCCAGGAAGCCCCTGCTCCCTGCGAGGCTAGGGTGCTCCTCTCCTGCCCAGAGGTGGCAGGGCAGCAAGGGGCACAGGGAGGAAACCTGATCTCATTCCTTCCCTAACCAACCAACAGCCAGCAGCTCAGCCCAAGAAGAACGTCCTCTACTCCCTCAAGCAGCACCAGCAAGGACCAGCGGGAGCCCTCGTGACACCAGATCAAGCAAACAGAAGTAACAGCATGAAGACCCTGAAAACGAGCTGTCGCTGGAACCACAGCCCACGAGAACAGGCCAACGACTGCACGCTAAATCTAAACACCGATGGACTGCCTGTAAAAATAAAAGATTGAAATAGGCCCCAGAGTCTCCTAACCTAACAGACAAAACATTGAGGCTTCAGTTGAAACTCACGTGTCATATCAAGAACCAAGAAAAAAAATTACAGTTGAAACAAGATAAACAACTAATACCAACATCAAGATGAATCAGATGTCAGAATTATCAGAAGAGGATTTTTAAATCCAACACCATAAGAAACTCTTCCACAATCAGTTATAAATTCTCTTAAAACAAATGCAAAACAATAGTTATAAATTCCCTTAAAACAACTGTAAAAATAGGAAATCTAAGCAAAAAAATAGAAGAATTTTTTTCAATATATGGACATTATAGAAATTAAAAATGCAATAATGGGAATAAAAAACCTCACTAGATGGGCTCAGGAGTAGACAACAGAGGATACAGTGAATGTAAGAATACAGGAATAGAATTCAATCAATCCAAACAGAAAGAGAAAACAAACAGAAAATAAGAATAATAATAAAGCCTTGGGGACCTGTGGTACAATAACAAAGACCCAACATTTGGGGACCTTCCCTGGCAGTGACGTGGCTAAGACTCCACACTTCCACCATAGGGGGTGAGGGTTCAATTTCTGGTGGGAGAATAAGATCCCATATGCCATGCAGCCAAAAAATAAATAGTATTCTAAAGTCTTAAAAAAATGACCCAACATTTGTATCATCTTGAGTTCCAAAAGAAGAGGAGGCAGTAGGGCTGAAAGAGTATTCAGAAAAATATGTGATTCTTCACAAGTCAGAAATCAAGACAGTGTTTTATCAGTAGAGGACAGACAACAGATCAAGAGGAGAGAGGAGAGAACCCACAAACCGACCCACACAAACATGTTCAACTGTTCTTAGACAAAGGCCCAGAAGCAAGTCAGCAAAAGAAAACAAGCCTTTTTAATAATGACACTGAAGCAACGAGGTAACTATAGGCTAAATAAAAGGGAACAAAATGAACCCTGACCTAACACCATACACAAAAATTAATTCAAAAGAATCATAAACTTAAAACATAAAACTGCAAAACTTTCAGAAAAAAGAAAACAGAAGCAAAATCTTCAGGATCTTAACCTAGGCAGAGTTCTTAGACTTCAAACAAAATACACAATCCAAAAAAGGAAAAAATTGATAAACTGGGCTCATCAAAAGTAAAAAGGTTGCCCTGTGAAAGTACATGTGAAGATGAGAAAAAGACAAGCCATAGACTGGGAGAAAATTGTGCAAACCACGTATCTGACAGAGAACTAGTACCTAGAATTCATAATCTCTCTCAAAATTCAACATTTAAAAACAACAATCCAACTAGAAAATGAGAAGATGACAGACATTTCACAGAAGAGGGTATAAAAATGGCAAATGAACACATGAAAGGGTGTTCAACATAAGCCAGCCCCTGGGGAAACACAGTCAAACCACAGTGGGATACACTTCACACCTATCAGAATGGCTAAATAAAACATGGCAAGACCAAATGCCTGTATGGATATGGAAAAACTGGGTCGCTGATTTGCGACTGGTCAGCAGACAAGAAGTGGTACAGCCACTCCAGTTTCTGATCAAACTTTAATTCAACACTGTATGACCCAGCCATTGCACTCTTGGGCATTTATGCATAGAAATGAAAACACATCCACAAAAAACCTGTACCCAAATGTTCACAGCAGCTCCATCTGGAAAAGCCAAAAGCTGGAATCGGCACAGAGACCCTTCAACTGGTGAATGCATACAGTGGAATACTACCCACGTTAAAGGGGAGCAATCTCTTGACACAGACAGCAACTTGGATGAATCTCTAGGAATCCTGGTAAACAAAAAAGTCAACCCGACAGTTATATACTCTATGATTCCATTTATATATAACATTCTTGAAGTAAAAAATCTTCGGAAAACAACAGATTAGGGGTTTAGAGTTTATGCCATGGTTTAGGGTTTAGAGTAAGCGTGGTTATAGAAGGAGAATACCAAGGATACCAGAAGTAGTGCTGGAACTGTTCAGTATCTTGGTGGTAGTGCCGGATAGGTCAATCTAGACTGGTAATAAAACACTATAGAGCTTAACAGACACACAGCAAAGGAGTGCAATTACAACTGGAGAAATATATGAATAAGGTCAGTGGATTATGTCAATGTTAATACGCTGGTTGTCATAGTTTTACTAAATTTTACTAAGAGGGGAAATGGGACCAAATATAAAAGGATTATTATTTCATATGATTGCATATTAATCTACAATTACCTTCAAAGTTTTTAAAAAAGTAATGCCGGACCTCAAACTATCGGTTGGGGGAAGAATAATAACGTGGAGAGCATGTCACAAACTTAGGTACTTTCTTCCACAAGTCACAGGGCAGAGATGCCTATGTCAACCACAAAGAAGGCGAAAAAAGAAAAATATAAGGAAATTATACAGTCATGTTGCAGACAAAAATTACGAAGAAAGACACAGCGCAGGTGGGGGTATAATACAGACTTCTTTGTAATCTAAGTTCCGACTGGGCAAGGAATAACTCTGCTCTCTTCCCTCACTAAGCTCTTCAGTGCTTGAAACTGTGCCTTGCATGCTGCTGCTGCTAAGTCACTTCAGTCGTGTCCAACTCTGTGTGACCCCACAGACGGCAGCCCACCAGGCTCCCTCGTCCCTGGGATTCTCCAGGCAAGAACACTGGAGTGGGTTGCCATTTCCTTCTCCAATGCATGAAAGGGAAAAGTGAAAGTGAAGTCGCTCAGTCGTGTCCGACTCTTAGCGGCCCCGTGGACTGCAGCCCACCAGGCTCCTCCGTCCATGGGATTTTCCAGGCAAGAGTGCTGGAGTGGGGTGCCAATGCCTTGCATAGTACACAATAAAAATCTGGTACATGAACTAACTGGTTGCGTCTCCCCTGCCTTATACACACATCTCCACATGCCCTACAATCCACACTTAGCCCTCTTAATTCTTTAGGATACTCAATGATTCTAGATATTAATTCTATCATTACTTGTAATACTAAGTATTACGTTTACAACCCTGATCTATACTATAGGTTAGAATTCAAATCCCTTTGCCTGGTAATCCAAGATGGTCTCAGATCGCCTTCCACCCTCAAAAGCAGCACCACAACTTACTACCTATGGTCTCTGAGTGTCTCACAATCATACCTCTCTGCCTTTGGAGATGTTCTTCCTTCAGTCTAAATGTTTTTGTCCCTTGTCCACCTGGAGAATTACCAACAACTAAATTGTAAAGCCATTTTTCTCTATGAAACCTTCTCTGACCATCCTTACAACCATCACTACCCAGGACAATTTAGGTGTTCCTTTTTCTCAGCTCTCAGGGATCATGTATGCACATGTGATTAATATAACACTTCTCACAGTATAATTATTTATTCAGGTGTATCTCTCCCATCATACTATGATCTACATGAAAATAAGAATATTACATATTTTCATCTTTCTATCACGGGGGCTAATATTACTACTCATATGCAATAGGCATTCAATTTATCAAATAATTGCAAGAGCGAATTCATTTTTTAAAAAGATTTATAAATGAGATTTTAAAACAAAAATTCCTATAATTTAGTGGATACTAAGCACAAATCGGGGCTTCCCTGGTAGTTAAGTCATGAAAGAATCTACCTGCAAAGCAGAAGACTCAAGTTTGATACCTGAGTTGGGAAGATCCCATGAAGAAGGAAATGGCAACCCACTCCAGTATTCATGCCTGGAGAATCCCATGGACAGAGGAGCCTGGTGGGCTGCAGGCAGGGTGTCACAAGAGTTGGACATGACTTACCAACTACACCACCACCAACAAGTCAGGCAGAAATAGAGTAATATACAAAAGGACATGCATGTTATTAGCAAAGATGTTCATTTTAAAATACCATCTTTTTAAAAGGTAAAACTAATAAAAATCCTAAAAAACTACTGACTTTTAGACTTATTTAAATCTTTCTTATTTAATGGTATTCAGTTTGGTATTTAGGATAGAGTAAGTTATCTCGAATTTTCAATTCACCATAAATAGTGATTAAAGACTTTAAAAGAACCATTAAAAGTTGCCATATTTTCAAAAATTAGAATTTCATTCTGTATAAAATACATCTATAAATATATACTGCTTAGACAAAAACTGACATTATTAAACAGCAAACTATGAAATACCTAGTTTCTTTGGGAGGACAATGGAATTCCAATGGCATATTTTATAAGGATGTGTGTAAGTATCTAAAATGCCTCCTGATTTTCAACTTTTGGCTTCACAACTGGCAATGTGTTTTTTTTACATCCTCTAAATACACAGATGAAAATAATGTTTTTATATAGCATAAGGAAATTTTAATCTGTATTTAATACTTCCTTTGAAGTAAGGGGAATTTATTTTAACACAGATGGTATATTGTAGTCAAAAATATTTCCTTAAATATTTCCTTCTTAACACTGAAAAAAAATCAAATATACCATGGAAGATATGCTTATTTAGAAAAATCAAAAGATAAGTGAATAAAAGCTGTGTAAAGAATCAGGAAGCCTTTCATCCTTCACCCAAGACAGATGTTCACAAGCTAGAAGAAATTTAACAGAGTTTGAATCTATAATCCTTAATTAATAAAACCCATCAAATCAGTTTATGATTCAAGTTACTTTATCAGAATATGTTTGCTCATTGATAAAGACTATAAAACCATTAACCAAAGAACAAAAATAATTACTTAACGGTATTTCTTACCTTTCATATGCTTCAATACTGACAGAAGTCAGACTATCTGAGCAGAATTTTAAGCTGCTTGCAGTAAGACAGAAAAAAAGTCACAAAAAGCCACCGAGTGTGCAAGTAAGAACCACAGTCACAAACCAAAAGCTGACCTCACGTGAATACAGAACAGGGTGCTTCTTCAGAAGCAGTTAAGCAGGCAGAAATGAATGATCACCAGAGTTTAACTACAAAGACAACATCATTCATTACCAGTTAATATATACTGACCTTGACTGCCTTTCAGATATGGATCCTAAAACTTCTCCTACACTTTCCTTATTTCAAAGTGTCCCTTTAGATTAATTCAAAATAAACGGTGCTTTTTTCTTGCTGGCTTTTAAACTTGTATACCTGTGATGGATTCATTTTGATATTTGGCAAAACTAATACAATTATGTCAAGTTTAAAAATAAAATAAAATTAATTAAAAAAAAATAAAAATAAAATAAAATTTAATTGTTTCCTGGTTTTTTAATTGCAGTATAACTGCTTTACAATGTTGTTAGTTTTTGCTGTACAAGGTGAATCAGCTATGTACAGCCCCTCCCTCTGAGCCTCCTCCCACTCCACCCAACCCTTAGGTCACCACAGAGCAGGCGCTGAGCTCCCCGTGTTACACAGCAGCTTTCCACTAGCCATCTATTTTACACACCGTACTGTACACATGTCAGTGCATCCAACTGAAACTGCAGGAGATTAGCAGACCGCCTGCTGGAACAGCATTAACAGACAAGGATGTTTCATTGAGAGAGAATACTGAATAAATTTCTGTTTATTGATTATGCCAAAGCCTTTGACTGTGTAGATCACAATAAACTGTGGAAAATTCTGAAAGAGATGGGAATACCAGACCACCTGACCTGCCTCTTGAGAAACCTATATGCAGGTCAGGAAGCAACAGTTAGAACTGGACATGGAACAACAGACTGGTTCCAAGTAGGAAAAGGAGTACGTCAAGGCTGTACATTGTCACCATGCTTATTTAATTTATATGCAGAGTACATCATGAGAAACGCTGGGCTGGAAGCAGCACAAGCTAGAATCAAGATTGCCGGGAGAAATATCAATAACCTCAGATATGCAGATGACGCCACCCTTATGGCAGAAAGTAAAGAGGAACAAAAGAGCCTCTTGATGAAAACGAAAGAGGAAAGTGAAAAGGTTGGCTTAAAGCTCAATATTCAGAAAACGAAGATCATGGCATCAGGTCCCATCACTTCATGGGAAATAGATGGGGAAACAGTGGGAACAGTGTCAGACTTTATTTTTCTGGGCTCCAAAATCACTGCAGATGGTGACTGCAGCCATGAAATTAAAAGACGCCTACTCCTTGGAAGGAAAGTTATGACCAACCTAGACAGCATATTCAAAAGCAGAGACATTACTTTGCCAACAAAGGTCTGTCTAGTCAAGGCTATGGTTTTTCCAGTGGTCATGTATGGATGTGAGAGCTGGACTGTGAAGAAAGCTGAGAGCCGAAGAATTGATGCTTTTGAACTGTGGTGTTGGAGAAGACTCTTGAGAGTCCCTTGGACTGCAAGAAGATCCAACCAGTCCATTCTAAAGGAGACCGGTCCTGGGTGTTCTTTGGAAGGAATGATGCTAAAGCTGAAACTCCAGTACTTTGGCCACCTCATGCAAAGAGTTGACTCACTGGAAAAGACTCTGATGCTGGGAGGGATAGGGGGCAGGAAGAGAAGGGGACGACAGAGGATGAGATGGTTGGACGGCATCACTGACTCGATAGACATGAGTTTGGGTAAACTCTGGGAGTTGGTGATGGACAGGGAGGCCTGGTGTGGTGCGATTCATGGAATCTCAAAGAGTTGGACACGACTGAGCAACTGAACTGAACTGAATAAATTCTGTGTGAGGTTATAAACAAATGAACAAAATGTTCGCTTTGAAATTAACTTTTTTTTTTCATTTTAAAAATGTATTTGAAATACTGATATTTAAAATTATTTGGGCAGAGCAGGATTATTAACAGATTTTTTTGTGTGTTTTAAGCTAAACCAACAAGTATTTATTGAGTAATCATAGGAGTGATATTGTTAGGGATGCAAAGATAAATAAAATCCTGGATTACTGGCCTTCAAACAAGTTACGATGTATTAAGAACAAATGCAAGGAAGCCTGGCTCTGTGGTAAAGAATCCACCCTCCAGGCAGGATGCAGGTTCAATCCCTGGGTTGGGAAGATCCCCTGGAGAAGGAAATGGAAACCCACGCCAGTATTCTTGCCTGGAAAATCCCATGGACAGAGGAGGCTGGAGGGCTACAGTCCAAGGGGTTGAAAAAGAGCTGAACCTATTTGCCAGCATATTCCTCAGTGCCGGGAATACCAAAATGCATAAAATTACAGCCCCTAGTCTCAAGAAGCTCACCACCTACTAGGCATAACAAACAGGGAAACAAACAAATGCCATACAGGATTAAACCGGTTCACAAACACAGGTCGGTTATAAGCTCAGTGGGGATACATCCAGAGACCATCAGCGAAGCCTTCACAGAATATGAAAGCCTGAGGTACAGCTGAGAAGAGCACTCAAAAAAAAACATCATTTCACAATCATAGGTGTGTCATGCTGTACACCTTAAACTCATACAATGCTGCATATCAATTATATCTCATTAAAGCTAGAAAAACTATCGTTAATTTAAAAAAAGAAAATCAAAAAAAAATAAAAAAAGAAAATCCCTGGCAAGCCTTGAGGAATAGTCATGAAAGGAGCGCAAGTACACGCACGTCTCTCTGCAAAGGTGTGCGCAGGAGGAGGCTTTGGAAACACTCCTGGGTTGAAATCCTAACTTAACACGTCATAGCTGAGTAACTGTGCATTTTAATTAACCTCCTAAAAGATCTTATCTTTAAAATAGGGACAGTAATACTGAGTTTGCAGGGTTGTTGTGAAGATCAGAAGAGATGTATTTAATATGCAAGGCTTTGGAGAGATATTAAGAAGCAGTCATTGCTAAGAAATCATGAGAGACAAAGCTATACAAAGAACATGGAAGAGCAGGTGATGGAAGAGGGCTCCTTTCTAAACACAAGTCTGAACACAAGCAAAGACAGCAGGTGGGAAAGTGGAGACCACGTGTGTGAACCACGGCTACTCTGAAGGAAAACGGGAACAAAAGGTTAAAAGGATCAAGTATGGCCCCACGGCATACAAATCAGTATGTCCCAACTTATGAAAATATAAGTTATCTAGGTTCAGTTCAGTTCAGTCGCCCAGTCGTGTCCGACTCTTTGTGACCCCATGGACCGCAGCACGCCAGGCCTCCTTGTCCATCACCAACTCCCAGAGTTCACTCACACCCATGTCCATTGAGTTGGTGATGCCATCCAACCATCTCATCCTCTGTCGTCCCCTTCTCCTCCTGCCCTCAATCTTTCCCAGCATCAGGGTCTTTTCAAACGTCAGTTCTTCTCATCAGGTGGCTAAAGTATTGGAGTTTCAGCTTCAGCATCAGTCCTTCCAGTGAATATCCAGGACTGATTTGCTTTAGGATGGACTGGCTGGATCTCCTTGCAGTCCAGGGGACTCTCAAGAGTCTTCTCCAACACCACAGTTCAAAAGCATCAATTCTTCGGCACTCAGCTTTCTTTATGGTCCAACTCTCACATCCATACATGACTACTGGAAAAACCATAGCCTTGACTAGTTATCTAGGTACCTCTTGACTTTTAACTCTTCCTATATGATCAATTATTATAAAAGAGTTCAATTTTCAAATTAAGGCCAATTTTTTTTTTCCTTTCAAAGAGAGTTACAATGTAGGGAGAAATAAAAAATAATTTCTCTCACAGAACGTTTCCGGTTTCCACTGAACAATTTAATCCCTGTTCCATATCCCAGACTCTTGAACCAAAAGTCTCAACCTTCTCTGGTCCCTTATTTTTTTCAGGTTTTATCTGAACCAATTCTAGCTCTAATTTCAACACCTCAACAATACACTGGTCTAAACTGCAGGTCGAATCATTACCGTGGTTGCCTAGGGAAGGTATCTGTCTTTTTGCTCAGGGTCTCAATGAAAGACTTTCATCCATTCATTTATTTATCCAATAAGTACTTCTAAAAAATCTACAATACGCCAGACACTGAGTGAGGTCCTGAGCACCGAGATAAGAAAAGTTCTGGCCACAGCCTCGGGAAGTTTACAAGAAGAAAGGAAGAGCTCTAACATCAAACAGTGACTGCTCTAAGGAATCCCTGTACCAAGTGCAATAAAAACACAGACGCACAACAGAGTCCTGGCTGAAGTAAAAGGAAGGAAAAGCCTTCACAGACAGCCCCAGGACATTCAGAGCAGTGCTTTCCTCATTGCCACTTTCTTCCTTTCCTCCAACCAAAATATGACTCTCCCCACCTGGAAAATATTGCTAAAATCTTACCTCCTACTTTCTCCCCGCAAATCTCCACTTGTTCCTAAATGCCGTGTAATGCTTAAAGAAAACCAACCAAATCTGTGAAATGCAAAAGCCAGCAAGGAAGGAAGGAAGACAACAGCGACTGCAGGCCAGTCCTACGCAAGCACCAGAGGGAGCAGGTACCGAGGTCTCTTCTCGTGCTTAGCTCTGCTGGCCTCTACGCACTTGCTTATGTGTCACCAGCATTTCAGTCTACTTCCCCCTTGAAACTGTGCATTTTTCAAAGATGAAAACATAGGCTGCTACAGCCTTATAATGCCCACAGCAATTACATACACCTTCCTAAGGAAAAACAACTGGTTATGAGCTGGGAGTGGGCCATGGTGGATGGGGGAGTAATTCCTGCAGATTTCTGTTGTTTTAAGCAAACTTTAATTGCCAGCTGGTGCCTACCTGCCAATGCAGGAGATGTAAGAGACACAGGTTTGATCCCTGGGTCCAGAAGATCCCCTGGAGGAGGGCATGGCAACCCACTCCAGTATTCTTGTCTGGGAAATCACACAGACAAAGGAGCCTGCCGAGCTACAGTCAGTGGGGCCACCATGAGTCAGACACGACTGAAGCTACTTAGCACACACACACGTACACCAGTGGGTTGAATACAGCATAAATCTCCTAGCTCTTTTTTTTTTTATCTTTAACTTAATGCAACCAAATGTAAAAACTTCAGCAAATGTGTACTTAAAGCTGGAATGATTAAAAAAATAAAAACTCAGAATAAACAATTTTATCTCCAACAACTTTAGAGAACTGAAAGGAAAAAGTAAATTGCAAATAAACTTTGAATGAATAATGTTCCATGAAACCAGGGAAGTCTCAAGAAAGGTATTAAACATACATAAACTACATATTATAAAAGAAAATATAGATAAATCATGAAAAACAAAAAAGGTGGGGACTGTTCAAGATTAAGAGAATAAAGATTTAAGACTCAAATGCAATGTATGAAACCCAATTGAATCTTGAATCCAAAAAACTAAAAAAAAAAAAATGTTCAGGGACAACTCGGGATATACGTATATGAAACATTACATTAGACATATTCTTAAACTAATGTTAATTTTCTTAAATACTGACATCACAATCATGCAAAAAATTATCCATATTCTTAGGAAATACATGCTTAATTTTATATACTGTAATATAATGTAAGAGATATATGTAATATATTTTCAAGTGGTTTTTAGAATATATAAATGCATAAAGAGAGAACATGTAGCAGCATGCTGGGGTGAGCAGACGCAGATGAATGCAGTGTGGGTGCTCACCGCCCTGCACGGTCACTTTCCTCCGCAGCACTGAGCACTTTCAGAATGAAATCCTGAGGGGGTGACAGCACGCGGGGCTGCCGGCTGAACACACGCGCCAGAGGTAAAGGCAGCGCTAGTATCCGCCAACGGTAAACCCGGCGCGGTGATCCTGGGCAGCTCAGGGGCCCACCGTAGGTCTCAGCTAAGCTAGAAGGGGAGGAAGTGGATGACCTCTAAGGTAACCTTCCAGCTAAAAGCCCCATCACTCCACTACTTCTTCTCAGGTCTAAAATTCAAAAGATAACCAGATATGAAGACACAGGACTGTCAAAAAAAACATTTAAAACAGCTAGCCAAATGCCTGGCACATAGAACACAGACAATAAGTATTAACTCCTCTCTTTTGAAAATATTGTAAAACTTCTTCAGCAAAAAAAAAAAAAGATATGACTAATTAACTTATAAAATAAGTAACACAAAATTCGAACGATCTACTTTAATATCTATTCAATTTCTACTGAATTAAAAACTGTCAATGTGAGCCACAAATAAAGCAAAACAGAGTATTAACTAGTACATGTAACAAATTTGTCAGATGCTTTTATTTCCAGCACTAATGCTATTTGTAGCATTATAATTACTTTCCCTTTTGGAAAAACAACCAATCCTTGAGGTAAGGGGAAAGATAATAAACTAAAAAGATTCTGTACCTGATGCTAGCATCCACACAGTTGCTCAAAACCCAAAAATCATCCTTGAGTGTGTTGTCTCTTTCCACACCAAAAATACCCATAGATTTTTTTTTAAAAGGAATCTCAAATTCATCCATCTCCCTCTTGTTGCCAGCATCTTAACAGGGCACCACTCTCTCTCACCTTAGCTCCTAAAATTGTCAGCTTTTACCTTCAGCCCACTCAGTCCATTCCTCACATAGTAGCTAGAATGATGATTTCGTTTAAGGACACAACGAACGACATGCCAAACCCTTCAAAACTCTGAATATTTCTGTAACCTCTTCCTACCTATCTTGGTCTCTCCCACTATGTCAGCCACACTGAAGTTTTTTCTGTTCCTCAAATTCACCAAGCTCTTTCCTCCAAAGTTTGTGTACCCTCTATTTCTTTTTTTTCTTTTTTTCCACTCAGCTTTATTGAAATATTATTGGCATCCAACATACGTAAGTGTGACTTCTACACTGTGACGATTAGATGCACGCGTACACTGTGAGGACTGTCACAAGGCCGGTTAACACAGAGATACCTTCACATAATAACAGCTGTGTTTGTGTAGCGGGGGTCATATTTCAAAACTACTCTCTTGAAAATTTTCAAGCATACAACATTTTTAATTAAAGTCGCCATGTTCTACATGAGATCTTACTCATACAGAACAATACAGAACTTACTCATCTTATACCTAGCAGTCTGTACTCTGACCAGCATCTCCCTATTTCCCCTACTTCTCAGCCTCTGGCAACTACAATTCCACTCTATTTCTACGCGTCTGGCGTTTTAAAATTCCGCAGAAAAAAGCAAGCGCACACAGCATCGCTCTGTCTGACTTACTTCACCCTTCTACTCCTTCTAATGAGAACGCTTCCACCACCAAAACCATCACCACCGCCGCCCTCCCACACAGCCTCCGGGAAACAGCTCCTTCTCATACACAGGTTTCCCCTTCAATACCAACTCCTCAGAGGAGCTTTTTGTGACTCTGCTATCTGAAGTGGCTCCTGAGACCATATCTCCAAGTCATTTGCTTCCCTTCAAAAAATATTTACTGCAATTCATAATTATTTTGCCAGTTTATTTTTTTTACCTGTCCCAATTTCTAGAATACGGGCTTCCCTGGTGTCTCAGCAGCAAAGAATCTGCCTACAATGCAGGAGACCTGGGTTTGATCCCTGGGTTGGGAGGATCCCCTGGAGGAGGGCATGGCAACCCATTCCAGTATCCTTGCCTGGAGAATCCCATGGACAGAAGAGCCCGGCGGGCTGCAGCACATGGGGTCACAAGAGTCTGACATGACTTAGTGACTAAACCACCACCACCACCAACAATAACCTCAAGAATATAAGCTATAAAGACAGGATATCCAATTTATCCATCATTATATCCCCAGAATCAAGAAATTCTCTGATCCTTAAACAGAAGTCTATTACTGTACATTAAATGAATAAATAAAACAGTAAATGAATATAGGACTATGTTAAAATAATGGACTACTAATGCTATTAGTAGAAATACAAAAACCAGAAGGAGAAATAAGTGTATGAGAAGAAAAATAAAATACATGGAGTTTGGTGCCACAGAGTTGAAAATAAGGGACAGATGAGCACCCAGGTCAGGGAAGAGATACAGACTGGGCTTCTGCTGATTGTGTTAGCTGAAAAAAAAAGAGTAATTACATCACAGATATTAATAGAATTCAGGATAAATGCCAAGCAAAAAAATTAGTAACACAAATATAAAATGATCACAGCTTGCCTAGGCAGGAGAACAATCTAACATAAAGAACACTATGAAATTAAGACAAGCCAAAACTGCTTCAGTTTGAGAGAGAAAAAAAAAATATATATATATATACATATATACACACACACATACATGTGTACACATGTATGTGTGTATATATATGTATATATATATATATATTTAGTAATTTACTAAGAAGAGTACAGTAATCCTACCTTACTACTATTCGTTGCTGGTCATATCTTAGCTAAAGTAGCAGATCCATGTTGAAGGACAATGCATTAGGGGTGAGGAAGACACTTGAGAAAACGAGCAGTGAAGTCTCAACGGGGAACGACCATAGGTCTATGCAGAAAACATGAGCTGCAAGAAGAGATTCAACGAGTCAGAACTGTTCCCTACGGACAGAAAGCTAAAAAATGGACACAAGGAGTATGGTGGGCTCCTACAGTTCACCAGGCTCACCACATTGAAAACCAGGATCTTCTGCTTACCTAGCTTGTCCATTCTCTGCTTCCTCTCTTCCCTTTCTTTCCACAACCTTCCCCGTGAGTAAAGCATTTTATCTTCTCCCCAACCTGTATCTTCAGTTTTGAAAAGGTAATTCATGTTTTTCCTCCATTTTCACAGCATGAAACCAATTTCAAGTTTGAAACATATTAGAAGAAGCAAAATTTTAAATATTTATATGTAATATGCTAAGAGATTACAGCCTAAGAAATAACTATGTAAGAAAAACTTAGTCAAAGGCTGAGAAGGTTTGGGAAGGATGCTCCTGGCAGACACCTACTTTCCCTGTCTAACATGAGCTCCAGCATGGCTGTTCTCTCAATCCTTGAAGCTAGGAGAACCTCTAAGATGTTCCTTGGCCGTTGACTCTCTTCTCTGTCGCTGATGTTGAAATCTGAGGTTTACACCCCCATCACAGTTTCTGACTTTTTGTCTCATGCCTCCGTATTTCTAACTTTGACTTCTTGGTTTATAACCAACTCTTTTCTTTCAAGCGTCTCTTTTTTGTTTGCCTATTCTATATATCCTGTCATCTCCCCTGCCCCCTTCACCTTCACATGAATCACGTGAAACATACAGATGTTACCAATAAACATCTCAACCTTGGCTCAGATGGTAAAGAGCCTGACTCAGTAGAGCAGACCCGGGTTCAATCCCTGGGTCGGGAAGATCCCCTGGAGAAGGGAATGGCAACCCACTGCAGAATCCTTGCCTGGAGAATCCCATGGACAGAGGAGCCTGGAAGGCTACAGTCCATGAGGTGGCAAAGAGTCAGACACAACTGATTGACTAACATACATACTTCAACCGATAAATAACATTACTCCTTTCTTCCTGGTCAAGAAACTAACCAAACACAGTACATCAGGAATATCTTCCAAGTCCCCTACTCATCTAAGCTCTTGACCCGTTTCCAAAAGCATCCCTTCTTTGCCCCTAGATAAGTATTTCACTCCCAGATGTGGCAAGGGTCTCAATGCTTGAATGGGTTGGACATCTACATACAATCAAAGTATTATTATAATTCCTCTTCTTCCACTAAACTGTGACAAAATTAAAGACAGGGATTATTATCAGCATCTCACACATACAGTCAGCATCCTACACACACAGACAGCATCCCACATATACAGTCAGCACCCTACACATACAGTCAGCATCCCACACATAAGTCAGCGTCCCATACAGTCAGCACCCTACACACAGACAGCATCCTACACATACAGTCAGCACCCTACACATACAGTCAGCACCCTACACACAGACAGCATCCCACACATACAGTCACCATCGCACACAGTCAGCATCCCACACATACAGTCAGCACCCTACACATACAGTCAGCACCCTACACACACAGACAGCATCCCACACAGTCAGCACCCTACACACACAGACAGCATCCCACACATACAGTCAGCACCCTACACACACAGACAGCATCCCACACATACAGTCAGCACCCTACACATACAGTCAGCACCCTACACACACAGACAGCATCCCACACATACAGCCAGCACCCTACACACACAGACAGCATCCCACACATACAGTCAGCACCCTACACATACAGTCAGCACCCTACACACACGACATCCCACACATACAGTCAGCACCCTACACACATAGACAACATCCCACACATACAGTCAGCACCCTACACATACAGTCAGCACTCTACACACACAGCATCCCACACATACAGTCAGCACCCTACACACACAGACAGCATCCCACACATACAGTCAGCACCCTACACACACAGTCAGCACCCTACACACACAGACAGCATCCCACATATACAGTCAGCACCCTACACACACAGACAGCATCCCACACATAAGTCAGCATCCCAAACATACAGTCAGCACCCTACACACACAGACAGCATCCCACACATACAGTCAGCACCCTACACACACAAACAGCATCCCACACATACAGTCAGCACCCTACACAAACAGCATCCTACACATACAGTCAGAATCGCACACATAGTCATCACCCTACACATACAGTCAGCATCCTACACACACAGTCAGTACCCTACACACACATTCAGCATCCTACACATACAGTCAGTACCCTACATATACAGTCAGCATCCTATACATACAGTCAGCACCCTACATACACAGACAGCATCCTACACATACAGTCAGCATCACACACATACAGTCAGTATCCCACACAAACAGACAGATTCCTACACATACAGTCAGCATCCTACAGACTATAGTCAGCATCCCATAGATACAGTCAGCATCCCACACATACAGTCAGCAAACTACACAGTCAGCACCCTACACATAGAATCAGCATCGCACACTTACAGTCAGCATTCTACACATACAGTCAGCACCCTACACATACAGCACCCTACAGAGTCAGCATCACACACTTACAGTCAGCATTCTACACATACAGTCAGCATTCTACACATACAGTCAGCAAACTACACATACAGTCAGCACCCTACATATACAGTCAGCATCCCACACATACAGTCAGCACCCTACACACACAGACAGCACCCTACACACACAGTCAGTACCCTACATATACAGTCAGCGTCCAACACATACAGTCAGCGTCGCACACATACAGTCAGCACCCTACACACACAGACAGCACCCTACACACACAGACAGCACCCTACACATACAGTCAGCATAGCACACATACAGTCACCATCCCACACATACAGTCAGCATCCCACACAATACCTATAACATTACAGCCACCAAACAAGTGACTACCGAATGGTTAAATTCCAAGGTGAATATGACTTCCTCTGATTTGTACACTTGGTGTAAAGTAAGGCTTTAACAAGATTTGTAACAGTAAATGATAAAATCAATACTTGGTATTGATTAAGATAGTATTTTAGTATGAAAATTTTAATCATGACTTCTCTCTTAAACTGCTTTCAATAGAGTATCTTCAGTCTAACCTTCAATATTATAGTAAACAGTATTACTTATGGATTTCCAAGAAACAAAACTATAGTGAATGTGTCCCTAAGTGTACACATTACATATATCATCTAATTCCACTCAAACACAGACTTCAAAATTACTGGACAATTCATTTAATTAAAAGTTTTTTCAGCTTCTTGATCAGCAAAGGAACTTGAGAACTGTCTAGAATTCCATATTCTAGTCTCTCACTTTGACAAAGAAACATGACTTTCAAAGACCTAAGAACACAAAAGACAACTATTCAACTGGGACTTCATATCTGACATTGAGAAGTAGCAAACGTCTCACTTAAGGAAGTTAGTGAAAGTACCCATTTGTTACTTATGCGTCACTCTCTTAACTCAAGTCTTTTCTATAATCTTTACTGTTTAATAAAAATTCAATATTATTCCATGAAAAAGTCATATTTTCCACTTGAAATAGTTTGGGTTAAAAATAAGTAACAGCTTTCAGGGTAGTAGCTCTAAATGGAACATTTCCTTGTTCAAACAAACCCATGAGTAAAACTTACATTCCTTGTATTACTTCAAAGTTATTATTATCCTTACCAGAGCCCAGCAAAGGTTTCTACAGACAAGTGAAAATGTGTAATAATTACTTTCTAGTTCACCTTAATCATCCCCACCAACTTGGTCAACTGCACAGGCTACCATCTCTAACTCACACTCATAACCAAACACAGTTCCTATTCCCTGAAGGTGCTTCCCTTTGTGAGAGGACTAGGCTGACACGGGAGACAGACCCGGGGTGCAAAATAGAGACACACTCATTCTCAGGGCCACGGAAGTGTCTCCCTGCAGCTGCACGACCCTAAAAGTGAGCAGTGACGTAGGCTGTGTGTCCCGGTCTCTCTCTCGCCTCACCCTCGTCCTGGCCCTACTTCTCTTCTAAGCTTTACTTCTCCTGCTTCTCTAATCAGGGATGTCCCAATTCTGATAAACCAAAATCTAATTCTGACAAACTAAACATCTGAAATTAGGCAATGAATTCAGATTTCATTTTATATTCATTTAAAATCATGTTTTCAAAGAAAATTTCTTGTCCATGACGTCAGGTGAAAAATAGATTAGGTAGGAATAATCTATATACAATATATTATTATACAATATAATAATATACAATAAGGGCCTAAGTCTTAAAAAAAAAAAAAAAAAAAGGAAGTTGCAGGCTTCCCTGGTGGCTCAATGGTTAAGAATCCACCTGCCAATGCAGCAGACACAGGTTCAATCCTGGTCCAAGAAGATCCCATGTATCACGCAGCACCTGGCCCGGTGTTTCACAGCTACTGAGCCTGTGCTCCAGAGCCCAGGAGCTGAAGCCACCGGGCCTGTGTGCTGCGAATGCTGAGCCCGTGCACTCCAGGGCCCACGCTCAACAGGAGAAGCCACAGCAGTGAGGAGCCCAAGCGACGCAGTGAAGAGTAGTCCCACCGCCCAGTGAGAAAAGCCCCACGGCAACCAAGACCCCACGCAGCCAAGAGCAAATACATGTATTTCTTAAAAATGAAAACTGCATGTGTATGAGATTGACCTGTGTTGTCCTCGCTTCCAAGGAAATGGCAACCCACTCCAGTGTTCTTGCCTGGAGAATCCCAGGGACGGGGGAGCCATCTATGGGGTCGCACAGAGTCGGACACGACTGAAGCGACTTAGCAGCAGCACGGGGCTCGGTTGTGTCCAGCTCTTTGCAGCCCGCCAGGCTCCTCCATCCATGGAATTTCCCAGGGAAGAATACTGGAGCAGGCTGTGATCTCCAGGGGATCTTCCCGACCCAGGGGTTGAACCCGCGTCTCTTGCGTTTCCTGCGCTGGCAGGTGTATTCTTTACCACTAGCACCACCTAGGAAGCCCCCTTCCTTTGGGCAGCAGCGTTTCAGTTTCCTTCTGCTGAAGTACCCCTCTCGGTTGTCAATCTCTATAGTATGGGTGGCACCAATCATTTCCCACTCTTAAGTTCCTGGAAGAGGTGCAGGTAGACCAGGCATCCTGGTCTGGACCATCAGCATATTCCCTGCCCCAAGCAGTAGTTCAGGCATGAGCATGTGACCCAACTGGACCAATAAGACTCAATCGAAAAATTCTATAGGAACTAACCGGAAAGACAACTTTCAGCCGAGACTGCTCAACTAAAAGAACACAGTAAGTTCCTACTTGACAGTGAGCCAACCCAAAGAAGCACCAGGAGATGACAAGAAGAAAGAAAACTCTGAAAACATTCTGTGTCTAGCTTTAATCACACCTTTAGTTCAGGGCAGTTCAGATGCAGCTGCTAGAATTCGGAGTTACTGCAGGGAAACGATTCTCTCTGCATTTCTCAAGTCCTTGCCCAGTCAGAGTCTCCTAAGGAAAAGGTCTACAAGGATAGCTTTGTACCAGACAGACTCAGAAATGCAAAGAGTAACTCCCTGAAGACAGGGACCTCCAACGAGCTTCAGAGAAATAAAGTCCTTTCCTTCCCTTCCCGGGTAGACATTCACTTACATTCTTTTCTTAATACATTTCTTATGGTACATCATACTTTTTACTCATATTGACCAATATTCTAGGTTAATAAATCTAAAGACACTTTACCTTTCTCCCCTCAGATCCGCTCAGTGAGTAATCTCTCTCCCTCTGCAGGGTGTTCTCAGCCCCATTAGTGTTTTGCACTTAGTAACATGAGGCAATAAACTGCTTCTGGTGGCTCAGTCGCTAAGTCGTGTCTGACTCTTGCGACCCCATGGACAGAGGAGCCTGGCAGCCCAAGGTCCATGGGATTCTCCAGGCAAGAAAACTGGAATGGGTTGCCATTTCCTTCTCCTGCATTTTAGGCAGATTCTTTACCAACTGAGCTACAAGGCTTACTTATTATTTTATGCAACAAACATTTGCTGGGAGGCTCCTAAGCTGTGTGTCACGCGTTTTTCCACACACACAAAACAGAGAGGTACACTCTAATATAGGGTAAGAAGTGACTGATCCATAATCAGCAAAACATCTAGTAAACTCACAGCTCTTGAAAATCAGACTGCTTGCCTACTAAGAATGGAACAGGAGGACACTTAGTAAAAATGCCAGGATGTTGGTACATTGCCTACTATGCCACAGTCTTCAGTAAGGCCCTTCAAAAACGCGGCACACTTTGAGTCAAGTCTTAATAAATGGAAAACCTTTTCAGTCTTTTACCGCAAATCCAAGATGGCTGATAATCTTGCAAATTACAATGCTGAAAATCAAATATCCCTAAACTAAAATCCGGCTTTTAACCACACAAAATAAAAGGTCAATAAAACACAAGCATCCTAGAGAAAGATGTATCAACGCCCTCGGAGCAGGGACAGATGAGTGCGCGCTGTTACTTCCAAGAAGTTGCTCAGAATGGCCTAGAGATGGGGGCCAAGATGAAGGCTGAGAAGCCTAGGACTTGCTTGATTTCAGATCTCATTATTACTGACACACTGAACTGGGAAATTCTTTGTCGTGGGAGACTGTTCTTTGCATGGCAGGATATTTATCAGCACCCTGGGGCACTACCTCTCCACGCCAGCAGTACCTGCCTACTCACCCCTCAACCCCCTATTGTGACAATAATAATGTCTGCAGACATCACTAAAGGCCCCTGAAGGGTTAAAAAAAAAAAGCCGCCTGTTGGAGACCCACTCACTGGGTTAGGGTGGCAGAGTTGTTTAGAGACATACCAGGCAACAGTTTGATCCAAATACCAGGATTTGGGCTTTGGGAACCTGGGAGAAGTTAATCAAATACAAATAAATCAAAAACTTACTAAGTTCATAAGAAAGCTGTATTGCCAAAGAAACTCCCAACAAAGCTTTGTTACTGCCCAACCCTCAAAATATCTCCCTGGACTCCAACCTCTCATCAACAGTGAAGCGGCTCCTGAGGCCACGCAGCCCCCAGTAAGGGCATTCTTCTCAACACCCATCTTGGCCGTGACCAGGAGGAAACACGACAACGACCTTCTCAGGGGGAGAAAACGGACAGACGCATTGGCTAACCAAAAATCTGATTCCATTGCCAAGGCGAAGAGTTCGTGCCACCCCTGACCAATGAAATATGTACACAGTGCGAACTGGAAAATCTCCATGGATTTCTTCCCCTTTCTCTTTTCCGATTCAGAGTTTCTATTGTCCTTAGATTCTTCTTCTTCTATCACTGAGCGCTGGCTTTATTATAATCAGTTATATTTATGACTGAACCGTAAGATCCTTGACCCTAAGGCTGTCTTTTCAAACAGAATTGAGAGAAATCACCCAGTGATCCTAGACTTAGGCAGTAATTAAACAAGTCTCTGAGTTGTCTTCCTCTGTTGGGCTCAAGTGGTACATGCATTGGAAGCTGCATCTTGTTAGGGGAGGGCATTTTTTCAAGGGTTTCTATGTAAGGGAGGACACAGAGGCAAGCTGGGAAGATTGCGGTGAAAGCCTGTTCATCACGCTGGTCTAGCATCCACTCCCTCTCCCCACAGTCACAGGACCTTCCTCCTGCTTCAGTGAACTCCCACCTGGACTCTCTGTCTACCTGGCTCCCACCACGGGACTGACCACGCTTCCTACTCTCAGCTCCAGTAGTTCATACCTGATTCAGATCTGGGTTATCATCATATGCTAATTGCCCGGACCACAGGATCAAGGATGAAAACATGACCCAACTCCTTCAATGAAATGCAACCCCAGGGCCTTTGCTAAAATTACGAGTAGGAAAAGGGTTGTCTGGGCTGGGCTTGCTAACCTGAAACAGTGTTAGGCCAACAGGGAGCGCCACAGGAAAAATTCTACCTGAAAGCACATCTAACACGAGAGAGAGCCACCGAGGTTGCTGAGGTCGTCGTTTGAGCCCCTCAGTCCATCCACACCTGAAGAGAGTACACCCCTCTTGGTCCCATTGCCCTGAGACACTGTGAATGGGGTTTTGGTCTCATGCAACTGAAAGATATTGAAAAATCTAATATCAGTTACCAGTTATCAGACAAAAGCGGTGTTAGTTTTCAAACCAAAAATAAAACAAACAACCTGAAGCGATGTGAATTAAATTCAGTTCAGTTGCTCAGTTGTGTCCGACTCTGCGACCCCGTGGACTGCAGCACGCCAGGTCTCCCTGTCCATCACCAACTCCCGGAGTCCACCCAAACTCACATCCATTGAGTCAGTGATGCCATCCAATCATCTCATCCTCTGTTGTCCCCTTCTCCTCCTGCCTTCAATCTTTCCCAGCATCAGGGTCTTTTCAAATGAGTCAGCTCTTTGCATCAGGTGACCAAAGTACTGGAGTTTCAGCTTCAGCATCAGTCCTTCCAATGAAAATTCAGGACTAATTTCCTTTAAGATGGACTGGTTGGATCTCCTTGCTATCCAAGAATTAAAATTATTTGCTAAATTCATACACCTAATCGCTGGTAGCACAGATCCAACCCTAAGTGGGTCTAGTTCTAATGCTCTTTGCACAACATCTACTCTTCCTCAAGAAAACAGTGTGAAACTTCTCTGTGTTTTAAAATCCCCTGTAGCCAAAAAGTAAGACCTTACCTGAAGTGAATATAGCATTTGTTAAACAACCAAAAAAGGAAGAATCCCACAACTTCCTGCTTTCTGTCCCATTCCTGCAACAACTTGCCTCCTGAATAACACAGTACATTTCTGCCTTATTTTTATAATGTAAGCTACTGTAAAGACATGTAATAGCAAGTGTCTCTAAGCAAAGCCACTTCAATCTTAGGGTAAATCAGATCCAAAATAATAATAGAACATCAGAACCTTAGAAAAAGGCCATCACCACAGACTAGTGACTATTCTGTTATAATTAATTGTAAAACTCAGAAAAGGACACCCAAATCGTAAGTGAGAATGCTATTATTTATGTTAGTATTTTAAGATATTTGTCAGAATGACATTAACTTGTAAACAGGAGCAGCTACTTAGAGTGAAATCTCTTTCAATATTATTGTTAAGTGTGAGAGAGAAGGGAAATGGGTTAGAAATTATGAATATAAGACCACTGACATTTTCAAAAAATCTAAAAACTATGAGAATTTTTGACAGAGCTTGAACATAAAATAATGATGTTTCACAAGTCAACTTTTGTTTCCCTAGAAGTACACTGATTCACATCCAGATTCAGGCGACTCACCATTCCATTTTAAACATATTGAAAAATGTCTATCCTCTGGCTACGATCTACCACTTTCTTATGCCTCTACTTTTCCTTCACTTCTAGCAGTTGCGCTCCTTTTCAATAAATTTTTTTTTACAAAGCAGCAACATTTTATCACTTGACGAAAGTTATTATACAGGATAACTTCAAACTGAGAACATAGTCAAGGTGACATGTGGACACTGGGCAGCTGGGTGGGGTCATGAATATCTCAGGATCTCACTTCCAATAAGAGGAAATTATTTCAGTAACACTTCAGATATTTCAACATGAACTCTAAGTCACTCCCAAGTGGATGAAATTGATGTTAAATCCAGGACTTCTAATGGTTCACTATATTTTAACATTTATCATTTATATGAAAGACCTAAATTCAAATCCCAGGTATCACTTTATTGCAGAATCTCCTTGGATATGACCTAAGATTGGTTCCAGATCACAAAATGAAAATACAAGTTATCCAATCTACAAGGTTGTGATGAAAATCAAAACTAATGCATAGAAAAGTCTAACATTTTTAGCAAGTACTAAAGAAATGCCAATGCCCCTCACTCATAACAATATCTGAATCCATGCAATGTACTCAAAAACTTTTACAGACAGAAATTGCTTCTTACTTTGAGGTTAAAATGTTGAGGAGGGGATAAAGGGTTACGCATAAAAAGAATTATAATACAATATGTATGTGTGTGTGAGCGCATACTCGGTTGCTTCAGTCATGTCCAACTCTCTGTAAGCCTATGGACTGTAGCCCGCCAGGCAGGCTCCTCGGTCCATGGACAGGCAAGAATACTCCAGGCAAGAATAACCGAGTGGGCTGCCACTTCCTCCTCCAGGGGATCTTCCCGACCCAGAGCTCAAACTCATGTCTCCTGTATCTCCTGCATTGCAGGCAGATTCTTTACCCACTGAGCTACCCGGGAAGCCCATATATGTACATATACATACATACATACATGTACATAACTACTGGTAAGAGAAAGCAATCAGTCTCCTGCTTTGTAAAAAGCTATACTATATATAAGTCTAGATGAAAATTCTTATACTTTGTCCAACATAATCATTTATAAATAATCGGGATAATGATTTATCAAGTTATTTGTCGTTAAAAATTACCTGAGACGACAGCATTGTTCCGTTCCCTTTAATTCCTCTTCTACTGGCAATTTATTCAATATATAGAAAGCAAAGAGGCTTGACAAAGTGATGGTACTTAGTCAGAATATATGAATTTGGAACAAATTCAGGATGGATTAAAAAAAAATACAACAGTGACTGGATGAGAATCATTAGAAATTCCACCAGACACCACAAACTCTACACTAAAACAGACAAAAAGGTAGTGCTTACCATGTTTCTTTTGCTCCTACCAAAGCAAAATTTTCAATCCTCAATGAAAGTTAAAACGATGGCTAATCTGTATAAGAATGTATGTAGAAAGCATGTGATTCTGAAGCAAATATAATTCAAGAGAAAGTCCGAATACTGTATAAACATTCTCATGAAGTCATCGTGTGGCTGCTAGGTGGCTACCGATGCATCTGTTGCCAAAACTGAATATTGGTAGAAGAGTCAAATGCATTTTTGTTTGCAGAATGCGAAATTAACAAAAAGCCTGAACGACTGACGGGAAAAGCTTGGGAAACCCTCCCAAGCTGAAGACATCCAGAGAGCAGAAGGGACACAAACTCCTGAGAGTCCGACTGCTGTCAAATATCACCAAGAAACAGCAGCAAGCAGCAAGCACCGCAGTGACCAAGGACGAACTCTTCAACTTTGTGGCAGTGCAGCAAGCTTTGCGATCAAGCCAGAAACACTCTTCCAGTCCACAAACCCACAGACAAGAAAAGCCAAGTAGAAGAAACTTCGTATGTACACTAATAACGTAATGTAAAGTCATCCAGCCTTCATTTCAGAAGCAAAAAAAAAAAAAAAATTGTTTAACAACTTTGAGGACTGGAGTTCTGTTTACAGAATTATTAAGGGTCTGAAGGGATCACCTGAATTTTTCAATTAAATCTGACTGCATTTTATGAAGGTAATTATATCCTAGGTCTGCAAAGATTTCAAGAAATACCACTTGCTAATGCCAAGGGTATAATGAATATAATTTTTCTAAATCTTACTTCAACTTATATATTACATATATTACTTCTACATAGGATGAACTATTTAAGAGCAATTTCATCCACAAAATGTAATTTTAAAGAAATTTCTTCTGATTGAGAGAAGGTAAAGAACATCATTTATACTAAACACCTAGAATATAAATATTCTATTAAGAGTTTCCCCTTTTCCTAAAACCGTTTGTCCCACTCTGGAAATACATTTTCTGTAAGCAAAATAACTTATATTGGAAAACCAATTTCAATTTTTCTGTAGTAATATTATTTACTATAAAGACCATGGTGCTATTAGTCAAATATTTTTAAACATTCATCAGTTACTCTTAAAAATGTAAGGCTCTTCAGTGTCAATTACATAAAATTAGTAATCTCTTCTGTAGCATTACAAGACTGACATGGAAAAGTGAAGAGTACTCATTTCAGGAAAAGGCAGAAATAACTTGGGCCTCAATGACAGTACTACAAGGTGTGTCTCAAGGATTTGTTACTGATAACAGCTATTTGGCTTTTTTAATGACCCACTTTCCTCAATAAGAGTAAATTCAAGTTTATCCCTATTGCAGTGTCATTCTCCATCACAAGATGGAATTACAGAGGGCATACTAGCAAACTACGTGTTAGAATATGTCACACGTGTACATATCTTATACTGGGGTGGGGAGAAAACACTGAGAATCACTGACTTAAACCACAAAATCTTTGTTTTCCTGCTGATGAGACAGTAAGGACTATTTAGTTCAAATCTTATCTCAATTCAGAGTTTGTCACAACACCCAAAAACTACAGGATGGTCTGTGTATTTAATTATAATTGTATTATTTAAGAATCAAAATTCCACACTTTGAACACACATTTTGAAACAGGGATATATTGCTCCCTAAAAAATAATCCTATAGGAAATTGGAGGAGACATTTCTGTAGGAGACAGAAAACACTCAAGAGTTTTGTGTATAATAATACACAAAGTTTTAAACAAATTTTAAATTTTAAACAAAGTTTTAAACAGATTAAGTAAATGTAGTTTAAAGTGGTGGGGTGCATTAGTTAGAGATTTAAGAAGGTAACATTTTTCTGTACCACTTTTAGGCAAATATTTGTGGTTGAAAGGAATGTAGGGAAACCATCCAACAACAGATGATAATCTAATATGAAAGAAAAATAATTCAGGAATTCAGACAAACTGGACATATTTTGAGGTAAAAATCATTTAAGGTCAATTTCTGATTATCACTACTGAGATACAATAAGCCAAGAACTATTACAAAAAAAAAAAAAAAAAACAGCTAATCTGAGATACTTCTATTATTTGGTTAGTACAAATGTAAATGTCTTTCAATTTCAGTCCATTTAATGTACATTATTTTAATTTCCAAAGTCTAAAACTTACGGGCTTTTAGGATGGCAGAATAAACACAGTAACACCTGAAGAGGCAAAATGAAAACTACAGGGAAAGGGACTGAATGTAAGAGCTGCGTGCTCCCTAAATTTAAGCACTTTACCTCGACTGTCTCATTTCTTCTTCATAACAACCTTATGAGGCAATTTTATTAATATCATCCCCATTTTACAGATGAAGAAACTATGACTTACAACAAGGACTTTTGTATAGTACACGGAACTCTGTTCACTGTTATGCGGCAGCCTGGATGAAGGGGACTTTGGGGGAGAATGGATACATGTATATACATGACTGAGTTCCTTTAGGGTCACTGAACTCACAACATTGCTGATCAGCAATATCCCAATACAGAACCAAAAAGTTAAAAAAAAAAAAAAGAAACTATGGTTTAAAGAGGTTTTTAAAAACTTGCTCAAGATCCCACAAAAGAAAATCCTAATTTCTGACTGAAACCCAGATTATCTGGCTCCAAAATAAAAAGAATTTTCTTTTCACTATACCCTGCAATCTCACAAGAAACACATACATTGAACTTTACAGTTTTTTAATCAAAACCTTCTGAAGGAGGAGGCAATATTAAGCTTATAGTGAGCAGTGGTAACTTATAAGGCTAAAAATTAGTCATAGTTTGTATAAATTAATATTTAGGAAATAAATTAATATTTAGGAAATAATTCCAAGTTATGCATGACATTAAATTTTTAAAAGCTGAACATGAAGTATCTCTCCAAAATAGAAAAAATCCAAAAATTTCTGTAGACAGGCAGCAAGTAAACGTCATCTTACTTGGACATTCTGAATCCCAAAGAAAAAACGTGAAAGGCTTCATACTTTGTCAGTTATACAGCAGTCTCATAAGGTTAACTAGGACTGTATTTATACTTAAGAAAAAAGAAAAAGTGGGTAATTGCTTGGGTCTGATTCTTTTGTTCTGACTCTATTCTGTTCTCTATTGATTCTTTTCCATTTTTCCTCCAGATCTTGGAGCCCTCTTCTAATTTAGGCTAACTGAGTCTCAAGTTCAGGAACTCCTCCAAGTTTAGATGTAAGTGCTGACATACTGCAATGAAGACCATAAAACTGCAAAGATTGCTAGAGTGTTACAGAAGAAACAAGAGCTTCAGTTCTTTTCCAAAACATTAACTATCGTGGAGTTACTTTTCTTCTGTAGTTTTCTGATTTGATTTTAAAGCACTTAACTTTCATAATAAAAAAAATGGGTGAAGGAGATGGAAGGGAAGACTTGGAGCTTTGATTAAAAAACATCTATTTTATTCTTTCCAAAGTTCCAGAACTATGCCCTGCTTGTTCCCTTTTATTTCCCAATGGCATGGTATGAAAAATTAACCATACATAAGCATGCCAACTGGTTCCAAATAGGAAAAGGAGGACGTCGAGGCTGTATATTGTCACCCTGCTTATTTAACTTATATGCAGAGTACATCATCAGAAACGCTGGGCTGGAAGAAGCACAAGCTGGAAATCAAGATTGCCAGGAGAAATATCAATAACCTCAGATATGCAGATGACACCACCCTTACGGCAGCAAGTGAAGAGGAACTTTAGCCTCTTGATGAAAGTAAAAGAGGAGAGTGAAAAAGTTGGCTTAAAGCTCAACATTCAGAAAATGAAGATCATGGCATCTGGTCCCATCACTTCATGGGAAATAGATGGGTAAACAGTGGAAACAGTGTCAGACTTTATTTTGGGGGGCTCCAAATCACTGCAGATGGTGACTGCAGCCATGAAATTAAAAGACACTTACTCCTTGGAAGCAAAGTTATGACCAACCTAGATAGCATATTCAAAAGCAGAGACATTACTTTGCCAACAAAGATGCGTCTAGTCAAGGCTATGGTTTTTCCAGTGGTCATGTATGGATGTGAGAGTTGGACTGTGAAGAAAGCTGAGTGCCGAAGAATTAAGCTTTTGAAGTGTGGTGTTGGAGAAGACTCTTGCGAGTCCCTTGGACTGCAAGGAGATCCAACCAGTCCATTCTAAAGGAGATCGGTCCTGGGTGTTCATTGGAAGAACTGATGCTAAAGCTGAAACTCCAATACTTTGGCCACCTCATGTGAAGAGCTGACTCATTGGAAAAGACCCTGGGAGGGATTGGGGGCAGGAGGAGAAGGGGAAGACAGAGGATGAGATGGCTGGATGGCATCACTGACTCGATGGACCTGAGTTGGGTGAACTCCAGGAGTTGGTGATGGACAGGGAGGCCTGGCGTGCTGCGATTCATGGGGTCACAAAGAGTCGGACATGACTGAGCCACTGAACTGAACTGAAGCATGCCAAAGTCAAATGAGATATGAAAAAATAATGAGGCAATCCAAAGATCTATACATTCTGAAGCACAGCTCAATTTCAATATTTAAGAATGAAATATTGTTAAGTATGAAAAACAGATTTTGGGCATACTAAAATTGAAATACTTTAGCCACGTGATGTGAACAACCGAGTCACTGGAAAAGACCCTGATGCTGGGAAAGACTGAAGGCAAAAGGAGAAGGTGGCAGAGGATGAGATGTCTGGTTAGCATCACAAATTCAATGATCACAAACTTCAGCAAACTCCAGGAGACAGTGAGGGACAAGGAAGCCTGGTGTGCTGCAGTCCATGGGGTTGCAAAGAGGGGTCAGGCACAACTTAGCAACTTAACAACAACAACAAAAAAAACTGAAAAGCAGGATTCACATACTTAAAGAAGGGCAGGAATTTCCTAAGTATGGGAAAATTATAAATATAATATACATGAATTTATACCCATTTCTTATTTTTTATCATAAATTGAAGTTTTGTATTAAAATATTCCTTTAGCATCACCATGAAATAACACGCAAGATAGCTTTGACTCCTACCAAAATTAACTTCAATCTCTCTAAATTCCATGGAAAAGTTATATTTAAAAAGTTCATGTTCGTAAGCTTTCTTTTTCCACTACAAAAACATTCTTATTCCAAAACAACATACATAAGGTTGATTCAATTTATTGTTACCAAAACAGTGCATAAATGATAGTCCCTTCGACTCATCTGCAAAACATACTCATTTAAAAATCAAGTACAAAAGTATAATCTATTAACACAAGTCCAATTTCAAAACAAAACTTTTATTTGTATAACAAGTTCATTAGATTTCCTTTTTTTTCTGATTACCAAAACACAATTAACTTAAGGCCCTGATTTACAATGATGACTGCTTTATAATAGTCTCACGGAATTCAATTACTATGGTTTTCATAAACACTATTTCCATCTACAAATGGAAAATAAGCACTTGACAATATTTTGGTATAATACATATTTATTCTGGTTTTCAAAGTTGATCATTTCAGTTCTTCTGTTCCTTAGTATATACCATGTAACAGCTGTTCCTATTATTGTTGTGTAGTTGGTGAGTATTCACCAGCAACTGAACTTGCCTGTATTGTTTGAAATTTTTCAACGTGAAATATTGGAGGGGGAAAAAGGCAAACGTGAAATGTTCACAGACCAGAGTTATAGCTACATTAATAGTTGAAGATGAAATGAAAAGGGCAGGTCTACCAAAAGCCTGACTTATTTCTTCAACTACTTACATCAAACTTTGAAATAGTGCAGAAGCTGCATTAACCCGACCCCAAATAATTTTACATGGTATATATTTAATGAAGAGAAACAGATCTTCTGCAAAGGTCTTTCATGGAAGAAACTGGAAAAAGGTTTCCAAGTATGCCTATGTACTCCCTTTGAAAACAGTTCTCTTGGCTCAAGAGAACTAGCAGAAACGAGGACCCAGATGACAAAGCACAGTCTTCCTTTGCGTTGACTAACAAAACGCTTGGCTCTTCACGTGTCTGTTTTCCTAAAGCCCACATAGGTGGATACAGCAGGACTGCAACACTGCTCAGTCCAAGAACTACACTTTGCAAAATTAAAGTCCCCATTCATTAAGTTGAAACATACTTTCTAGTCTTTAATCACTCAAACAGTTTTGGTCTATTCTTACTGATTTTTCTATTACACTTTTTACATCGCTGACTCCATTTGCCAATTTTGTGTTTTAAAACATCTGGAGAAAGAGAAAAAAAATAGCACCACACCTTTAGAGTAATTTATGTCAAACCGATAGTGGGGCCGCTACGAATATATATACAGTGGCTTCCGAATTTAAAAGATTTAGGATTTTTAACCCTAAGGCAAACGAAAACGAAAGTGCCAGCCTTATGAAATTAACACACGGTGGGCTGCACTGCACTGCCTATCAAAATCATAAATGCACAAAAGTAAAAAGCCACGGCTTCACAGTTAATTTGTGCAAAACGTAGCACCCTACCAACACCAACCCAGGTAGCGTGTTTCGGAAGGTGGAACCTGAATGTGGGAGACGAAGCATAGAGCTGGCCCCAGGTGCCTCCAGACACCTCCCCAGCCCTAACCGGCAAGGAGGGAGCGGACCCGGCGGAGCCAGCTTCGCACCTCGTCCGCCCCTCGAGGGTCACTGCGGGCCGCGGCGGGAGGGGCGCGGACGCTGGGGGTCAGGGGTGACAGGGGCGAGCTAGGGGCGGGCGGAGCGGCTCTGAGAAGCCGCGACGCCAGGACGGACCGAAGGTTCCGCGGAGACCAGGGGGTGCGGGCGCGATGGGCGGCGCCCGCGCTGCCCCGGCACCGCCCCGCACCGCGCAGCCCCCGCACCCGGCTAGCGGGCGGGGCCGCCGGGCCGCCTCACCCCGCCGCCTCAGCCCCGCGGCGCAGGCACGCGCCCCCTCAGCGTCCAGTCGCGGGCGGTGAGGAGCGCGGGCCTCGCCCAGTCAGGCGGGCGGCCGGCCCGAGCCCCGAGCAGGGGCGCGCCGCCGCGGGCGCGGGACGCCGCGGAGACCCCGCCGCCGGGAGCGGGAGGCGGCGGCGGCTGAGGGCGGGGACGGAGCCCCGGGCGCCCCTCGGCGGGCGCGGAGCGTGGCCCCGGCTCTCTGCCGGCCTCCCCCGCTCCCCACCCCACTTCCCCGCGTTGCCCTAGGCAACAGCGCCCGCCGCGGGCGGCGCGGAACTCACCTACCTAGAACCTGACAAGCGGGAGCCCCTCGGACGCGGGAGCCCGTCGCCACCCCGCGTCACGGGGCCGCCCCAGCCAATGGGCGCAGCCGTCACGGGCCCTCGCGGCCAATCCGGCGGCGCTCCGGTCTCCGGGCGCCCGCGAGCTGCCGGCCAATGGGCGCCGGCCGGGGGCGGGCGCTGCCGTCCGACCCCGGCCCTCCCCCACCAGCTCCCGGGGGGCGGGGCGCGGCCCGGGCTCCAGGCCCGCCAGGCGGGCTGCGGGCGGCGGCCGGCGGCCGGCGTCGTCACAGGAAGCTTGGGGAGGCTCGCCCGCCCGCGGCCGGGAAGCGGCCGGGCCGGGGTCGATAAGCCGGGGCCGCCTAGAAGGGCCTGCCCGACGGCTCGACGGCCGGGAGGGAATTCAGGGCGTGGGGGCGGGGGCGTGACTAAAACGCTAAGGGCGCCCGCGGGCGACGCCGGGCACTGAAGTCGGCTTTGGGGCGCGGACCCTCCACCCGGAGTGCGTGCGTGTCACTCCTTCTTCTCTTCGTGTATCTTACATGCAGCTGTTGTAGCCTTCATTCTCTTCAACTAGCTTTCGGCTGGAATTGCCATAAAGACGGGAGCTCCTTCTCATTCCTGTAATTCCCAGTACCTGAGACCCTCTTTTTAAAAGGGCAAGACACGAGGTGCTATAGTTGTGACCAGTTCAGTCAGTTCAGCTCAATTCAGTCGCTCAGTAGTGTCCGACTCTTTGCGACACCGTGGACCGCAGCACACCAGGCCGCCCTGTCCATCACCAACTCCCGGAGTTTACTCAAACTCATGTCCATCGAGTCAGTGATGCCATCCAACCATCTCATCCTCTGTCGTCCCCTTCTCCTCCTGCCCTCAATCTTTCCCAGCATCAGGGTCTTTTCAAATGAGTCAGCTCTTCACATCAGGCGGCTAAAGTATTGGAGTTTCAGCTTCAGCATCAGTCCTTCCAATGAACATTCAGGACTGATCTCCTTTAGGATGGACTGGTTGGATCTCCTTGCAGTCCAAGGGGTCTCAAGAGTCTTCTCCAACACCACAGTTCAAAAGCATCAATTCCCCGGTGCTCAGCTTTCTTGATAGTTCAACTCTCACATCCATACATGACCACTGAAAAAAACCACAGCCTTCATTAGATGGACCTTTGTTGGCAAAGTAATGTCTGCTTTTTAATATACTATCTAGGTTGGTCAAAGCTTTTCTTTCAAGGAGCAAGCATCTTTTAATTTCATGGCTGCAATCACCATCTGCAGTGATTTTGGAGCCAAAAAAAATAAAGTCAGCCACTGTTTCCCCATCTATTTCCCATGCAGTGATGGGACTAGATGCCATGATCTTAGTATTCTGAATGTTGAGCTTTAAGCCAACTTTTTCACTCTCCTCTTTTACTTTCATCAAGAAGCTGTTTAGTTCTTCACTTTGTGCCATAAGGGTGGTGTCATCTGCATATCTGAGATTATTGATATTTCTCCTGACAATCTTGATTCCAATTTGTGCTTCATCCAGCACATAATTTCACATGATAAACTCCACATAAAAGTTAAATAAGCAGGGTGAAAAAATACAGCCTTGACGTACTCCCTTCCCGATTTGGAACCAGTCTGCTGTTCCATGTCCAGTTCTAACTGTTGCTTCTTGACCTGCCTACAGATTTCTCAGGAGGCAGGTCAGGTGGTCTGGTATTCCCATCTCTTGAAGAATTTTCCACAGTTTGTTGTGATCCACACAGTCAAAGGCTTTAGCGTTGTCAATAAAGCAGAAGTAGATGTTTTTCTGGAACTCTCTTGCTTTTTGTAAATCCAGTGGATGTTGGCAGTTTGATCTCTGGTTCCTCTGCCTTTTCTAAATCCAGTTTGAACATCTGAAATTTCACTGTTCATGTACTGTTGAGGCCTGGCCTGGAGAATTTTGAGCATTACTTTGCTCATATGTGAGATGAGAGCAATTGTGCGGTAGTTTGAGCATTGTTTGGCATTGCCTTTCCTTGGGATTGGAATGAAAACTGACCTTTTCCAGTCCTGTGGCCAGGACTGAAAAATTTGCTGGCATATTGAGTGCAGCACTTTCACAGCATCATCTTTTAGGATTTGAAATACGTCAACTGGAATTCCATCACTTCCACTAACTTTGTTCGTAGTGATACTTCGTATAGCCCTCTTGACTTAGCATTCCAGGATGTCTGGCTCTAGGTGAGTGATCATACCATCGTGATTATCTGAGTTGTAAAGACCTTTTTTGTGTAGTTCTCCTGTGTATTCTTGCCACCTCTTCTTAATATTTTCTGCTTCTGTTAGGTCCATACCATTTCTGTCCTTTATTGAGCCCATATTTGCATGAAATGTTCCTTTGGTATCTCTAATTTTCTTGAAAAGATCTCTAATCTTCCCCCATTGTATTTTTTCCCTCTATTTCTTTGCATCGATCACTGAGAAAGGCTTTCTTATCTCTCCTTTCTATTCTTTGGAACTCTGCATTCAGTTGGGTATATCTTTCCTTCTCTCCTTTGCCTTTTGCTTCTCTTCTTTTCACAGCTATTTTTAAGGCCTCCTTGGAAGAACAGACTGGTTCCAAATAGGAAAAGGAGTTCGTCAAGGCTGTATATTGTCACCCTGCTTATTTAACTTATATGCAGAGTACATCATGAGAAACGCTGGGCTGGAAGAAACACAAGCTGGAATCAAGATTGCCAGGAGAAATATCAATAACTTCAGATATGCAGATGACACCACCCTTATGGCAGAAAGTGAAGAGGAACTAAAAAGCCTTTTGATGAAAGTGAAAGAAGAGAGTGAAAAAGTTGGCTTAAAGCTCAACATTCAGAAAAAGAAGATCACGGCATCCAGTCCCATCACTTCATGGGAAATAGATGGGGAAACAGTGGAAACAGTGTCAGACTTCATTTTTTTGGGCTCCAAAATCACTGCAGATGGTGACTGCAGCCATGAAATTAAGACACTTACTCCTTGGAAGCAAATTTATGACCAACCTAGATAGCATATTCAAAAGCAGAGACATTACTTTGCCAACAAAGGTCCGTCTAGTCAAGGCTATGGTTTTTCCAGTGGTCATGTATGGATGTGAGAGTTGGACTGTGAAGAAGGCTGAGCGCCGAAGAATTGATGCTTTTGAAGTGTGGTGTTGGAGAAGACTCTTGAGAGTCCCTTGGACTGCAAGGAGATCCAACCAGTCCATTCTGAAGGAGTTCAGCCCTGAGATTTCTTTGGAAGGAATGATGCTAAAGCTGAAACTCCAGTACTTTGGCCACCTCATGCGAAGAGTTGACTCATTGGAAAAGACTCTGATGCTGGGAGGGATTGAGGGCCAGAGGAGAAGGGGACAACAGAGGATGAGATGGCTGGATGGCATCAGTGACTCGATGGACATGAGTCTGAGTGAACTCTGGGAGTTGTTGATGGACAGGGAGGCCTGGCGTGCTGCGATTCATGGGGTCGCAAAGAGTCGGACATGACTGAGCGACTGATCTGATCTGATCTAGACAACCATTTTGCCTTTTTGCATTTCTTTTTCTTGGGGATGGTCTTGATCCCTGTCTCCTGTACAATGTACAATGTAACCTCCATCCATAGTTCATCAGGCACTCTGTCTATCAGATCTAGTCCTTTAAATCTATTTCTCACCTCCACTGTATAATCATAAGGGATTTGATTTAGGTCATACCTGAATAGTCTCATGGTTTTTGCTACTTTTTTCAATTTAAGTCTGAATTTGGCAATAAAAAGTTCATGAGTTGAACCACAGTCAGCTCCCGGTCTTGTTTTTGCTGACCGTAGAGAGCTTCTCCATCTTTGGCTGCAAAGAATATAATCAATCTGATTTCGGCATTGACCATCTGGTGATGTCTCTGTATACAGTCTTCTATTGTATTGTTAGAAGAGGGTGTTTGCTATGATCAGTGCATCCTCTTGACAAAACTCTATTAGCCTTTGCCCTGCTTCATTTTGTACTCCAAGGCCAAATTTGCCCATTGCTCCTGGTATTTCTTGACTTCCTACTTTTGCATTCCAGTCCCCTGTAATGAAAAGGACATCTTTTTTGGGTGTTAGATCTAGAAGATCTTCATAGAACCGTTCACCTTCAGCTTGTTCAGCACACTGGTCAGGGCATAGACTTGGATTTCTGTGAGCGTGAGTGTGATGGATGCTGTTAAAAAACATACAGCAGTTCTGTGAGTGGTTCCATGTTGTAAGTTCTCACCACTTCCAGAATCTGGAATGAGGGAAGAACTGAAGCTGGTTTGCTCCGCCTCTGAGGCACCCTTCCTCAAAAGAACTTAGTGGAAAATGAGTAATTGGAGCTGCAAAAAGACACCTGGGCGATCTGTAACTGTGTGACAGGTGTTATTAGTCACTGTTCCAGGGTGTGTTTCTGTGACCGACTCTTTAAAGCATTGTGTAGTAATACTGCATTGGCTGGACCACATTCTTTTTCTGGAGCAAATTTTAAGGTCAACCCAAACTCCATCTCCCCCTCCAAAATTTGTGTATTACATGGGAACCAGAGAACAGTGAATAATTAATTCATAGTTGATCACTTCTAAATAGTTCCTTATTTTACTGTAATGAACAGCCCTATACATAGAAAAACAAATTTTAGACTTAACATGTATACTCTGTTAAAAAACCACAATGTGCTGTGAAGACAAAAAAAAAATTTTTTTTCTATTGTCTTTTGGGAGTTTTGTTTATTTGTATTTTTTCAAGACTAAAAGAGCTTTTATTCTTAAATTTTTCTATATTTGAGAAAGGTTAAGCAAAATTACGAAGGTTAGACATAACCAATTAGAATGAAAATGTAAAGACAGAAACTTTTAAAAAGTTGTTTAATTCACCCTACTGAAGCTAGAAGGTATTTCCCTTTCTTAGAATATTTGCTTTAGAAAATTGGTAATTGTTGTATGCTTTTTCATTGCTTTGAAATGTATACAAATTATTTTGAAGACTGGATAGGTCTTAGTCATTTTTTTTGTTAGCTTTATATCCCAGAAATGTCTTTATTAAGGACCTGGGACCTCTCTCTTTGAAATGCAAATATCGAGAAAAATAGTGCCAATGAGCGGGTAAAGATGTTGTGGTTACATACATATACAGGGTAGAATATTATTCGGCCTAAAAAAAAATGAAATCTTACCATTTCAACAACATGGATAGACCTTGAGGGCATCATGCTTAGTGAAATAAAACAGAGAAGTACAAATGCCATGTAATCTCCCTTACACGCGGAGTTAAAAAGTAAAGAACTCATAGATCACAGATACAGAAAACAGAATGGGTGGTTGGCAGAGGCAAGGGGTGAGAGGTGGTTGAAATGTGTGAAAGTGGTCAAAAGGTACAAACTTCCAGATATAAAATGAATAATGGGGATGTAATAGACATCATGATAACTGCAGTTAATAATACTCTATTGTATATTTGAAAGTTGCTAAAAAAAAAAAGTAGATCTTAAAAAGTTCTCTTCATAAGAAAAAAATTGTGTAATACATAATGGATGTTAACTACACTTATTGTGGTGATCAGTTAAAAATATATACAAATAAGGAATTATGTTGTACATCTCAAGCTAGTGTAATAGTTATACCTCAATTAAACAGATGGGGGAGAGAGAGCTATGTCACCTCTCTCCCAGTTTCTGTGGGATGGTAGGAGCCAAAATTCTTGGGCAAATTTTCCCAAATTGCAAAACGACCTTCTGTCATAAAAATGAAATGTTTGTTTTTCCTGTGGATAATGCTTATTAGCTAACACTGATGGTCATCCCAATTATGAAATAAAGGTAAGATGAATTATATGTGCCTTGTTATCAAGGCCTAGTACTTGATGACTAGTTATTGTTTAACTCGGAAACGTAATAGGTTGTATCTGCTGGGCTGTGTAAAGGATGCCTGCTGTCTTTGCAGTCTCTTTGTGGATTGCCTGCATTGCCCATCACATTCTGGTCTAATGCTTATTCAATAAGAAAAGTGTTTTATTTCTCCACTACCTTTGTGAAGAGAATTTCTGGGTCAGGAGAACATTTTGTTTCTAATTATATTCTCCCCAAAATACCTATGCCCGAAATATTGAGACTATAAGTTAAAGAAAGTAATTACTTTCTAGTTTTTTATTTATTCTTGAAAATGATGTCACATTGGGTAATAACATCACCGAAACTAAAGATACATTTTAATACAGTCAGAAATAATCAAATTAATGTTTGGTGTGTATTTTGTGATGACTGTTCACAAACTAAAGATAGGTGAATAAACCTCTTAAAATCGAAAATTTTCTGTGAATATTAAATTCTGTGGTATGTGTCAAATCAATATGAAAGAAATTGATGAATGTTTATGCGTGAAATGGTTAGACAAAGGCAAAATGCAACTTTGGGGATTGCTTCACCAAGGCACATCTTCTCCAAGCAACTTAGAATGCCTCTATCCTTATACAAAGAAAAATCTAAACCTGGAAAGATATGTTTGTTGAATTTGTGATTACGTATTTGCAGAGAGTAGCTTTAAGTAAAAGTCTGGTGTGAAAAATAGAACTATTTGCTATACACTGTGTCTTTGTGTGTGTGTGTGTGTGTGTGTGTGTGTGTTTTAAGGAACTCAGATCTCTGAAAAGATTAACAATCTTCCTAGTTCTTCAACAGTTCTCTCAGTTCTCACCTGTTCACGCCAACCTAAAAACTGCCTGCCATATGCCAAGCACTGTGCCAAGAAATGCAGTTTTGAGTGAATGTACTTGAAATAAATGAATGTGGCAAAAATCTATGCTATATTTTTGAAACTCAAAAAAACAATTATAGGAAATCCATTTAAAATGTTCCTTCTGTTATAATTATCACTGTGCATTGCAACACAATTAGCAAACACTTTGTTTCACTTGATTGCTGTGCAAATTTCCTTACATCTTGTAAATGTAGGGAGATTACAGAGGAAAAAAGGAAAATAATTTCCTGTCTTGATGATCTATGGGATCCATAAAATACTAGACACCCACAAAGGGCCTGAAGGGATATGTGTCTCAGTTGAAGTTGTTAGCGTAAGACTTTAAAGATGCATCTTCTGTCATTAAAATTTAGATCTATACCAGGCACTACAATGACTGTAGAAACGCCACAGTCTTTGCTAGCTATAGATGAGTTTTTGCTGTATAGTCCATTTTCCCAAGTACCAACTTTTTACTGTTCTAGTGACATTACTTACCTGAACAAATGAATACGATAACATTGATGTTGAACCTTAGGTAGTAAAAAATGATTTAAAATTTTTTTCCTTACCCTGTGTCGCCACTCCCCCACTCCCATTTACCTGTGTAATTGTTTCTCACAATAGTCTTTAAGAGAAATTTTGGCCATGTGTCATCTTCGTTCAGTGGCCTCCACATCTATCCTTCCCTCTTTTCCCTAAATTTATATCTCTTTTCCTCCTGCTCACCAACTCCTTTGCTTTGTACTTTCTCTAGTCCACAATTCATACCTAACAGCTTACACATATCACTCCTTAAATGAAGAGACTTGAGGCAAGGAATATGGAAATCATACCTACCTTTATGCCATACACACTTCAGTTTCTGTTTTCAGTGCGTACAAATGTCTTTGATTTTTAAATTGCTCTCTTGCATGAATCCTATCACTAGAGGTCATGTCTGTGTGGAACTTTATTTTGATATTTTTTTGTTTTTGTTTTTCCTTTCTAAATTTCAGTTTCTTTTAAAATGGCTACGTGGTTTTGTTTTACAAATCTACCGCAAAAACCCCATGATCAGTATGAAAAGGCAAAAAGATATGACACCAGAAGATTAGCATCCTAGGTCAGAAGGTGTCCAATATGCTACTGGCGAAGAGCAGAGGGCGATTACTAATAGCTCCAGAAAGAATGAAGTGACCGGGCCAAAGCAGAAACAACACTCTGCTGTGGATGTGTCTGGTGGTAAAAGAAAAGTCCAATGCTATAAAAACATTGTATATGAACCTGGAATGTTAGGTCTATGAACCAAGGTAAATTGGATGTGGAGAGCAGATGGAAGAATCTTCCAGGAGATGGAAAAATTGAACATCAACAACTTAAGGATCAGTAAAATAAAATGGATGGGAATGGGAGAATTTAATTCAAATAACCATTATATCTACTACTGTGGGCAAGAATCCCTTAGAAGAAATGGAGTAGCCTATATAGTCAACAGAACAGTCCAAAATGCAGTAATTGGGTGCAACCTCAAAAATAACAGAAAGATCTGAGTTTATTTCCAAGGCAAACCATTTAACCTCAGAGTAATCCAAGTCTATATCCCAACCACTAGGCTGAAGAAGCTGAAGTTGACCGGTTCTGTGAAGACCTAAACACATTCTCGAACTAACACCAAAAAAAGATGTCCTCTTCCTCATAAAGGATTGGAATGTAAAAGTAGGAAGTCAAGAGATATAACAGGCTTAAATTGAAGAAAGTAGGGAAAACCAGTGGAGAAGGCAATGGCACCCCACTCCAGTACTCTTGCCTGGAAAATCCCATGGACGGAGGAGCCTGGTAGGCTGCAGTCCATGGGGTCGCTGGGAGTCAGACACGACTGAGCGACTTCACTTTCACTTTTTGCTTTCATGCTTTGGAGAAGGAAATGGCAACCCACTCCAGTTTCTTGCCTGGAGAATCCCAGGGACGGGGGAGCCTGGTGGGCTGCCGTCTATGGGGTTACACAGAGTCGGACACGACTGAAGCGACTTAGCAGCAGCAGCAGCAGCAGCAGCAGCAGGGAAAACCAGTAGGCCATTCAGGTATGGCCTAAATCAAATCCCCTATATATTGGAGGTAAGGAATAAATTCAAGGGATTAGCTCTGGTAGACAGAGTGCCTGAAGAGCTATGGACGGAAGTTTGTGACATTGCACACAAGGCAGTGACCAAAATTATCCCAAACAGAAAGAAATGAAAGAAGGCAAAGTGGTTGTCTGAGGAGGTTTTACAAGATAGCTGAGAAAAGAAGAGAAGTGAAAGGCAAGGGAGAAAGGCAAGATATACCCAACTGAAAGCAGAGTTCCAGAGAGCAGGAAAGAGAGAAAGAAGGCTTTCCTCATGAACAGTGCAGAGAAATAGAGGAAAACAATAGAATGGGAAAAACTAGAGATCTCTTCAGGAAATTTGAGGTATCAAGGGAAGATTTCATGCAAAGATGAGCAAGGACCTAACAGAAGCAGGAGAGGTGGCAAGAACACACAGAAGAACTACACAAAAAAGGTCTGAATGACCCAGATAATAACCATGGTGTGGTCACTCACCTACAGCCAGACAGTCTGGAGTGTGAAGTCAAGCGGGCCTTAGGAAGCATCACTACAAAGCTAGTGGAACTGACAGAATTCCAGTTGAGCTATTTAAAATCCAAAAAGATGATTTTGTTAAAGTGCTACACTCAATATGTCAGCAAAGTCAGAAAACTCAGCAGTGGCCACAGGACTGGAACAGGTGTTTTCATTTCAATCCCAATGAAGGACAATACCAAAGAATGTTCTAACTGCCATACAATTGTGTTCATTTCATGTACTAGGAGGGTAATGCTCAAAATCCTTCAAGCAGAGTTCAGCAATATGTCAACTGAGAACTTCTAGATATACAAGCTGGGTTTCAAAGAGGCAGAGGAAGCAGAGATCAAATTGTCAATATTTGTTGGATCATGGAGAAAGTAAGAGAGTTTCAGAAAAACATCTACTTCGCTTCATTGACTATGCTAAAGCCTTTGACTGGGTAGATCACAAGAAACTGGAAAATTCTAAAGGGGATGGAAATACCAGACTACTTGACCTGCCTCCTGAGAAACCTGTATGCAGGTCAAGAAGCAACAGCTAGAACCAGACGGACTGGTTCAATGGACTGGTTCAAAATCAGGAAAGGAGTATGTCAAGGCTGTATATTACCACCTTGTTTATTTAGCTTATATGCAGAGTACATCATGTGAAATGCCACGCTGGATGAATCACAAGCTGGAATCTAGATTGCCAGGAGAAATATCAATAACCTCAGATATGCAGGTGACACCATCCTAATGGCAGAAAGTGAAGAAGAACTAAAGAGCCTCTTGATGAGGGTGAAAGAGGAGAATGCAAAAGCTGGCTTGAAACTCAACAGCAAAAAAAAAAAAAAAATCCTGGTATCTGGTCCCATCACTTCATGACAAATAAAAGGGGAAAAAGTGGAAGCAGTGAGATTTTTTCCCCCTTGTGCTCAAAAATCACTCTGGATGGTGACTGCAGCCATGAAATTAAAAGATGCTTGCTCCTTGGAAGGAAAGCTATGACAAACCTAGATGGCATATTAAAAAGCAGAGACATCATTTTGTTGACAAAGGTCCATATAGTCAAAAGCTAGGGTTTTTCCAGCAGTCATGTATGCTGTGAGAACTGGACCATGAAGAAGTTTGAGCGCCGAAGAATTGATGCTTTTCAATTGCGGTGCTGGAGAAGACTCTTCCGAGTCCCTTGGACTGCCAGGAGATCAAATCAGTCAATCCCAAGGGAAATCAACACTGGATATTCATTGGAAGGACTGATGCTGAAGCTGAAGCTCCAATACTTTGACCATCTGATGGAAAGAGCCAACTCTTTGCATTGGAAAAAAACTCTGATGCTGGGAAAGATTGAAGGCAAAAGGAGAAGCAGGCAGCAGAGACTGAGATGGTTGGATAGCATCACCGACTCAATGGACATTAATTTGAGCAAAGTCTGGGAGATAGTGAAGGAGCGGGAAGCCTGGCATGCTGCAGTCCATGGGGTTGCAAGAGTCAAAAGTGACTGAGTGATTGAGCACTCATTCACTATTCCCAAATAGGTGCTTCCTAGGTGGAGAAGGCACTGGCATCCCACTCCAGTACTCTTGCCTGGAAAATCCCATGGACGGAGGAGCCGGGTAGGCTGCAGTCCATGGGGTCCTTAAGAGTCGGACACAACTGAACGACTTCACTTTGACTTTTCACTTTCATGCATTGGAGAAGGAAATGGCAACCCACTCCAGTATTCTTGCCTAGAGAATCCCAGGGATGGGGGAGCCTGGTGGGCTGCCGTCTATGGGGTCGCACAGAGTCTTAGCAGCAGCAGCAGCAGCAGCAGGTGGCTCGGTGGTAAGGAATCTGCCTGCAAGCAGGAGACTCAGGTTAAATCTCTGGGTTGGGAAGATGCCCTAGAGAAGGGAATGGCAACCCAGTACAGTATTTTTGCCTGGGAAATCCCATGAACAGAGGAGCCTTCTCAGAGGGCTAGAGTCCATGGGATTACAGGAGTCCAACATGAGTTAGCAGCTAAACCACCACCACAACAATTCGTAAATAAACTTATTTTGCTGGTAATATAGCTGGTTGTTTTGTTTTTTAAGTCAACACTTTCTATGGAAACTGACTTGTCCATGGAAAAATACTTTTACAGATACTCTAGGGAGGGGAGAATCTTCCAACATTCAGATTCATTGCCTTATCACATCAGAAGTGAAGTCTGTCAATCCACAAGTTCAAGGAATGCAATTAACTTCTCTCATTCTTAAATTTGAGAAGACGTTGGGAATTACCACACTTTTGAGGAAACCACAGTCATGAAAATCAGACACTAAAACAAAAAAAATTACCAGAAGAGGTGAGAAAGATCCGAACAAAACCAAAGGTAAGAGCAGAAGAAAGTTTCAGAACTATGAGCGATACCATTAAAGAAAGAAAGTCCATGACTAAAAAGAGGATGCCTTTCAAAAAAAGAAATATTCAGAGGAAGGCAATGAACTTTTGGAAATTAAAAAAATGAAAAGTCGTAACTTGGTAGTAAATGATAAAATGAAGTTGAGAAGTTTCAAGAGAAAAGCAAAAAGCCATTAGGAAAATATGAGATAAAAGAAAATTCAGGATCAATCCAGGAAGCTGTACAGGTAAACTAAGCACTTACAAAGGGAGAAGGGGAGCAGGATGCAGGATGTGTGGAATTATCAAAGAAAGGCATTTCCCCAGAACTAAAAGAAGTATGTTTCCAAATTGAAGTGGATCTAGTGACTGCCTGAAAAATAAATGAAAAAGATTCACAGAAAGGCACTTAATCCTAAAATATCAGAACAGCAGAGATAAAGAGAATTCCCTAAATGCTTCAAAGAGAATAACAAACAGATTGCAGACAAAAGATCAGACATGATAACAGAGGATGACATTGGGCTTTTCAACAATAAAACTGGAAGCTAGAAGAAAACAGAGCAATCTCTTCAGATTCCAAAGGGCTATTACTTACAATTTACAATTTCCTATAAACTCAACCATCAATCAAGTCTAAGAACATAATAAGGGCATCCTCAGATATGCAAGATCTCAGAAAGTTTTCTTGGAAAGGAACGTTTTATTAGGAGGACACTTGAAAATGTTTTCCACCAAAAAGAAGGACTGAAAAAGAGAGATGAAGAAATGAATCAATACTGCTACTGCTAAGTCACTTCAGTCGTGTCTGACTCTGTGCGACCCCATAGACGGCAGCCCACCAAGCACCGCCGTCCCTGGGATTCTCCAGGCAAGAACACTGGAGTGGGTTGCCATTTCCTTCTCCAATGCATGAAAGTGAAAAGTGAAAGTGAAATCGCTCAGTCGTGTCCAACTCTTAGGGACCCCATGGACTGCAGCCCACCAGGCTCCTCCATCCATGGGATTTTCCAGGCAAGAGTACTGGAGTGGGGTGCCATTGCCTTCTCCGTGAATCAATACTGGAAAAAGAAAATTCCCAGAATGATGATGAAAGAAATTTCCAGGATAATAACTATATGAGAGACCTAAAAAGCAGCCAGTACAGACTGAGGAAAGACAATGGAAGTCTGAGAACTGATGTCTCCAAATAATGAAAACAATCAGTAGGTAACTTGATGTATTTCACTACCAAAAAAGATGCATTAGCATCATGACACAATTTGGAGATGACTTAAAGAGTAGGCATATAAGATATGAAGCAAATGAAAAATGACAGTTATGAGCCACAGGAATGTAACTTTATTAAAAAAAAACTTTACATTAAAAAATGTAACCATAGTGTACATGTGACTCAGCCTAAAAAGATAATTACACAGTCATCCTACTCTAAACACTGAATGCTGATTCAACAAAAAATTACAATATTGTAATTCTTGTAATACTGTAGGAATACAGTGAAGGAAACTCTTGAGTGGAAATAATTTGAGAGAACTAAATCTTCCTCTTTAATAGTAGGAAGCCAGCATATATTTGCTAATTCTGAAAAATCAAGACAGGGTATTGAAAGTCTGCCTCACGCTTGCAAGGATAAAGTCCAGTGTTTGGAAGTAGAGTTCAAGCATGGGGAGGAAGATGGGAGCTGCAGAGTAACAGGGGTTAGGGACAGAGGCTCCCTTATGTCATGAATCTTGGGCCATCGTTTCACTTGCATTGCTTTGCTAAACATAAACATTAAGAAGAATATGTTGGTGAATCTGTTGCACAGCCAGATTTAAGAACTGGCACCCCACTCCAGTACTCTTGCCTGGAAAACCCCATGGACGGAGGAGCCTGGTGGGCTGCAGTGCATGGGGTCACGAAGAGTTGGACACAACAGAGCGACTTTACTTTGACTTTTCACTTTCATGTATTGGAGAAGTAAATGGCAACCCACTCCAGTGTTCTTGCCTGGAGAATCCCAGGGATGGGGGAGCCTGGTGAGCTGCCATCTATGGGGTCACACAGAGTCGGACACAACTGAAGTGACTTAGCAGCAGCAGCAGAATGAAGAACTGGTGGCTCAGATGGTGAAGAATCTGCCTGTAACTCGGGAGACTCGGGTTCGATCCCTGGGTCGGGAAGATCCCCTGGAGATCAGATCAGTCCCTCAGTCGTGTCCGACTCCTTGCGACCCCATGAATCGCAGCACGCCAGGCCTCCCTGTCCATCACCAACTCCTGGAGTTCACTGAGACTCATGTCCATCAAGTCAGTGATGCCATCCAGCCATCTCATCCTCTGGCGTCCCCTTCTCCTCCTGCCTCCAATCCCTCCCAGCATCAGAGTCTTTTCCAATGAGTCAACTCTTCACATGAGGTGGCCTAAGTACTGGAGTTTCAGCTTTAGCATCATTCCTTCCAAAGAAATCCCAGGGCTGATCTCCTTCAGAATGGACTGGTTGGATCTCCTGGAGAAGGGAATGGCAACTCACTCCAGTATTCTGGCCTGGAGAATCCCATGAACAGAGGAGCCTTGTGGGCTACAGTCTTTGGGGTCACAAAGAGTCAGACACAACTGAGGGAGAAACACTTTCAGGGTAAAGAACAGGACAAGGAGCACCTGTCTCTGTCACTGCACATAGCACACACGGTTAAAAGAATCGTGCCAGACGTAATCTGCTTTCTAACTTGGATGGCTATTCTCTCAGATATTTCCTGAGCACCTATCTCATGTCAAACACCGTGAGCAGCTCGGAGGATATGACAGGAGACTGCAGGGCAAGCCTCTTCATCTGAATGCAAGTCAGAGATGCAGACAATAAGCCAGAAACCTGCGGACCATCGAAAGAGATCAGGCTAGGAAGGAAATGAATAAAATGGGAGAAGACAAAGAGAACTGGAAAGAATCAAACAGCTGAGACTCGGGTCTTGGCTTCGGATCTCTACTTCACAGTATACTATGAACGCAAACAAAACCCTTAGCCATTCTGAGCCTCCATTTCTATGCCTATTAATTGCACATAGTAATTCTATCTTCACTGATTCTTATGATAATCGAGATAGAGTAAATGAATGAATTTTCAATAAATAAATTCCTATTTAGATGTAAGTTTTTTTTACCCTTGGAGAGCTCTTATCAGTTCTTAATTGCTTTCTTGGTCTGCTTCCCTAGTGTTCTACAGTACACATTGTCAACAGATTAAGCCACCTAACCATCCTTTTCACTTTGATGTTTCCAGATTCAAATGCTTTAGCTTGCACGCAAATCTAGTCTCCTAACCTCGACTTCAGCCTTGGCAAATGTACAAGCAATCTGACTATCCACACTTCTCTCCACCTCACTGTTGCCTCTCCCCATTCACCTTCACCGACAGAATACGTTATGCCTCCACATGTAGTTTAATTTATTTTTAATTTCTATAGTTATTAAACTATAATAACTATAGACAGTGTTATAGACACTGTTTTGGTGTACAGTTCCATGAGTTTTGAGCATGGCGTAGCCATGGAACCACTACCCTGATCAAGATGCAGAGCAGCTCCGAGCCTCTCCTGCCCTCGCACGGCCCCCCAACACAGAGTCTCTTTACGTTACCCCTCTGAAGTCGATGCTGCCTCACACAGCCCCTCATCTGTTCTCCCTCCATCTGTTCTCATAGTTTCACCTTTTCCGAAATGTCATTTAAATGCAGCCTAAGAGTATGCAGCATTTGAGTCTGACACCTTCGCTTAGAATAATGCGTTTGAGAATCGTCTATGTTTCAGCATGCCTTAGTAGTTTTTTCCATTTTATTGTAGCGGAGTATGTCATTGTTCAGCAGTTTCCCAGTTGAGGGACATTTGGGTTTTGTTTTGCAGTTGTCAGGTATTATGAAAAATGTTGCCATAAACATTCACATAGAGGTTTCACGGTGGGAACACAAAGACTTATTTCACTTGGGAGAATATGAAAGAGTGAGATCGCTGTGCCCTGTGCTCAGGGCGGATTTGCAGGAAACTGCCAAACTTCCTCCAGTCCTGCCACACGGATTTACACTCCCACCAGTAATGCACGACAGTTCCACTTTTGCCTCATTTCCACCCACACTTGGTGTTGTCAAGTGTTTTTTTGAGGAGGGGGATGAGGATTAGTGGTTTGTTTTCTCATTCTGATAGGTGTATAGTGGTATCTTGTTATGGATTTAATTTACATTTCCCTATGGACTAATAGTGTTGAGTATCTTTTCATGTGCTTATTTTCTATCCACATATCTTCTTCGGTGAAGTATCTGTTCAAAGCTTTCGCCAATTTGAAAAACTAGATTGTTGTTTTGAAAAGAAAGAACAAAGTCAAAGGGCTATCACGATCTGATTTTAAGACTTATTATAAACAACAGAGTGAGGTATCAGTGAAAACATAGATATACAGATCAATGGAGTGCATAAAGAAACCAAAAATATCCCCATGTAAATACGGTTAGTTGACCACTGGCAAACATGCAAAGATGACTCAGCAGAGAGAGGAACTGCTTTTCAGCAAGTGACGCTGTAACTCTTGCACACTCACCTGCAAGGTTTTCTGGCGGCTTGTTTTTTTACCCTTATCTCTCACCTTACACAAAAAACTAACTCAAAATGAACCAAAGACCTAAATATAAAATGAAAAACAAAAAAAAAGCAGGAGAAAATCTTTGTGATCTTCAGTTAACAAAACAGTACTTCGATAAAACGCCAAAAGCACGACACGTGGAAGGAAAAACTTGGTAAGTTGGCCTTGATTAAAATTAGGGAAAAATTGATCTATGAACCTATGGGCAGGAGAATGACAAACCACAGAAAATATTTTCAAATCACACATCTGATGAAGGGCATGTAGGCAGCATATAACTCTCTGATTTTAAAGAAATGCTTTTCATTCTTTCAAGCTGAACTCAAATTTCATCTCTGTGAAAAATTCAAAGACCAGATGAACTGGAATTCATATGTCTAGACCACTAGTGGATGAATGAATGAACATTTCTCAGCCATTATTACTTTTCTGTAAAACAGTATACACTAGTAAATATACTCTTATATTCTGGTCTCTTTTTAAACTGAAAACTTAAATGTATTTCCAGACACTTGATATACTGCAATATGTTCCCATGGAATGAAATGAAACTTTATTGACTGAAATAACAAGTACTATGGATGGATGGCATCATCTTACAGATTTCAAATTGGTCACATTATGTATTAGCCTTAGGGAGGTTATATCTAAGGAGCGCAGGTCTTGCAAGTATATTCTGAAGGTATATATAGTCTTATATGGATTCGTGAATATGTATTTGTCTAAGTATATAGTTACAGAAAGTTAAGAAAACGGAAAAACTCTGTTATATATTTTACCTATTTTGTTGAAATAGCAATTCCCTTCAGTTTTGATTTTTGCCAAATATACTTTTGTATTATTATTTTCTTTGAAAATCAGAAGCTTTGGTCTCTTCTAGTGGCCATTTAGCCTAACTGCATTTGTCAAAAGGTCATGATTTGCTAAATTTAAATGCAGCCTCTTTGCTAGGCCTAGAATTAGTGCTAAGAACCAAACAAGGAGCCCATAACAAATTAGTATCCCAGGCAGCACTATCCTAGGAATCAGGAAAAGTAGTAGGATTGATATTTCCCCCAGATATTTTAAGACCAGAGGCTTATGGTAAACAGGGCTTTCTAAGGGAAGAGTGGGCCCAGCCAGCAGAGTGAGCACAGGTGAATGCTGGCACAGGTGCCCCCGGCTCAGGAGACCCTGTCCTTCATTGAATGCTCCCCTTGGCAGGCTTGGGATGCTTCGTAACTGTATCTTTGACCCTGTGCCTTGGACTTTGAGTCGGAAGGAACGATGGAATGTGCTGTGCACAGAGAAGATGCGCTCGGTGCGGGTTTGCCCTGTTCCTTGCCGCTGGGCTCAGCAGTGCGCCCTGCGCCCCGGCGTCCCGCCCCCTGGGGACCCACGTGCTGAGGGCTCGGCCATCCACAGGTGCACAAGGCCAGCGCGTCACGCCTATGACGGAGTCACCAGGGACACCGACAACCCTAAAGGCTAGGCTTTCCGTCCAAGTCAGAACTCGCTTCAAATGCAGGAAGAAGGCAATGGCATCCTTCGAAACGTGAACCAATAGGAATCCTATCCTATTCTTTCTTATTTGTGTTCCTGCCTGTATTGGCCAACTACTCATATTACCAGACCACCTGACCTGCCTCTTGAGAAATCTGTATGCAGGTCAGGAAGTAACAGTTAGAACTGGACATGGAACAACAGACTGGTTCCAAACAGGAAAAGGAGTTTTTCAAGGCTGTATATTGTCACCCTGTTTATTTAACTTATATGCAGAGTACATCATGAGAAACGCTGGGCTGGAAGAAACACAAGCTGGAATCAAGATTGCCAGGAGAAATATCAATAACTTCAGATATGCAGATGACACCACCCTTATGGCAGAAAGTGAAGAGGAACTAAAAAACCTCTTGATGAAAGTGAAAGAAGAGAGTGAAAAAGTTGGCTTAAAGCTCAACATTCAGAAAATGAAGATCATGGTACCTGGTCCCATCACTTCATGGGAAATAGATGGGGAAACAGTGGAAACAGTGTCAGACTTTATTTTTTGGGTTCCAAAATCACTGCAGATGGTGACTGCAGCCATGAAATTAAAAGACGCTTACTCCTTGGAAGGAAAGTTATGACCAACCTAGATAGCATATTGAAAAGCAGAGACATTACTTTGCCAACAAAGGTCCATCTAGTCAAGGCTATGGTTTTTCCAGTGGTCATGTATGGATGTGAGAGTTGGACTGTGAAGAAGGCTGAGCGCCGAAGAATTGATGCTTTTGAACTGTGGTGTTGGAGGAGAGTCTTGAGAGTCCCTTGGACTGCAAGGAGATCCAACCAGTCCATTCTGAAGGAGATCAGCCCTGAGATTTCTTTGGAAGGAATGATGCTAAAGCTGAAACTCCAGTACTTTGGCCACCTCATGCGAAGAGTTGACTCATTGGAAAAGACTCTGATGCTGGGAGGGATTGAGGGCCAGAGGAGAAGGGGACGACAGAGGATGAGATGGCTGGATGGCATCAGTGACTCGATGGACATGAGTCTGAGTGAACTCTGGGAGTTGTTGATGGACAGGGAGGCCTGTCGTGCTGTGATTCATGGGGTCACAAAGAGTCGGACACGACTGAGCGACTGAACTGAACTGAACTCATATTAAAATGATGGCACATGAAGACACACCATACATGAGAACAGATGACATAAAGTGAGGACAGATTTCCTTTTTTGTCCTTTCTTACTCATTAGTAAGCTAAAGCTAGAGGGAGTTGATAGATGTGCAAACATCAAAAAGTGAACTTTTAAAACCTGAATTAAAAAAAAAACTGAGTTAGTTTTGTGTAGTTTACACTGTTCTGGTAAGAATGAAATACATACTCATATATGAACTATGTAATATGAATTCTGTAGTTTTTGGTGACTATACAAGTTAAATATTCTTATATAGGCACTTAAAATTGCTAACACATCATAGAAAGATGAATAGTAAAATAATTTAAAATTAAAGATTCTATCTAGTGGCAAATAAAAAACCTATCTCAATAGAGCCAGAGAAAGAAAAAGAGGCTGCAGAAGAAAGGTGGGGAAAAGCCTTCGATTTTAGCAGCTTTAACATTTTTTTCCCTGCTTTAATGAGCACAGTTTGATTGATATAAAAAGGCATTCTTTAAAAAATCCTTTCCTTGCAGAGTGAGCCTGGGATTTTGTTGCCTATTTAATGATATTAATAATGTCCAAATTTAGTAAGAACTCTTTAATACTCAGTCCATTACCAGTGGCATAAACTACACAGGAATTGTTTTTCTTGTAGCAGTTATAGATTGCATTTACTCACTGATAAATTTATATTTCATCTCCTCTTCCCCAGGCCTGAGTGAACTACTCACAAGCCCAAAGGGGCCTAAAGGTAAAGGTTTTACTGTCTTCTTCTTCAACTGGGCCTCTGAGTATCAAATGTTGTTGTTCAATCACTCAATCCAACACTTTGCAACCCCATGGACTGCAGCATGCCAGGGTTCCCTGTCTACTATTTCCCAGAGTTGGCTCAAACTCATGTCCATTGAGTCGGTGATGCCATACAATCATCTTGTTCTCTGTTGTCCCCTTCTCCTCCTGCCTTCAATCTTTCCAGCATCAGGGTCTTTTCCAATGAATCAGCTCTTCGCATCATGTGTGCAAAGTATTGGAGCATCAGCTTCAGCATCAGTCCTTCCAATGAATATTCAGGGTTGACTCCTTTAGGATTGACAGCTTTGATTTCCTTGCAGTCCAAGGGACTCTCAAGAGTCTTCTCCAACACCACAGTTCAAATGCATCAGTTCTTCACTGCTCAGCCTTTTTTACTGTCCAGCTCTCACATCCATACACGACTACTGGAAAAAGCATAGCTTTCACTAGATGGACCTTTGTCAGCAAAGTAATGTCTCTGCTTTTTAATACACTGTCTGAGTTTGTCATAGCTTTCCTTCCAAAGACCAAGTGTCTTTTAATTTCATGGCTGCAGTCACCATCTGCAGTGATTTTGGAGCCAAAAAAAATAAAGTCTGACACTGTTTCCCTTCTTTCCCCATCTATTTCCCATGAAGTGATGGGACCAGATGCCATGATCTTAGTTTTCTGAATGTTGAGCTTTAAGCCAACTTTTTCACTCTCCTCATTTACTTTCATCAAGAGGCTTTTTGCCTCTTTCTGCCAAAGGGTGGTGTCATCTGCATATCTGAGTTATTTATATTTTCCCCGGCAATCTTGATTCCAGCTTGTGCTTCATCCAGCCCAGCATTTTGCATGATGTACTCTGCATATAAGTTAAATAAGCAGGGGGGCAATATACAGCCTTGATGTACTCCTTTCCCGATTTGGAACCAGTCTGTTGCTCCATGTCCAGTTCTAACTGTTGCTTCTTGACCTGCATACAGGTTTCTCAAGAGGCAGGTAAGGTGGTCTGGTATTCCCCTCTCTTTCAGAATTTTCCAGTTTGTTGTGATCCACACAAAGGCTTTAGTGAAGTCAATCAAGCAGATGTAGATGTTTTTCTGGAAATCTCTTGCTTTTTCAGTGATCCAACGAATGTTGGCAATTTGATCTCTGGTTTCTCTGCCTTTTCTAAATCCAGCTTGAACATCTGGAAGTTCTCATACTGCTGTTCTCATACTGCTGTTCTCATACTGCTGAAGCCTAATTTGAAGGATTTTGAGCATTACCTTGCTAGCATGTGAAATGAGTGCAATTGTACAGGACTATGAACCACATTGGTATTGTCCTTCTTTGAGATTGGAATGATTTTTTTTTTTTAAGTCACTCAGTCGTGTCTGACTCTTTGTGACCCCATGGACTATACAGTCTGGAATTCTCTAGGCCAGAATACTGGAGTGGGTAGCCTTTCCCTTCTCCAGGGGATCTTCCCAACCCAGGAACTGAACCCAGGTCTCCCGCATTGCAGGTGGATTCTTTACTAGCTGAGTCACCAGGGAAGTCCTGAGATTGGAATGAAAACTGAGCTTTTCCAGTCCTGTGGCCACTGCTGAGTTTTCCAAGTTTGCTGGCATATTGAGTGCAGCGCTTTCACAGCATCATCTTTTAGGATTTCAAATAGCTGAGCTGCAATTCTATCACCCCCACTAGCTCTGTTCCTAGTGATGCTTCCTAAGGCCCACTTGACTTCAAATTCCAGGATGTCTGGCTCTAGGTGAGTGATCAAACCATCATGGCTATCCAGGTACTGAAGACCTTTTTTTGTATAGTTCTTCTGTGTATTCTTGCCACCTCTTCTTAATCTCTTCTGCTTCTGTTAGGTCCATACAGTTTCTGTCCTTTATTGAGCCCATCTTTGGATGAAACGTTCCCTTGGTATCTCTAATTTTCTTGAAGAGATCTCTAGTCTTTCTCATTCTGTTAGTTTAATCTACATCTTTGCATTGTTCACTTAAAAAGGCTTTCTTATCTCTCCTTGCTATTCCTTGGAACTCTGCATTCAGATGGGTGTATTTTTCCTTTTCTCCTTTGCTTTTCACTTCTCTTATTTTCTCAGCCATTTGTAAGACCCCCTCAGACAACCATTTTGCATTTCTTTTTCTTGGGTATGGTTTGATCACTGCCTCCTATATAATGTTATGAACCTCCGTCCATAGTTCTTCAGGCACTCTGTCTATGAGATCTAATGCCTTGAATCTATTTGTCACTTCCACTGTATAATCATAAGGTTAGAGAATGTTTTTATATGCAGTATTGGGTTCCAATAAAAATAACACACAGAGTATTTGTTATACACTTAGATATGTACCAAGTGCTTTTATACTCACTGTATCATTTTAAGTCTTATAAAAAACCCTATGGGATAGGCACTAATATTATCCCAATTTGCAGAGGCTAAAACAAGAAGAAGAAAAGAGAGTTAAATATATGATTTGTAGTCTCACAACTTGTTAGTATAGATACTGTGATTTGAATCCAGAAGACCTAATGCAAGAGCCATTTAACTGTTCTCTACGCTGCTTTGCCAGTCAAGTCTATTTATTCAGAAGCAGGGGAGTGATTTTGAGAGGAAAGAAGGATGATCAACATCCAAGCAAAGTGACAAAATGGTAGGGGAATCAGATTTTTAAATAGCATGCTATTTTTTTAATAGCACAGCTAATATGAAAATCTCTTTAAATAAAATATCTAGGAATAAACCTACTTAAGGAGACAAAAGACCCGTACTCTGAAAACTATAAGATGCTGATGAAAGAAATCGAAGAAGGCATAAACAGGTAGAAAAATATACCATGTTCATAGACTGGAAGAATCAGTATTGTCAGAATAACTATACTACTAACTATAAGGTAGTCTACAAATTCAATGCAATCTCTATCAAATTACCAATGGCATTTTTCACAGAACTAAAACAAAAAGTTCTCAAAATTTGTATGGAGACACAAAAGACCCTGAATAGCCAAAGCAATCTTGATAAAGAAAAAATGGAGCTGGAGAAATCAGGTTTCCTGACTTCAGACTATACTACAAAGCTACAGTGATCAAAAGAGTATGGTACTGGCGCAAAAATAGAAATACTGACCAATGGAACAGGATAGAAAACCAAGAAATAAGCCCATGCACCCATGGTAAATTAATCTATGACAAAGGAGGCAAGATTACACAGTGTTAAAAAGACAGTCTCTTTAATAAGTGATGTTGGAAAAACTGGGCAGATACAAGTAAAAAAAATGAAATTAGATCATTCTTTCACTCCATACACAAAAATAAGCTCAAAGTGGATTAAAGAGCTAAATGTGAGACTGAACACTATAAAACTCCTTGAGGAAAACATGTGTGTGTGTGTTAGTTGCTCAGTCATATCTGACTCTTTGTGACCCCATGGGCTGTAGAGCACCAGTGTCCTCTGTCCATGGGATTCTCCGGGCAAGAATAATGGAGTGGGTTGCCAGTCCCTTCCCTAAGGGATCTTCCCAACTAAGGGATCAAACCTGGGTCTCCTGCATTGCAGGTGGATTCTTTACCAACTGAACCACCAGGGAAGCCCAAGAATACTGGAATGGGTAGCCTATTCCTTCTCCAGGGGATCTTCCCAACCCAGGAATCGAACTGGGGTCTCCTGCATTGCAGGCAGACTCTTTACCAGCTGAGCTACTAGGGAAGCCCAATAAGGGATTAGTCTCCAAAACTTACAAATGGCTCATGACATTTAACAGCATCAAAACAAATGACCCACACTAAAAAAATGGGCAGAAGACCTAAATAGACAATTCTCCAAAAAGACATATGGATGGCAAGTAGGAACATGAAGAGATGTTTAACATCACTAATTATTAGGGAAATGCAAATCAAAGCTACAATAAATTATCACCTTACACCAGCCAGAATGGCTATCATCACAAGCAATAAATGCTGGAGAAGGTGTTGAGAGAAGCAAACCCTCCTACACTGTTGGTAGGAATGTAAATCGGTACAGCCACTATGGAGAACAGTATGGAAGTTCCTTAAAAATCTAAAAGTAGGGCTACCATATGACCCTGCAATCTCACTTCTGGGCATGAAAAGTAAATTAGTCCCTCAGTCATGTCTGACTCTTTGAGACCCCTAGCCTGGCAGGCTTCTCTGTCTACGGGATTCTGCAGGCAAGAATAGTGGAGTAGGTAGCCATTCCCTTTTCCAGGGAATCCTCTCAACCCACAGATTGAACCTGGGTGTCCTGCATTGCAGGTAGATTCTGGACATCTGAGCCATCAGGGAAGCCATATTCCTGGGCATATATCTGGAGAAAACATGATCTGTAAAGATACATACATTGCAATGTTCATAGTAGCACTGTTTACAATAGCCATGACATGGAAGCAATCTAAATGTCCATCAATAGGGTCATGGATAAAGAAGAAGTGGTACACATATACAACAGAATATTACTCAGCCATGAAAAAGAATGAAATAATGCCATTTTCAGCAATATGGATAGACCTAGACAGTGTCATATTGAGTGAAGTAAGTCAGAGAAGGAGAAATATCTTATGACACCCCTTACATGTGGAGTCTAAAAAGAAATTAACAAACAGAAAGAGATTCACAGACTTCAAGAACAAGCTTATGGTTGCTGGTGGGGGGTGGGGCTAGTTTGGGGGAAAGGAATAGTCAGAGAGTTTGAGATGGACATGTACATACTGCCTTATTTAAAATGGATAACCAACAATGACTTTCTGTATGCACGTGGAACTCTGCTCCACATTATGTGGCAGCCTGGATGGGAGGAGAGTGTGGGGGGAGAATGGATACATGTATATGTAGAGCTGAGTCCCTTCACTGTTCACTTGAAACCATCACAACATTGTTTGTTAATCAGCTATAACCCAACACAAAATAAAATTTTTTTAAAGATCTCTTTATTGCTCTAAAAGCACAATAAACCTAGGCTTGAGAACCTGCTCCATGATTTCCCAGCTTTGTGCCTTAGGTAAATTATTTACCTAAAGCTTAATGCTCTCGCTTGTCAAAATGAGGACAGCAGTAGTGGCAACTTCACAGCATTGTTGTGAGGATTAAATGGCATTACGCACAGAAAATGCTTATCATGAGGATCAAATGGCATTATGCACAGAAAATGCTTATCATGAGGATCAAATGGCATTAAGCACATAAAATGCTTATCATGAGGATCAAATGGCATTACGCACAGAAAATGCTTATCATGGTGCCTGGTAACTGCTTTACAAGTGTTAGCTACTGGTACTGTTATTTTTAGTATTTTACTTACTTGAGTTTCTTATCTTCAAACACCCCTTTTCCTTCTGTCTTTGTAGTCTGAGTCATTCTTCCTACAATTTAAGCAGGAGTTGACCCCTACCCATTAAATCTGCAGGCAATCAGAATCTTCACTTTCTTCTTGCAATTTTATTTGCCACCCACTAGGTCTCAACTGATTTAGTTCCAGATTATAGATTTTCATCCACACATTTTAATGCAGAACCTTCCTTTTTCTCTGGCTTTGAAGCATATTGTGTTAAATTCCCAAATGGTACCTTCAGAGTTCATGGCAAAGTCCTTATCATAACTCTCAGAAAACTTAAAGTTGTTCTCAGGGGAACAATCATTGCTTTGCGTTTCATTATTGAATAAAAAATCTGGAAGGACAATATCAACTTTTAAATGAAATTATACACCTGGAAGGGGAGTACAAATGTAAAAAAAGAGATCACCTCATTATCACTCTTTCAAGCTGCTAGAGTGAAACTTGAGTCATTGTATATTCCAACTTCAAAAACTCTCTGGGATATACTAAAGAACATCATTATGCACACAGCAATAAAATGAGGTTATCAGAGGGAGCCACTAAAAATAAAAGATTGCCAAGACAGTTTCTTAAAATGGATACTACAATAAGCTCATTAATAAGTATTCTGAAATAGCTCTAAGATTTTCCAAATGAAACTGAATTCCTTAGAGTTCTTAACTAGTCAAAGGAATCAAATTTATTGTTATTTTTTTCTGTTTAGTTAAATCATCTATACCTTTTTGCTGATCCAGGCAAGAATGTATCTACCTGTATCTATCTAAACACGAAGAAACATTTGACTTGGGGATTGGTATTTATTAGAGTGCTGCTGCTGCTAAGTCGCTTCAGTCGTGTCTGACTCTGTGCGACCCCATAGACGGCAGCCCACCAGGCTCCCCCGTCCCTGGGATGCTCCAGGCAAGAACACTGGAGTGGGTTGCCATTTCCTTCTCTAATGCATGAAAGTGAAAAGTGAAAGTGAAGTCGTCCAGTCGTGTCCGACTCTTAGCGACCCCAGGGACTGTAGCCTATCAGGCTCCTCCGTCCATGGAATTCTCCAGGCAAGAGTACCGGAGTGGGTCACCATTGCCTTCTCCTATTTATTAGAGTACTCATGTGAAAATGAGTGGAATTAGGCTTATTTTTAAAGACCTGGGTTACTGACAAAAGCCTTTTGAATGAAGAATTAGGGTATGAAAGGAGTCACTCCTCACCATCTTGCTAAAGTCCTCTAAACTGCCTTCATAAGGTAGAAAGTCTTCTAATTGCAGAATATCTAGAAATTAGTGCATGTTTCTTCAACAAACCGGCATAAAAGACTTATTTTTGATTGATAAGCCTACATTTATAGATACATATACCAAGCACTTCATTTCTCCCTTTTCCTTTTATCTCATACAGAATAAGCCAAGTTTCAAACGGGATCTAAGGCACGCTTTCAGTACTTTCGGCTCTGTGAACTTCTCATCTTTAATGTTTGAGGTTCTATTAAAATCATTTTCCCCCCTTTCCTTGGTACTTATAACAAAGAACGTTGTTAGTTCTATATGGGGTACGGGGCGGGGCGGGGCGGGGGGAGTCCTGATCCCATTCTCTGCCCAATGCTTAGGCTATCGCTCTGAGGGGCTCCTTTCATCCGCATCCTCCACATGGAGCTGCTTTAGCAGAATTAGAAACAAAGAAATGCACAAGAAGTCGTTTGAAAATAATAAAGACAAACTAAGAAACACTAGGATTTTTTTCCCCCCACGCAGCAAAGAGAGGTGGAATTGTGGGCTAAAATTGACCACGGTTGTTCTCTGAGATTTTTAGAAATCAGAGATCTTCCAGAGAAAGCCAGCCCGCCCGTGGAAGCAGAGCACCGGCCAGAGCATCCCGCTCTTCCAACCTTCCTACAATTCCTGGCCCCGCGCGCTCTCAGGAGCATTAGCCCCGGGCCTGTGTCTCGCGCACGAGCCGGGTCGACACACGCCCGAAAGTGGGCGGTCCCGGCGGGGGTCGGCCCGGCCCCAACCACAGAGCGGCGGTGCCTCCGGCGTCCTAGAGCGGCCGCGGGCAGCCGGCGCTGGGCCGGGGTCCTGGGGCTAGTCTCGCGGGTCCTGAGCTCCGCCGCCCGCTTCCGGTCCTGGAAGATGCCGGCGGTCTTTCGCTTGGGGGGCGCTGGCCCCGAGTCCTCTCGTCAGGTGGCGACGCCCAGGCGGGGCGGCTCCCTCTGAGGAGTCGGGTTCCGCCTGTTAGGCCCCCGCGGCCTCCGCCTCGAGCCTCCTCCAGCCGCGGAGACGAGCTTGTCTGCGGCGGGCCGGCGGGCGGAGGGCGCGCCTGTGGGCCGCCGCGTGGGTAACGAGGCCCCGCGCCCAGGAGGGCCGGCTCCCGGGCCGGGCGCGCTCCGTCTCGTGTCGCCTGACTTCGGGCGGCCTGGTGAGCCTTCCCGAGTTTTCTGAACGTGAACGTGAAGTCGCTCAGTCGTGTCCGACTCTTTGCGACCCCATGGACTGTAGCCTATCAGGCTCCTCTGTCCATGGGATTTTCCAGGCAAGAGTACTGGAGTGGGTTGCCATTGCCTTCCCCAAGGGATCTTCCCAACCCAGGGATCGAACTCGGGTCTCCCGCATCGTAGACAAACGCTTTACTGTCTGAGCCGCCAGGGAAGTTTTCTAGACCCCTCAATACCGGCTTCCATACGTAGCGGGCTTTGTGAGAAAGAACTGAGAAAATAGGTGTGGACGTGAGTCAGTGCTGTTTACTTCTTGACCGCTTCCTGTGGGCCTGGTATTATTAACCGCTAAACACGGAAACACTTCTTTTCAGTAAATGCTTGGAGATTGCGTGCTGTGCGGCAATCAACACTGCAAGGCGCCTGCAATGCTGCGAGGTGAGAACACTCACCCCTTGGTGAGGAAAACTGTCAGGGCCCGCCCTTCTGAAGCTTATTTGAAGATGAGCGGGTGGTTGGCATATGAAAGACGAAGTGTGTTAGTCACTCAGTCGTGTCCGGACTCTTTGCGACCCTGTGGACTGTAGCCCACAAGGCTCTTCTGCCCATGGAGTGCTCCAGGCAAGAATACTGGAGTGGGTCGCCATGCCCTTCTCCATATGAAAGAGGAAACGGCAACAGATTCTAAATAATTAAGCCCCAAAACACATAATTTTAATTATGGCGTTGAGGATTTATAGCAGGGAGATTCCTATGGGAAGGAGGTGGAGATGGGGAAGAGACCTGAAAGGTGAGGAAGCATCAGCCAGATTCTGCTAGTATTGCACGCCTAGGGATGAGTAACTGTGAGGATTGACGCTGGAAGGATTTGCAAAGCACCAACAGTGGGCTTTACTCCTGTTTTCTCTTCCTCTTTTATGTCTTTCCCCTCTCCATGGTAAAAGGCGATGAAGCGGGCAGCTGATTTTGGTCCTGATCGGTTTTTACTTATACTAAAGCACCACGCAGTTTCTGTCTCCTGTTGGATCAAAACAAGATGTTTTTGAAAAGCCAAATAAAACAGTATCCTATCTCTGTGGTTTCTCATTGCCTTCAAATGCCATCAGCCAACGTGCCCACCTAGTTCTCAGTTAACCCTATTCAGTTCCAGCTTTTGCTCTGCTGCATCTTCCACTGTTTTCTTCAGTTGATGTTGGCTTCTTTTGGAGTCGAGTCTTCATCTCAAATTTTTCTAATCTAAAAGCTGTTCAAAGCATTACACATTATGAAGCAGTTGTGTTCTTATTGGGACACTGATTCCTGGTATCTGAAATATTTAACTCTAGAAAATGTTTATCCTTTAACCACTGTTTGCTAGCACAATAGAACAATACTATTTTATATAGTTGCAATTATTGATATAGGCACACTTTATGTGTAAGAATTCTATCCAAGTCCAACATATAAATTGTTTACTGTGCCTGGATTCCTTTTTTCCCCACTCCGGAACTTTTCACCTCGGAGTCCTCCACCCCAGAGGCCAGCCAAGAGTTCCAGAACCATTTGAGACTTCCAGGATGGAGGCTGGCTCACCTCATGCCACCATCTACTTTCCTGCCTGACTGGATGTTGTGTATATATCTTATTCTTTAATTTCCTTTGTTTATTGCAGCTCACAGTACCATAATTCTACTTTAGGCATCTTCTCTATGGTCATAAGTTTTATTTGTGAACTAAAAGAGATCTGATTGTAAGATAGCATAGTCACAATACTGTAGGATGTTAATACTAGGTGGTTTCAGCTAGCGTAGCCAACTGTTCCTCCTCTCTGCTTCCACAGTATCCAGTGAATATGTCCAAGACCGGATTACCACATTATAACTAGTTTTTTGCATTATTCTCCACTCACTAAACTTCCCTACTGACAGACTGAGTCTTTCTTTGGTAGAAACCAAAATTTGTATTTTTCTTACTGTTCAAGTAATATAATGACCAATAGAAAAAATTAGAAATTCCAGGTAAGCAAAGCAAAACAAAGCAGAAGGAAATAAAATTCACCCATGATTTCATCATTCAGGGCCGACAGTTTTATGCATTATGTAAATATACTGCACACACATTACATACAGAGACAATCACACTTTTTCTTAATAAAAATGGAATCACACAAGTTTAGCCCTTTGTAATCTTCTTTTTTGCTTAACAATATGTGATAACTTTTTTCTCTTGATTCACTTTTTCAAGAGTTTTTTTCAGCCTCAGAGTTATTGATAGTTGGGCCAGATAATTCTTTGGGGAGAGAAGGGAAGGCAGGGCTTCTCTATTTTAAGGTGTTGAGCAGCATCACTTTTACCCACTAGATATTCCTCACTTTGGCGTGACTAGCAAAAATGTCTCCAGACATCACCAAATATCCCTGCTGTTGCTAAGTCGCTTCAGTCGTGTCAGACTTTGTGCGACCCCACAGACGGCAGCCCACCAGGCTCCGCCATCTCTGGGATCCTCCAGGCAAGAACACTGGAGTGGGTTGCCATTTCCTTCTCCAATGCATGAAAGTGAAAAGTGAAAGGGAAGTCACTCAGTCGTGTCCGACCCCTAGCGACCCCATGGACTGCAGCTACCAGGCTCCTCTGTATCCCTAGGGGGACAAAATCAGTTAATTTATATAATCATATGTTATAGCATATAATGTTAATCATTTTTCATGACACCTGTCTACCAACTATTAGAAATCAATAGTAAATGCTTTTCAATTTTTTTTGTTGTTGTTGTCTGCACCTTATGGCTTTCGGGGATCTTAGTTCCCTGCCCAGGGATTGAACCCAGGCTCCGGCAGTGAAAGCCCTGAGTCCTAACCACTGGACCACCAGGAAATTCCTGTAAATGCTTTTCTTTTGCTTTTCACAGTTTGCTTTAGAAATAGTTAGCATCAAATGAATACTAGAAATTTTTAAAACATTAGATGTTTTAAATTCTTTATTAAACTGCAGTAATGCCACCAGACTCATGAATTTTTTCTCATCTTAAAATGTGCCTTCTTTTTAACTCTCGAGTTTGTTATTGTTCAAAATTTAAAAGGTGACTTTGAATGACTAAAGCCGAAGTTATCTCAAAGCAAAGCTATCGTAGCATTGTGAGAAAAGCATTAGAACTTCATAGCCTTTGAGAGGAGTGAATTGCCAAATGAGTGATCTTGATAAAGTTTTCATGCACAGATATAATGCATTTGATGATTATTGTCATTGTAACCTCTTCTAGATTTTTCCTTTTCAAAAGATTTTTAAAAGCATTCTTAAACTAAAAATTTATTAACATCTCTCAAAGGCTATTTTAAAAATTCAAGGGAAGTTTTGGAATCTGTTACATAGTTTAAAAGTTTGTTATTGTTAAGGATATATAGAACATGCACATTGCATAAAATATAAACATGCAGTTTAATGAATGACTACAATTTGAACATCGTGTAATCAATTCAGGTAAAGAGGCAGATCACTGGCGAAACTCAAAGAGCACCCTACTTCCAGGCCCATTCCCAACCAGCTCTTCTTAAGTGTAGTCCACTCCTGGCATCTATGGGAGCATCACGGGGTTACTTCTTGTCACTCTTACTCTGTAAGTATCAATCTGTTTGCATTAGAGTTTAGCTCTGCTTGTTTTTGAAGTTACATAAATGGAATCACACAGTAATCCTTCAGAGTGTAGTCTTTTTAGATTGGCGTTATGTTCATGAGATATCTCTGTGTCATTGCTTACACTATAATGTATTTATTTGCATTGTTGCATTGTTTTACATGCTGTAAATTTATCATTACCCTTGACAGACATTTAATTGTTTCTGGGTTTTGGCCGATGAGCACTCTTATACATGTCTGCTGGAACGTGTATGTCCACATTCCTAATGAGTATATATCTAGAAATTGAATGGCTGCTTCATGGAGAACACATTCTTCAACCTAATGGCGTAACAAGTTGTCTTCCAGAGTGGTTCTATCGTTTGTACCCCCACCGGCAGTGTATGAGACTTCCCAATTCTTTATCCTCACTGACACTTGGGGTTTTTTAGTCTTTCTAATATTTAGCCATTCCAGTGGGTTTGTAGCAGTATTAATTTCTTTTTTTTTTACTTGAAGACTATCACACTGCTTGAAGTAAGTCAGACAAAGCCAAATATCACAAATATCATTTACATGTGGATTCTTTGAAAAATGATACAAATAAACTTATTTATAAAACAGACACAGTAAATAAACTTATGGTTAGAAAAACAGAAAGGTGAGGGAGGGATAAATTAGGACCTTGAGATTAACAGATACACACTGCTATATACAAAATGGATTAACAGCAAGGACCTACCATGCAGCACAGCGAACTCTATCCTGTCTTCTAACAACCCGCTGCCGCCTCCCTGGAGCGGCTTTAATCCCTGAGCCGCAGTGAGGTAGAGCACCATTCCACATGTTCATGAGAAACGTGATCTTTAACAATCTGCTCAAGCTTCTGGCCTGCTCGTCCATTGTTTTCCTTCGGTCTTCTTTTTAATATTTTATAGAAGTATTTTCTCCATCTTATTTATGTTTCATTCTGTGACTTGCTTCTGTACTTTTTAATGCTTAATATTTTAAAATAGTTTGTATTAGGAATATATCTTATATATAGCATTTAATTCGATTTTGTTTTACAATCCTTTTGAGAGTCATTTTGTTTTCATAGGTAAATTTATTGATATGATAGATATTCCTTCTGTTTTCTAGCTTTTATTTTTTTTAATAAATATGCACCATATACTTTTATATTTGTATTTTGTATTTTGTACATGTGTTTCTCCTGAATATGTGAAAAAAATTAGTAATCTCAGTTGCTTTAAGCTCAAAGTTACCATAACTTTATATAACATACTTTATTCTCTATTTCTTTAAAAAAAAGATATTAGTATACATAATAAAAAAATTTTTATATATATATTTATATCACCACCATGAATAGTATCCAGTTTCTGCTTCCTACCCTCTAAAACCTAATTTCAATTAACTGCATTATTTTTCTATTTTTTCTAATGTTTGCTTTTATATCTTGAAATGTGGTTTTACAATGATGACTTGATCTGTCAGCTTTAAAACATACCTTTACAACTTCATCTGTAACACAGCAAATCAACAGCTTACACACATCCCATCTTTACACCTGCTTCTCCTTTCCTCTTTTTTAATTATATTATGTCTACATTGTCACAATTCATAAACTTTACATTATATTCCATAACCATAATTTTCATGGTGGTTTTCATCTTAAATTAAATGGATTCACTGCTTTCCTCCAGCACTGTTGGAAATATTACTAGCTCCACAGTGTTGTTAAGAAGATCAAGTGAAAATACTGAGTCAACATCCACTAAACTTAACTGAGGGTTTGCATGCCCTGTGCCAAGTGCCTGAAAATATAGAGGGCAACGCTGTTTCCTCTGCCTTTAGGGCACTCCATGTCTATGGAATACACAAACCATTTCAATGCAGTGTGATGAGAGCTATGTCAGACATGAGAATGATGTGCTCCAGACATGGGGATGGGGCAGAGAGAGGATTCCTGGAAGAGTGGTAACTGGGTTGCATCATGGAGGATGAATACGATAGGGCCTCCTGAGGACAGGGTGAAAAGCATTCCTGGCTTGCTGCTGCTGCTGCTGCTGCTAAGTCACTTCAGTCGTGTCTGACTCTGTGCGACCCTGCAGACGGCAGCCCATGAGGCTCCCCTGTCCCTGGGATTCTCCAAGCAAGAACACTGGAGTGGGTTGCCATTTCCTTCTCCAATGCAGGAAAGTGAAAAGTAAAAGTGAAGTGGCTCAGTCGTGTCTGACTCTAAGCGACCCCATAGACTGCAGCCCACCAAGCTCCTCCATCCATGGGATTTTCCAGGCAAGAGTACTGGAGTGGGGTGCCATTGCTTTCTCCGATTCCTGGCCTAGGAAACAGCAAAGGCAGAGGCCTGAGAAAGAATCCAAGGTCAGGGATTTGTAGGAACTCTGAATGTCCGAATGTGAGCTCAGCGATTAGGTGAGGACAGGAGAAGGGATGGGGCTGCAGAGATAAGCAGAGGGAGTGCCGAGGCCTGCGTGGGGTCACTATGGCGTCTTAAGACGTGACCAGATCTGCCTTTCTGAGGAACACAGGCAGCAGGGAAGGAGGTAATTCGATAAGACTGGGCCAGAAGAAGGAGATTAGTTGGAAAGTCATCTTGGTCATAACCAGGTGATTCTTGGTGAGACTGATTTTGAGGTTTTAAATGTTTCATAAGACTGAAAATAAACTAGAATAAGGTTGGTGCAGCCAAACAGCTTCGCTGGGTTGCTGACGGCCCATGAGAGATTATTTTAAGAGTGAGTTATCCAGGCTCTGACAAATCGACTGAAATTGGCAGGATTCTGATAGTATTATTTGGGGACTGGGTCATATCCTTCCATGTAAGGGGTGTGGTGAAGTTTTGTCTACAAGGAATTTAAATGCAAATGAGGGGAAAACTACCCTTTTTCTGGTAGCAGAGTCAGTTCGGAATGGACTGACTGAATTGAATTGAATTGAAAGCAATTCTGGCCCTGCTGCTGCTGCTAAGTCACTTCAGTCGTGTCTGACTCAGTGCAACCCCTGAGCAAGTTGTAACTACCTCATTGTATATCCTTTTTTAAAATCCCTAAGTATGCATAAAAATTTGTTAAAACTGACAGTCTGGACTCTACACCATGGGGGGACTCAGGAAATGCTCTTCCTGTGCTGCAGAAAGAGACCCAAAGGGGTTTGCAGTATACCTTCTCCTTGAGACCAGTCTGCAGTAAGCCATGCCCAGCCAAGTCATCAGTGTGATCTTAAAGAAGACACAGCAGCATTCAAACCTTAGCAAGGGCGAGAACCCTGTGGACCTGCTCAGGAGACCACAGGGCAGAATCCTGGGAGGTCTCAGAAGCAGCTCGAAGATAATTTGACAAGATGATTTCTGGGGGTTAGTCAGAATTGAGACTATTATAGTTTGTGTACTAAGAAAAAGGTGTTTCCTTCTTGTATAGCCGCAGGGTGGTGTGATCTTGGACAATGAGGTCACATGGTAATCCGGGAAACAAGGATAAGGCCAAACTAAGGCAGTGTGGTATGAGGGCAGCGAGAGTGACAGGAAATAGTGAGGACAGAAAGTCAAGATGCGGTAACATTGCAGCCTGGGCTAGAGATAAATATTTGAAACTCATAATTATAGAGATGAAAGTTGAGGCTGTGGGCATAGATAATATTGCCATGGAGAGACTGTTGAGAAAGAATTTTGTAAATGGTAAATCATTGTTGAAATGTTAGCGATTAATTTCACACGCTATCAGAGTGGTTTCATTACTTTAAAGCATGTGTCACATATGTATATTCAGTATAAGTTATATCCATGTATATGTTTTAAAAGAACATTTTACCTTTCTTCATATACTAAACTAATAGGGACAAAAGTCTTCAGTGAGTTCATCAGAGCTGTTGGTACCTTTAGTTTCCACTAGAGCAGTATCTCAGCCCTGGTGCGGTTAATCACTTGCTCTGGGGTCAGGTAATTCTTTACTCTGGGGGATGGGTCGGTGCACTACAGGCTGTCTAGAGGCAGCCTTGACCTCTCTAACCACTAAACACGCTCACTGCTAGTAGCAGCCACCCTCGTCCACCCGTGTGGCAAATAAACATGCCCCAGATATTGCCAAATGGCCCTTGTGGGCGAAAGCAGGCCTGTTTGGGCACAACCCTGGGAATGTATATATCCAACGAACTTCATGAGTGAGAAATAGGAGAGTGAGGTTTTGTAAAATAACAGATTCTTTAATGTGGTCCTTCATTCATTCTAGCTGTCAGTTCATTCAGTCATTTCAGTCGCTCAGTCATGTCCAACTCTTTGCGACCCCATGAATTGCAGAACGCCAGGCCTCCCTGAACATCACCAACTCCTGGAGTTCACCAAAACTCATGTGCATCAAGTCGGTGATGCCATCCAGCCATCTCATCCTCTGTTGTCCCCTTCTACTCCTGCCCCCAATCCCTCCTAGCATCAGAGTCTTTTCCAATGAGTCAACTCTTCGCATGAGTTGGCCAGAGTACTGGAGTTTCAGCTTTAGCATCATTCCTTCCAAAGAAATCCCAGGGCTGATCTCCTTCATAATGGACTGGTTGGACTCCTTGCAGTCCAAGGGACTCTCAAGAGTCTTCTCCAACACCACAGTTCAAAAGCATCAATTCTTTGGCACTCAGCCTTCTTCACAGTCCAACTCTCACATCTGTACTTTTTTCTAATTGCATATGTTCTGTGTACAAGGCTCAGGCATTCATAAAATCAAAGCTGTGTTTCCCACAGAACATATCAAAGACAGCCTCAGTAGAACAATTAATTTGCATCAAACCAATTTGGAAACTTGTCAGTATCCATATGAAATGTACGTGGAAGTACAGACTAGACACACTGCATCCATGGCTCCCCGTGGTTTCAGGCTCTCTTAGTCAATAAGGGCCCAGCAGGAGATCACGGAGAAGGAGGACAGTGCGAGCAGGGTAATATCAACTACTCTAGCTACTACAAGGCTGTCTTGGGTTGGTTGAGGGTTACTTCTTTTCTGAAAGTGGTACACTCCCTTTACAAGTCACTCCCTGCATCCCTTTGGGTAAAGACTGATAATAGCTTCTTACAGAATAAAGAAGAACACTACAAGGAATAAAACATTAAGGACTGTATAAGGTTTGTGTGTATAAGGATTCAAAAGTGCTCCGACTTCGACGGACCGCGCAGAAGCCTGGTGGAGAAGAGCTACCCCTCGCCCAAGGTCAGGGGTTGCGACGGCACAGGAGCGGCCTAGAGGAGCTACCCCACGCGCGAGGTGAGGGGTGGCGGCTGAGACGAGATACCACACGCCAGAGGTCAGGGCAGTGGCCAAGAGGAGCAACCCCACGTCCAACAAACAGTGGCTCTGCGGGCACAGGAGGGACTAGAGGAGCTACTCCATGTTCAAGGTCAGGAGGGGCAGCCATGAAGAGATAGCCCACGTCCAAGGTAAGAGAAACCCAAGTAAGATGGTAGGTGTTGCAAGAGAGCATCAGAGGGCAGACACACTGAAACCATACTCACAGAAAACTAGTCAATCTAATCACACGGACCACAGCCTTGTCTAACTCAATGAAACTAAGTCATGCCATGTGGGGCCACCCAAAATGGGAGGGTCATGGTGGAGAGGTCTGACAGAATGTGGTCCACTGGAGAAGGGGATGGCAAACCACTTCAGTATTCTTGCCTTGAGAACCCCATGAACAGTATGAAAAGGCAAAATGATAGGATACTGAAAGAGGAATTCCCCAGGTCAGTACGTGCCCAATGTGCTACTGGAGATCAGTGGAGAAATAACTCCAGAAAGAATGAAGGGATGGAGCCAAAGCAAAAACAATACCCAGCTGTGGATGTGACTGGTGATAGAAGCAAGGTCCGATGCTGTAAAGAGCAATATTGCATAGGAACCTGGAATGTCAGGTCCATGAATCAAGGCAAATTGGAAGTGGTCAAACAAGAGATAGCAAGAGTGAATGTTGACATTCTAGGAATCAGTGAACTGAAATGGACTGGAATGGGTGAATTTAACTCAGATGACCATTATATCTACTACTGTGGGCAGGAATCCCTGAGAAGAAATGGAGTAGCCATCATGGTCAACAAAGAGTCTGAAATGCAGTACTTGGATGCAATCTCAAAAATGACAGAATGACCTCTGTTCATTTCCAAGGCAAACCATTCAATATCACAGTAATCCAAGTCTATGCCCCAACCAGTAATGCTGAAGAAGCTGAAGTTGAACAGTTCTATGAAGACTACAAGATCTTTTAGAACTAACACCCAAAAAAGATGCCCTTTTCATTATAGGGGACTGGAATGCAAAAGTAGGAAGTCAAGAAACACCTGGAGTAACAGGCAAATTTGGCCTTGGAATATGGAATGTAGCAGGGCAAAAGCTAATAGAGTATTGCCAAGAAAATGCACTGGTCATAGCAAACACCCTCTTCCAACAACACAAGAGAAGACTCTACACGTGGACATCACCAGATGGTCAACACCGAAATCACATTGATTATATTCTTTGCAGCCAAAGATAGAGAAGCTCTATACAGTCAGCAAAAACAAGACCAGGAGCTGACTGTGGCTCAGACCATGAACTCCTTATTGCCAAATTCAGACTTAAATTGAAGAAAGTAGGGAAAACCACTAGACCATTCAGGTGTGACCTAAATCAAACCCCTTATGATTATGCAGTGGAAGTGAGAAATAGATTTAAGGGACTAGATCTGATAGACAGAGTGCCTGATGAACTATGGACTGAGGTTCGTGACACTGTACAGGAGACAGGGATCAAGACCATCCCCATGGAAAAGAAATGCAAAAAAGCAAAATGGCTGTCTGAGGAGGCCTTACAAATAGCTGTGAAAAGAAGAGACATGAAAAGCAGAGGAGAAAAGGAAAGATATAAGCATCTGAATGCAGAGTTCCAAAGAATAGCAAGGAGAGATAAGAAAGCCTTCCTCAGCGATCAATGCAAAGAAATAGAGGAAAACAACAGAATGGGAAAGACTAGAGATCTCTTCAAGAAAATTAGAGATACCAAGGGAACATTTCATGCAAAGATGTGCTCAATAAAGGACAGAAATGGTGTGGACCTAACAAAATCAAAAGATACAAAGAAGAGGTGGCAAGAATACACAGAAGAACTATACAAAAAAGATCTTCATGATCCAGATAATCACGATGGTGTGATCACTGACCTAGAGCCGGACATCCTGGAATGTGAAGTCAAGTGGGCCTTAGAAAGCATCACTACGAACAAAGCTAGTGGAGGTGATGGAATTCCAGTTGAGCTATTTCAAGTCCTAAAAGATGATGCTGTGAAAGTGCTGCACTCAATATGCCAGCAAATTTGGAAAACTCAGCAGTGGCCACAGGACTGGAAAAGGTCAGTTTTCATTCCAATCCCAAAGAAAGGCAATACCAAAGAATGCTCAAACTACCGCACAATTGCACTCATCTCACATGCTAGTAAAGTAATGCTGAAAATTTTCTAAGCCAGGCTTCAGCAGTACGTGAACCATGAACTTCCAGATTTTCAAGCTGGTTTTAGAAAAGGCAGAGGAACCAGAGATCAAATTGCCAACATCCGCTGGATCATGGAAAAATCAAGAGAGTTCCAGAAAAACATCTATTTCTGCTATATTGACTATGCCAAAGCCTTTGACTGTGTGGATCACAATCAACTGTGGAAAATTCTGAAAGAGATGGGAATACCAGACCACCTGACCTGCCTCTTGAGAAACCTATATGCAGGTCAGGAAGCAACAGTTAGAACTGGACATGGAGCAACAGGCTGGTTCCATATAGGAAAAGGAGTACATCAAGGTGTATATTGTCACCCTGCTTATTTAACTTATACTCAGAGTACATCATGTGAAATGCTGGGCTGGAAGAAGCACAAACTGGAATCAAGATTGCTGGGAGAAATATCAATAACCTCAGATATGCAGATGATACCACCCTTATGCAGAAAGTGAAGAGGAACTAAAGAGCCTCTTGATGAAAGTGAAAGAGGAGAGTGAAAAAGTTGGCTTAAAGTTCAACATTCAGAAAACGAAGATCATGGCATCTGGTCCCATCACTTCATGGCAGATATTTCGGGAAACAGTGGAAACAGTGTCAGACTTATTTTGGGGACTCCAGAATCACTGCAGATGGTGATTGCAGCCATGAAATTAAAAGACACTTACTCCTTGGAAGGAAAGTTATGACCAATCTAGATACCATGTTCAAAAGCAGAGACATTACTTTGCCAACAAAGGTCTGTCTAGTCAAGGCTATGGTTTTTCCAGTGGTCATGTATGGATGTGAGAGTTGGACTGTGAAGAAGGCTGAGCGCCAAAGAATTGATGCTTTTGAACTGTGGTGTTGGAGAAGACTCTTAAGAGTCCCTTGGACTGCAAGGAGATCCAACCAGTCCATCCTAAAGGAGATCAGTCCTGGGTGTTCATTGGAAGGACTGATGCTAAAGCTGAAACTCCAATCCTTTGGCCACCTCATGAGAAGAGTTGACTCATTTGAAAAGACTCTGATGCTGGGAGGGATTGGGAGCAGGAAGAGAAGGGGACAACAGAGGATGAGATGGCTGGATGGCATCACCGACTCGATGGACATGAGTTTATAGTGAGCTCCAGGAGTTGGTGATGGACAGGGAGACCTGGCGTGCTGCAATTCATGGGGTTGCAAAGAGTCGGACACAACTGAGCAACTGAACTGAACTGAAGGTTTGTGCCCTAGAAGAAGAAAGAAAACATTTTTAGTATGTAGAATAACCATGATGGTGTGATCACTCACCTAAATCAGACATCCTGGAGTGTTAAGTCAAGTGGGCCTGAGGAAGCATGACTACATGCAAAGCTAATGGAGGTGATGGAACTCCAGCTGTGCTATTTTAAATCCTGAAAAATGATGCTGTGAAAGTGCTGCTCTCAATATGACAGTGAATCTGGAAACTCAGCAATGGCCACGGCACAGGAAAAGGTCAGTTTTCATTCCAGTCCCAAAGAAAGGCAATGACAAAGAATGTTCAAACTACCACACAATTGCACTCATCTAACATGCTAGCAAAGTAATGCTCAAAATCCTTCAAGCTAGTCTTCAGCAGTATGAGAACTTCTAGATGTACAAACTGGATTTAGAAAAGGCAGAGGAACCAGAGAACAAATTGCCAACATCTATTGGATCATAGATAAAGCAAGAGAATTCCAGAAAGACATCTGCTTCATTGACTATGCTAAAGCTTTTGACTGTGGATCACAGCAAAGTTAGAACTGGACATGGAACAACAGACTGGTTCCAAATTGGGAAAAGAGTACGTCAAGGCTTATATTGTCACCCTGTTTATTTAATTTATATGCTGAGTACATCATGCGAAATGCAGGGATGGATGAAGCACAAGCTGGAATCAAGATTGGCGGGAGAAATATCAATAGCCTCAGATATGCAGATGACACCACCCTTATGGCAGAAAATGAAGAAGAACTAAAGAGCCTCTTGATGAAAGTGAAAGAGGAGAGTGAAAAAGTTGGCTTAAAGCTCAACATTCAGAAAACTAAGATCATGGTATCTGGTCCCATCACTTCATGGCAAATAGAAGGGGAAAAAGCAGAAACAGTGACAGATTTTATCTTCTTGGGCTCCAAAATCACTGCAGAGAATGACTGCAGCCATGAAATTAAAAAAAAAAAAAAAAAAAAAGCTTGCTCCTTGCAAGAAAAGCTATGACAAGCCTACAAAGCATATTAAAAAGCAAGACATTACTTTGCCAACAAAGGTCCATATAGTCAAAGCTCTGGTTTTTCCAGTAGTTATGTATGGATGTGAGAGCTGGACAATAAAAAAGGCTGAGCACCAAAGAATTGATGCTTTTGAACTGTGGTGTTGGAGAAGACTCTTGAGAGTCCCTTGGACTGCAAGGAGATCCAACCAGTCCATCCTAAAGGAAACCCTGAATATTCATTGAAAGGACCGATGCTGAAGCTAAATACTTTGGCCACCTGATTTGAAGAGCTGACTCATGGGAAAAGACTCTGAAGCTGGGAAAGATTGAAGGTGGGAGGAGAACGGGATGACAGAGGATGAGATGGGTGTTTCTCATCACTGATTCAACAGACATGAGTTTTAGCAAACTCTGGGAGATAGGGAAGGACAGGGAAGCCTGACATGCTATAGTTCATGGGGTCACAAAGGGTCAGACTTGACTTAGTGACTGAACAACAGCAAATAGAAATGTCAGGTGAAATAAAGAGTGTAAAAAGCCTTTTAAAAATAATCATGAGGGTGTTGAGTGTCACTTCTGTGTTTTGCCTGTAATAGGTTCTTTAGACATTTTCTCTCAATCCTTGTGGTAATCTTATGAGATGAATTTATTATCCTGATTTCTCAGAGAAGGTTCTAAAAAATTCTTCTTCAAAGTCACAGACCTAGTTACTATGTAATGGAATCAGAATTTTGACCCAGGTTTTCTGACTTCAAAGCTCATCCTACTAACTGCCATGCTATTCCGTCTACATATTAACAATCGGGGAAATACATTATCTTAGAATGTAGTCTACATGGCTTCCCTGGTGGTCCAGATGGTAAAGAATCTTCCCACAACGCAGGTAGACCTGGGTTCAATCCCTGTTTTGGGAAGATCCCCTAGAGAAGGGAACTGCAACCCACTCCAATGTTCTTGCCTGGAGAATCTCATGAACAGAGGAGCCTGGTGGGCTACAGTCCATGGGGTCGCAAAGACCTGGACATGACTGAGCAACTAACACTCATTTCAAAGCTCATTGTACTAACTCCCTTGCTGTTCTGTCAATATTTTACCATTAACAATCAGGAGATTATGTTCTCTTAGAATGTAGTTTCAGTTAAGTGATCAGAATGTATCATAGTTTCAGAGGAGTGATGAAGCTCGACCCGATCATCGATGAAGATCATCCGATCTCGAGAGGTTAAGGAATGAAATGTCAAGGATATAAACATGGCAGTGGCATACCAGCTATTTCATAAGTCTAGTAGTAACAGCTTGGAGATGAGTAGTATTGATTGCTAAAATGTTTTGTTTTATTTTTTTCCTAAAAATTCTGTGTCACACAAAGTCTGACCTTTCTCATTCTGAGATATGTCCACTACATTATTCCAATAATGATGCCTCAATTCCAGAGGTCTTTCCTATCCTCATAGGAAAAAAGAATCTCGGACAAGTTCCTCGAGGCAGAGCGTCTCATTTGTTTCTGCATTCCAACCACAAAGCCTGGTGCGCTTTGAACCAGACATTGTGATCTGGGTTCCACAGTCTGAGTCTTCCTGTAGGGCGTGTTTATCCTCATTAACAAGCCTGTGACTGTCTTCTAGGTCACCTTGTCCCCGCAGCACAGAAAAAGATATTTATGTCTGCTATCCTCCTAGCTTTTCTTCCTAATAGCTTTGCTACCTATTATTTAAGCACAGACAGGTGCCATTTAATAAAACATTTGTAAGAAGATTGAGGGAATGTAAAGTTTAACCTTGGATCAGCAACTCTCCAAAGACAGGGACCATTGCAATCACTGGAAACAAAAGAATTTCTCTGAGGATAGTAGTAAAAATGTAGAATGAAAACTAATGCCCAGATTCCTGGTGAATAGGTAATGGAATAGGTAACTAAAAGCCATTTTTCCTCCCCATCATAAGCAAAAATCAAGAAGATTTATCTCAGGTCTCATAAGAAAGATGTGGAATTTCCTAAACAGAAGAGCACCGTTCAGCTAACTTAAACTTTGCTTCTTTTCATATGTCTTTCATATTGCATTTTTACTTCCTTCAACTCGCATATTTTATGCGATTAAAATGTGTTTCTTAAAAAACCCTTTACCATAAAAGTCACCATTATTAAATCATAGAACACAATAAATGCTCTTCAAATAATTAGGTCAATAAATGCGGGAAAGAAGGGTGGTAAAGGCTACAGCATAATCCTCTTAGTCAAAGATCAAATACATCTAACTAGCCTGGAGGGGAGGGCGTCAGCAGAACACAAGCTGTCCTTACAAAAGACTAACAATAGTAATAATAATGACGATAATTACAGTAAAGCTCCAATTTGAAAATTTAATTAAATTGGAAGCCAAGGAAAATTGCTAAGTATAGAGCAAATACCTACTATTTCTGGTTTAAACTTTAGAGAGCGAGTTAAAAAGGTATAAAAAGAGTGCTTTACCACAGGACCACAGGGTGACTTCCCTGGCGGCTCAGACGGTAAAGCGTCTGCCTACAGTGCGGGAGAGCCGGGTTCAATCCCTGGGTGGGGAAGATCTCCTGGAGAAGGCAATGGCATCCCACTCCAGTACTCTTGCCTGGAAAATCCCATGGGCGGAGGAGCCTGGTGGGCTACAGTCCATGGGGTCGCGAAGAGTTGGACACAACTGAGCGGCTTCACGTTCGCTTTACTACAGTACAGATGAGGAAAAGCGACGCTTTGAACAAGAGTTCCAGGGGGCCTTCCTGACCCAGGGATCAAACCCAGGTCTGCACTGCAGGCAGCTTCTTCACTGTCTGAGCCACCAGGGAAGCTGTAGATTTACTCTTAAGTGTACACAACGTGATTGTGCCTCACTCAAAGAACCTTCGCTTTTACAATGGGGTGGGGGTGGGGCGTGGAGGGGGAAGAGAATATACGCCACCAAGTGGAAATATTTCAGCAAGCATTTGACTGCTTTTCATTGTTGATGCAAAATAACATTTGCATTAAGGCAGCACAGGGCACCTCTAATGACGCTCAGTGGCATCAAGTTATACACAAGGTCCTTGGTTGCCCTCTCACCAGCTTGTTCTTTGAAGGTGAATCTGCTGTCTAAAATAATTTGGCTGTGCGATATTTTTAAAAAATATGCCATCTCTAATCTGTACAATGGAGAAGGCAATGGCACCCCACTCCAGTACTCTTGCCTGGAAAATCCCATGGACAGAGGAGCCTGGTAGGCTGCAGTCCATGGGGTCGCTAGGAGTCGGACATGACTGAGGGACTTCACTTTCACTTTTCACTTTCATGCATTGGAGAAGGAAATGGCAACCCACTCCAGTGTTCTTGCCTGGAGCATCCCAGGGACGGGGGAGCCTGGTGAGCTGCTGTCTATGGGGTCGCACAGAGTCGGACACGACTGAAGCGACTTAGCAGCAGCAGCAGCAGCAATCTGTACAAATGTATAAAGTGCAATTTATAATCTTTATTAAGAGACCTGGGTTTGATCCCTGGGTTGGGAAGATCCCCTGGAGGAGGGCATGGCAACCCACTCCAGTATTCTTGCCTGGAGAATCCCATGGACAGAGGAGCCTGGCGGGCTACAGTCCAGGGAGTCACTAAGATTCGGACATGACTGAGCGACTGAACTGAACTGAATTATCTAATATTTGACAATTATTAAAGTCTGATTTGTTCTTTTGAAGAAATACTCAGCAGCCATATTATGAATATTATGTAAACACAAAGGGAAAGTTTTAGAAGAAGAAGACAGCATGGCTTACTGATTAAAACAGTGGGCATCTGAATCAGATTGAGTACATTTTAAAAACATCTGCTTTTTAATAGCTAAATATCTTGATAACCTTTTGGATTCCCAGCTTTCTTAGTTCAGGAATAATGCTAAGTCACTTCAGTCATGTCCAACTCTGTGCGACCCCATAAACGGCAACCCATCAGGCTCCCAGTCCCTGGGATTCTCCAGGCAAGAACACTGGAGTGGGTTGCCATTTCCTTCTCCAGTGCATGAAAGTGAAAAGTGAAAGTGAAGTCGCTCAGTCATGTCCGACTCCTAGCGACCCCATGGACTGCAGCCTACCAGGCTCCTCCGTCCATGGGATTTTCCAGGCAAGAGTACTGGAGTGGGGTGCCATTGCCTTCTCAGTGAGGAATAATAGAATTGACTTAAAGCTTTTCTGAGACTCAAAAGGATAGTGTCTCATCTATTCTTTTTTTTTTTTAACTTTACAATATTGTATTAGTTTTGCCAAATATCGAAATGAATCCGCCACAGGTATACACGTGTTCCCCATTCTGAACCCTCCTCCCTCCTCCCTCCCCATACCATCCCTCTGGGTCATCCCAGTGCACCAGCCCCAAGCATCCAGTATCGTGCATCAAACCTGGACTGGCAACTCATTTCATACATGGTATTATACATGTTTCAATGCCATTCTCCCAAATCTTCCCACCCTCTCCCTCTCCCACAGAGTCCATAAGACTGTTCTATACATCAGTGTCTCTTTTGCTGTCTCGTACACTGGGTTATTGTTACCATCTTTCTAAATTCCATATATATGCGTTAATATACTGTATTGGTGTTTTTCTTTCTGGCTTACTTCACTCTGTATAGTAGGCTCCAGTTTCATCCACCTCATTAGAACTGATTCAAATTTATTCTTTTTAGTGGCTGAGTAATACTCCATTGTGTATATGTACCACAGCTTTCTTATCCATTCATCTGCTGATGGGCATCTAGGTTGCTTCCATGTCCTGGCTATTATAAACAGTGCTTCGATGAACATTGGGGTACACGTGTCTCTTTCCCTTCTGGTTTCCTCAGTGTGTATGCCCAGCAGTGGGATTGCTGGACATAAGGCAGTTCTATTTCCAGTTTTTTAAGGAATCTCCACACTGTTCTCCATAGTGGCTGTACTAGTTTGCATTCCCACCAACAGTGTAAGAGGGTTCCCTTTTCTCCACACCCTCTCCAGCATTTATTGCTTGTAGACTTTTGGATTGCAGCCATTCTGACTGGCGTGAAATGGTACCTCATAGTGGTTTTGATTTGCATTTCTCTGATAATGAGTGATGTTGAGCATCTTTTCATGTGTTTGTTAGCCATCTGGATGTCTTCTTTGGAGAAATGTCTATTTAGTTCTTTGGCCCATTTTTTGATTGGGTCATTTATTTTTCTGGAGTTGAGCTGTAGGAGTTGCTTGTATATTTTTGAGATTAGTTGTTTGTCAGTTGCTTCATTTGCTATTATTTTCTCCCATTCTGAAGGCTGCCTTTTCACCTTGCTAATAGTTTCCTTAGTTGTGCAGAGGCTTTTAATTTTAATTAGGTCCCCTTTGTTTATTTTTGCTTTTATTTCCAATATTCTGGGAGGTGGGTCATAGAGGATCCTGCTGTGATGTATGTCGGAGAGTGTTTTGCCTATGTTCTCCTCTAGGAGTTTTATAGTTTCTGGTCTTACGTTTAGATCTTTAATCCATTTTGAGTTTATTTTTGTGTATGATGTTAGAAAGTGTTCTAGTTTCATTCTTTTACAAGTGGTTGACCAGTTTTCCCAGCACCACTTGTTAAAGAGATTGTCTTTAATCCATTGTATATTCTTGCCTCCTTTGTCAAAGATAAGGTGTCCATATGTGCATGGATTTATCTCTGGGCTTTCTATTTTGTTCCATTGATCTATATTTATGTCTTTGTGCCAGTACCATACTGTCTTGATAACTGTGGCTTTGTAGTAGAGCCTGAAGTCAGGTAGGTTGATTCCTCCAGTTCCATTCTTCTTTCTCAAGATCGCTTTGGCTATTCGAGGTTTTTTGTATTTCCATACAAATTGTGAAATTATTTGTTCTAGCTCTGTGAAGAATACCGTTGGTAGCTTGATAGGGATTGCATTGAATCTATAAATTGCTTTGGGTAGTATACTCATTTTCACTATATTGATTCTTCCAATCCATGAACATGGTATATTTCTCCATCTATTAGTGTCCTCTTTGATTTCTTTCACCAGTGTTTTATAGTTTTCTATATATAGGTCTTTAGTTTCTTTAGGTAGATATATTCCTAAGTATTTGTCTCATCTATTCTAAGGAGAATATTTTTCACACATCTCTGATACTGGACTGTGACTTACCGTTGAAGGTGTCCTACAATCACAGAGTTGCTGTTGCTTACGCATGTAAACCAGGCCATCAGTGTTCATGTGATTGTCACAGCAGCTGAACTACATACATTGTAGTAGCACACAATTTGAATTTAATTGCCATTTTAAGTCCCTTATAGTCACACTATGATCAACATGGAAATCAAAGTTATTGTGTATGGAAAAGGCAGACTAACAGAGCAGGAGGACTTACCTGTGATTCTTGCAAACAAATATTTGTCCCTAAAGGAACTCAGTCCTGAATATTCACTGGAAGGACTGATGCTGAAGCTGAAACTCCAATACTTTGGCCACCTGATGCGAAGAGCTGACTCCTTGGAAAAGACCCTGATGCTGGGAAAGATTGAAGGCGGGAGGAGAAGAGGGTGACAGAGGATGAGATGGTTGGATGGCATCACCAATTCGATGGACAGGAGTTTGGGTAAACTCTGGGAGTTGGTGATGGACAGGGAGGCCTGGCATGCTGCAGTCCATGGGGTCACAAAGAGTCAGGCATGACTGAGCGACTGAAATGAAGTAAACTGAAAGGAAAGACTGCAGTTCCACATAGTCATGCAAAGCAGCCTTGAAGAGGAGGCTGTGTTATGTTTTGTTGCTGTGAGATGAGCTTGTCATATACCAACCAATGCCACAGAGGGCAAGAGAAACCATGAAATAGCTTGAAATTGATGAAAGCAATCTCGAAGGAATGAGAGGGTGGTCTGAGCAACTCATGCATTCTGTAGAGCCATCATCGGTGGTAGAGTCAGTGGGTCAGGAATGCCCTATTGCCTCTAGACAGAGGCTGCCTAACCTCTAGACACACCTGGCTCATTTGAAGGGGAAGGTCCATGTGTTGTCTGTGTAACAATTTAGCAGGCAGTTTTTTTAAGTTCTTTCTTAATTATACATAAGGTAGAGATTCATCTTAAGTCAATAACACTTTAATTCCCATGAAATATGATTTGAGGAAATTTATAATCATATGAAAAGTATTTATTTCCTGAGTTACATATAAGAAAAACAAAATCAAAGAAAAACCAAGCAAACAAAAATAAAACCAGACTATAAACTAGTGTGTGTGTATATTTTGCTGCAAGAATTTAATAAAGATGGATTTAGAGAAAATGTACACCAAAAAACCTATAATAATAGGTTGGCAGGTGTTAATTAGTATTTTTTTTTCTTTCTGTTTAAAAACTGTTACAAAACTTGCCACTTTCTTATAATTAAAAAATGTTTTTAATTGAAAAAAATGTATTTAATGAACCTAGCAAAAATTTTAAAAAGTCAACAGGTTAAGGGGTATATATGAAGCAAACATAAAGCTCTTTCCGATCCAAGACTCCACTTTTGTCTTCCCAGAAGCAATTACTGATTTCATTTTCTTATATGAACTTCTCAAATTTTCCTATGTATGAACAAACATATATGTATATGGTGTAAAATATTAATAAACAGAATGTGTAATAAACAGAAATTACATGAGTTGGAGACCAGAATGGGGAGCTCTGTCGACCTGTGAGGTAACAGAGTTCAAAAGGAAGCAGACGCTTCTTTGCTGGCAGGGACTCAACCAATGAAAAGCCTCGGCCTCTGTGTCCCTATAGCCTCCCAACTTCCTCTCCCGCTCTGTAAAAGGCTTCTTTTCCCCTGCCGGGTGGTGGCTTGCTGTAGTTGCAGACACCCAACTGTGATTCTCTCTGACCCCAAATAAACCCATCCTTGCTGGACAAATGTATGGCTACTTGTTTCAGGTCAACAATATAACTAAATATACACACGTGTAGTTTTTACACGAATGAAAATACACTTTACATACTATTCTCAACTTTTATTATTTAGTCTAATGCTATAACTTGAATATTGTTCTACAGCCCATAGAGATTTTAATTCTTCTTGACATCCATATCATATTTTTATCTGTCAGGATTCAGTGCATGAAACAGAAATCAATCCAAGAACTTCAGATAGGAAGGGATTTAAATATGGTACTTACACAGTTGTAGGCTGGTTCAAGGAGCAGAAGATGGCAATGTGCTACCAAATACCAATTTCAAGGGCAGGGGTCAGCCGACTGCTGCTGTTTTTTCACTGCTAGAGCTCACAGCGGCCTCGGAGCCCCCGAGGCTGGTGACCAGGCTCTGACTGCCGCATCTGGGCTGCAGCCTCTGGATAATGACAAGGCTGATAACTAGACTTTGGAATGTTGAGACTGGCTGCAAACACTAATGAGCTGGCGGCTCGTTACAAGGGAGGCCTTCCTCTAACTTCCAGCTTCCAAATCTCACACACACACACTGCCTGGTGGAAGCGAATTCTCATCGAGAACGCCAGCCGCAAGACAGTTTGAGAAAAATAATTTCTTCTTCTGGAAAAGAATGGATGCTAAATGCTGATTGACCGTAAGCCGCACAGTGTCCCACAGCAGGCACCCACTGCGGATCACTCAATCAGTCCTCCGCTGTGTGTGCTCCGTGTGTACGACGCGTAGGGCTCTCAGAGCATTCTGCTGTCACAAACAAGGCACCAACACACGTCGATCTAAATATGTCTTTGAGCACCTTTGAAATTCTAAGAATAAAGTTTAAGAATTTAATTCTAAATTCTGCAGTAAATTCTAAGAATTAAAATAGGAGGGGCTACCTTTGGTTTGTTGATTAAAAAAAAAACAAACTAATAATCAGTCAATCTAAGAAAGAAATTGAAATTTTCATTCACGACAAATTGAGGATTATGACCTGGGGACAGCCTCTCAGCTCTAAGAACTGTTCTGCTAAAGGTCAAAGCACACTTATACATGAGATTTTGAGACAGAAGGCTGTACACTAAATGACGTATTATCAACATTTGGCACAATCCTGATCTAAGTGTACGAAGCGAGTAGAGGGTCATGTGTTGCTGTGGACCCTTCCAAGATTAAGCAGAAAGGTTATCTCCTGAGGAATTACCTTGTTGACGCTAGGAGAATGTTGCTCTTAATGGCTGAGCAGCTATTTCCGTGGATGGCTTGGTTTGGTCAATAAATGATGAGGTCACACAACGTACCGTAGAAGGGAGAGAGGAGATCAAAGGGCAGGGGAAATTTTCTTGTTTAAATTTCCCTTGCCTTAGACGACAGACTTTTATTTCATCAATAAAAATTGATGAAAAAATTGTACACATCTCTACATGGTGAGATGGGAGAAAAACTTATTCCACACTGCCTGAAATACAAATGACATTAGTAGCTCAATTGTGACCCCAAAGATAGATTAAATTATTTTTAAAAACGCTAATCGTGTGACATTTTAATCATACAGAAGAACATCCCACACCTCCACTTGTTCTCCTAGCTCTGTGATAAGAATGAAACCCCGCCATCCCCCCGGCTTAAAACCTGCAGTGGAGCTGGGTTTCTAGGCTCAGGCTTCTCACCAAATCCCCAGCCCCAGTGAATTCACGGTGTTTACCAATCCTGCCCTGAGGTCAGCACAGGAATGGGTGTGGCTGACCAGCCGGCCACCGGGGAGGGAACCTAGAGTTCACTGGTGTCGCATTCTGACCACCTACGCCACGCCCAGGCAGAAGAACAGCGCCGGGCTGCCGTCTCTGGGGTCGCACAGAGGCAGACATGACTGAAGCAACTTAGCAGCAGCAGCAGCAGCAGCAGCATTCTTGGAGTGCTTGCCAGAGACCAGGTTCCCTTCTTTCAATTCCTAGGATGATCCTTAGAGGAGTAGAAGAACTTGCCCAAGGTCAGAGGCTGCCCTTGCACCCTCCTAGGGTGTGAATTTGTTCTGTGGTTCATGACTAAGCAGGAACTCCTGACATATGAGTCTGGCAGAGGCAAAGGAACTAATATTCGGTGTAGCCAAACAAGATGTAGAATCCCAGTCTCAGGAAAACCCACAGAGGGCTCTACAGCCGCAGACTCCACCTCATACCAGCGGTTCTTATTACGATGATGAGCAAGAAAGTGACTGCAAATTAAAATAAATCTACTACTGGAAAAGCAATGCATAGTGCATGTATATATTCATTTAGTCCATCAGCCAGGATACCTTCATTAACTGCTATTTACAGAATACTGGAGGTCTGTGGGGCCAAGAAAATAAGACAAGCCTTATGCTCTCAAGGAATTTACAATCACTTTCAGTCAGTTCAGTCGCTCAGTCGTGTACGACTCTTTGCAACCCCATGAATCGCAGCACGCCAGGCCTCCCTGTCCATCACCAACTCCCAGAGTTCACTCAGACTCATGTCCATCGAGTCGGTGATGCCATCCAACCATCTCATTCTCTGTCGTCCCCTTCTCCTCCTGCCCCTAATCCCTCCCAGCATCAGAGTCTTTTCCAATGAGTCAACTCTTTGCACGAGGTGGCCAAAGTACTGGAGTTTCAGCTTTAGCATCATTCCTTCCAAAGAAACCCCAGGGCTGATCTCTTTCAGAATGGACTGGTTGGATCTTTGGTGATTAGAATAGATAAATACACACCAAACATTGGAGTAACAAGTAGAGTTCAAGACAACATAGTATCTTTGTAGTGGCCTTAAGAAATTAAAAAAAATTTACACTTTAAGTTTCTATTTTAAATATAATTTGTTCCTATCATACAATCCTATCAAAATCACAACTGTAAACTTTATTAACCTACTACTGTGGGGTGTACGAAAGGGAAGCAAAACTCTTAAAGGGCTCTAACAGTGAACATGTTAAGGGCTTTCAGCACAGCTACAGGAACTTTAGTGCTCTATCATTATGTGCTCCATTCAGTTTTCAACTCCATGAAAATTACATGTCCTTTTGGAGGGGTGCTGGAAATTTTTATTTACTTATTTTGTTGAAGTATAGTTGATTTACAATATTGTGTTAATTTCAGGTGTACAGCAAACTGATTCAGTCATATATATATATATATATATATATATATATATATATACATTTGGGGGATTATTTTCCATTATATATTATTCCAAGATACTGAACACAGTTCCCTGTGTTATAAAGCCTTGTTGCTTATCTTATGTATAGTAGTTTGTATCTGCTAATCTCACACTCCTAATTTATTCCTGCACCCTCCCCTTTCCCTTCGGTAACTATAGATCTGTTTTCTGTGTCTGTGAGCCTGTTTCTGGTTTGTATATACATTTGTATTAATGTTTAGACTTCACATATAAGTGGTATTGTATTTGCCTTTGTCTGACGTAACTTAGTATGATAGTCTCTATGTCCATCGATGTTGCTGCAAATGGCAATGTCTTACCCCCCTTTTGTGGCCGAGTAATATCCCACTCTATACACATACCGCACCTTCTTTATCCACCCTCTATCAATGGCGTTTAGTTTGTTTCCATGTCTTGGCTACTGTGAATGGTGCTTCTGTGAACACTGTGGTGCAGGTATGTTTTCAAATTAGAGTTTTCTTCATCTTTTCCTGATAAATACCCAGAAGTGGGATTGCTGGACTATATGGTTAATTTCTAGTTTTTTAAGGAACCTTCATTCTGTTCTCCATAGTGACAGTACCAATTTCCATTCCTACCAACAGTGTAGGAGGGTTCACTTTTCTCCGCCCTCTCTGGCATTTATTATTTGTGGACTTTTTGGTGATGGCCATTCTGACTGGAGTAAGGTGGTAGATTCTTCACTGTGGTTTTGATTTGCATTTCTCTGCTTATTAGCAATGTTGAGAATCTTTTCATGTGCCTATTGGCTATCTGTACATCTTCTTAGGAGAAATGTCTATTGAGGTCTTCTGCCAATTCTTTGATTGGGTTGTTTTTTCTAAATTAAGTTGTATGAGCTGTTTATGTAGTTTGGATTGTTGTTGTTCAGTCACTCAGTGGTGTCTGACTCTTTGCTACCCCTTGAAGAGCAGCACACAGGCTTCAGGCTTCCCTGTCCTTCACCATCTCCTGGAGCTTGCTCAGACTCATGTCCATTGAGTCGGTGATGCCATCCGACCATCTCATCCTCTGTCGTCCCCTTCTCTTCCTGCCCTCAATCTTTCCCAGCATCAGGGTCTTTTCCAGTGAGTCAGCTTTTTGCATCAGGTGGCCAAAGTATTGGAGCTTCAGCTTTAGCATCAGTCCTTCCAATTTTGGATATTAACTCCTTATCAGTTGGACTGTTTACAAATATTCTCTTCCATTCTGCAGCTTGTCTTTGTGTGTTGTTTATGGTTTCCTTTGCTGTGCAAAATCTTCTAAGTTTAATCAGATCCCCTCGTTTAGTTCTTCTTTTCTTTCCTTGGGATACCGGTCCAAGAAAGTATTGCTATGATATATGTCAGAGAACATTTTGCCTATATTCTCTTCCAGGAGTGTTATGGGGTCCTGTCTTATATTTAGGACTTTAAACCATTTTGAGTTTATTTTTGTGTATGGTGTGGAGTGTTCTAACTTCAGTGATTTACATGTAGCTTTCCAGCGTTCCCAGCATCACTCGCTGGAGAGACTGGCGTTTCCCTGTGGCACTCTTGTCTCCTTGGTTGGAGAGAGTCTATTGACCGTAACCGTGCGGCTCAGCTTCAGGACTCTGTGCTGTCCCGGGAGCCACATGCTGCTTTCCTGCCAATAACACTCTGTTTTGATTGCTGCACCTCTTAGCGTTGTCTGGACTCTGGGAGGCTTATGCCTTCGAATTTGTTCTGTTTCCTCATGATTGCTTTGGCAATTCTGCATCTTTTGTGGTTCCATATACATTTTAGGATTATTTGATCTAGTTCTGTGAAAAAGATCATGAGTATTTTGATATGGATTGCATTAAATCTATAGATTGCTTTGGGTAGTATGGCCATTTGAATAGTATTAATTCTTCTAATCCAAGAGTAGGAAATTACATGTATTTTTAATCCTAGTTCTAATTTCTACCAAAGTCAATGATTTTGTTGAGATGTATTCGTAAAAACTTCCCATAGAAATCATTAAAAAAAAAAAAAAAAAGCCCTGTCTCCTGTGAATAAAACTGAAGTAGCAAATAGTCCCTCTCTCATCAGCTAAGGCACTTGGGGAGGGAAGGTGTGTGTATACACCAGCCTTGGCCAGCTGGATGTGCCTTTGTGGGGTGCGGGTCAGGGCATAGCCTGAGATGGGTTCTGCATGGCAGCCAGCACTTGTGCCATCCTGCTGGAGGGTGGAGCCTGGTGGGATGGCATGAGCGCCCGTCCAGTGGTCACAGACTAGTACTGGGATGTGATTTTGACTGTGGGTTGGCCCCGCTGGCTCCCGGCCCCTGTTTAGTTCACATTCTAGCTCAATGGACTGGCTACCCAATAGCCTGACAGTAAGTTCATGTTGTTTGTCTAAATTAGATGGAGTCGGTAGTTGCTTTTTGCCATCAGGAATACAGAGGAATAAGAGCCTGGGGAGCTTGGGGCCGGGGCTTGAGGGCACTGAGTGTGTACACGGGTGGTAGTGGGTGCTGCTGCAGAAAGAACACGCCGGGGCCTCTGTCATCGACACCAGTGGCAAGAATACGTCAGCCTGCTGCTTACTTAAAAAGCGAGAGGCAGCTTGGGCCCCTACTTTCGCCACCTGCTGTGTGGCCTTTTAAAGCCTATGTTTATCATTCACCCTTTACAGTGAGGAGGACAAAGAATCTGTAAGAGCCCTTCCTACATTAAGACTCTGGAAGGGTTGTCTCTGGTCGGTCTAGGCATCCAAGCTTCTGATTTTCAAAATGTATTTATTCTTTGTTCAATAAATACCTATAAGTTATATGTTTCCAGTAACAAAACAAGAAGTTATTAAACTGAGTAACCATAACTAACACTCACTGAGTATGTGTCAGGCACTGTATTACACTACATTATTAAATACTATACTGTATGCACAGTCTTCCCAGGTGGCTCACTGGCTAAAGAACCCACCCACCAGTGCAGGACTTGATCCCTGGATCAGGGAGATCCCCTGGAGATGAAAATGGCACCCCACTCCAGTATTCTTGCCTGGGAACCCCACGGACAGAGGAGCCTGGGGGCTAGAGCCCGTGGGGTCACAATGCGTCAGACACGACGGAGATGGAGAACGCGTGCATCGTGTGCGTGTGTGCCCATTTTATTGTGTTTCACTTTGCTGCACTTTGCAGACACTGCATCTTTTACAAATTGAAGGTTCTGGCAACACCGGTTTGAGGAAGTCCATATTTTCAGTAGTATTTGCTCAGTTTGCTTCTCTGGGTCCCATTTTGGTAATTCTCGCAATATTTCAAAGTTTTTCGTTATTATTATATTTGTTATGGGGGCTTGTGATCCGTGATCTTCGATGTCACTGTTGTGATCGCTCTGGGCACCACAAACCACAGCCATATCCAAGAGTAAACATAGATTTAAATGTTTGTTCTGACTTCTCCACTGATGGCCGTTTCCACATCTCTTACCTTCTCCTTGGGCCTCCCTATTCCTTAAGACACAATGAGTTGAAATTAGGCTAATTAAGAGGCCAACAGTGGCCTCCAAGTGTTCAAGTGAAAGAAAGAGTCCTGCATCTTCCACTTAAATCAAAACAGAGAAACGGTTAAGCTTGATGAGGAAAGTACGTCAAAGGGCAAGACAGGTCCAAAAGCAGGCCTCTGACACCAAGCAGTTAGCCAAGTTGTGAATGCAAAGGAAACTTCTTGAGAGACGTGAAAAGTGCTACTCCAGTAAACACAGGAATGATGTGGGGGAGGGGACAAAAAACAGCAAAACAGCCTTATTGTTGATGTGGAGCAAGTTTTAGTGGTCTGGGTGGAAGATCAAAACTGCCACCACGTTCCCGAAGCAAAACCTGGTCCAGAGCGAGGTCCTGAGTCTTCATTCCGGGAAGGCTGACGGGTGACGAGGCCACAGAAGGCAAGTTTGAAGGTGGCAGAAGCCGGCTCTTCAGAACATCTGCCCAAGGTAATGAATGAAAGTGTCTGCACTAAACAACAGGTTTTCCTTGTAGACAGAACAGCCTTTTCTTGGAGGAAGATGGCTTCTCGGGCTTTCATAGCTGGAGAGGAGAAGTTAATGCCGGATTTCAAACTTTTCAAGCATAGGCTGATTCTCTTATTAGGGGCAACAGCAGCTGATGACTTGCGGTTGAAGACAATGCTCGTTTTACATTCCCCAAGTTCTAGAGTCCTTAAGAATTACGAGAAAGCTACTCTGCCTGTGCTCCATAAAGAGGGGGAAATGCTGAATGACGGGACCTCTGCACACAACACGGTTTCCTGAATATTTCAACCCCACATTTGAGATCTACTGCTCAGAAAAAAAAATTCTTTTCAAAGTAGGACTGCCCGTGGACAATGGTCATCCAAGAGCTCTGATGGAGAGGTACAGTGAGGTTTTTGCTGTTTTCATGCCTGCTAATACAACTTCCATTCTGAGGCCCATGACTCAAGGAGTAATTCTGAACTCAAGTCTTATTATTTAAGAAATATGTTTTATAAGGGTACAGCTGCCATCAACAGTGATTCTTCTTATGGATCTAAGCAAATTAAACTGAAAACCTTCTAGAAAGAATTCACCATTTTATATGCCATGAAAAACATTTGTGATTCCTGGGAAGAGGTCAAAATATCAATATTAATAGGAGTTTGGAAGAAGTCAGTTCCAACCCTCTCGGATGACATTGAGGGGTTCAAGATTTCAGTGGAAGAAGTAACTTCAAATATGATAGAAATAGCATGAGAACTAGAATTAAAGTGGAACCTGAAGCTACAAATGAATCGCTGTAACCTTATGATAAAACTTTAATGAACGAGAGCTTCCTTCCTATGGAAGGAGTTTCTTGAGGTGCAATCTACTCCCGGTAAACATGCTGTGAAGCTTGTTGAAGTGGAAACAAAGGATTCTATTACGTAAACCTAGTTGATAAAACAGCAGCAGGGTTTGAGAGGATTGACTCCAAATGTGCAAGTTCTACTGTGGGTAAGATGCTATCAAACAGCATTTCATGCTTCAGAGAAACTGCTAACGGAAAATTGCCTAGATGAGGCTAACTTGGAGAAGGTGATGGCACCCCACTCCAGTACTCTTGCCTGGAAAACCCCATGGGCGGAGGAGCCTGGTAGGCTGCAGTCCATGGGGTTGCTAAGAGTTGGACACGACTGAGCGACTTCACTTTCACTTTTCACTTTCATGCATTGGAGAAGGAAATGGCAACCCACTCCAGTGTTCTTACCTGGAGAATCCCAGGGACGGGGGAGCCTGGTGGGCTGCCGTCTATGAAGTCGCACAGAGTCGGACATGACTGAAGCGACTTAGCAGCAGCAGCAGCAGCAGCAGAGGCTAACTTAATTGTTGTCTTATCTTAAGGAATTACTGCAACCACTCCAGCCTTCAGCAGCCAACCCCTGATCAGTTAGCAGCCATCAGCATCAAGGAGAGATCTTCTACCAGAGAAGATTACAGCTCACTGAAGGCTCAGGTGATGTTTAGCATTTTTTAGCCATAAAATATTTTTCAAATAAGGTAGGTACATTGTTTTCTAGGCCTAACGCTATTGTGTACTTAATCAGATCAGATCAGTCGCTCAGTTGTGTCCGACTCTTTGCGACCCCGTGAATCGCAGCACGCCAGGCCTCCCTGTCCATCACAAACTCCCGGAGTTCACTCAGACTCATGTCCATCAAGTCAGTGATGCCATCCAGCCATCTCATCCTCTGTCGTCCTCTTCCTCTCTTGCCCCTAATCCCTCCCAGCATCAGAGTCTTTTCCAATGAGTCAGCTCTTCGCATGAGGTGGCCAAAATACTGGAGTTTGAGCTTTAGTATCATTCCATCCAAAGAAATCCCAGGGTTGATCTCCTTCAGAATGGACTGGTTGGATCTCCTTGCAGTCCAAGGGACTCTCAAGAGTCTTCTCCAACACCATAGTTCAAAACTATCAATTCTTTGGCACTCAGCCTTCTTCACAGTCCAACTCTCACAGCCATACATGACCACAGGAAAAACCACAGCCTTGACTAGACAAACCTTTGTTGGCAAAGTAATGTCTCTGCTTTTCAATATGCTATCTAGGTTGGTCATAACTTTCCTTCCAAGGAGGAAGCGTCTGTTAATTTCATGGCTGCAGTCACCATCTGTAGTGATTTTGGAGCCCAGAAAAATAAAGTCTGACACTGTTTCCACTGTTTCCCCATCTATTTCCCATGAAGTGATGGGACTGGATGCCATGATCTTCGTTTTCTGAATGTTGAGCTTTAAGCCAACTTTTTCACTCTCCACTTTCACTTTCATCAAGAGGCTTTTGAGTTCCTCTGCACTTTCTGCCATAAGGGTGGTGTCATCTGCATATCTGAGGTTATTGATATTTCTCCCGGCAATCTTGATTCCAGCTTGTGTTTCTTCCAGTCCAGGGTTTCTCATGATGTACTCTGCATATAAATTAAATAAGCAGGGTGACAATATACAGCCTTGATGCACTCCTTTTCCTATTTGGAACCAGTCTGTTGTTCCATGTCCAGTTCTAACTGTTGCTTCCAGACCTGCATACAAATTTCTCAAGAGGCAGATCAGGTGGTCTGGTATTCCCATCTCTTTCAGAATTTTCCACAGTTTATTGTGATCCACACAGTCAAAGGCTTTGGCATAGTCAATAAAGCAGAAATAGATGCTTTTCTGGAACTCTCTTGCTTTTTCCATGATCCAGCAGATGTTGGCAATTTGATCTCTGGTTCCTCTGCCTTTTCTAAAACCAGCCTGAACATCAGGAAGTTCACGGTTCACATATTGCTGAAGCCTGGCTTGGAGAATTTTCAGCATTACTTTACTAGCGTGTGAGATGAGTGCAATTGTGCGGTAGTTTGAGCATTCTTTGACATTGCCTTTCTTTGGGATTGGAATGAAAACTGACCTTTTCCAGTCCTGTGGCCACTGCTGAGTTTTCCAAATTTGCTGGCATATTGAGTGCAGCACTTTCACAGCATCATCTATCAGGATTTGGAATAGCTCAACTGGAATTCCATCACCTCCACTAGCTTTTTTCGTAGTGATGCTTTCTAAGGCCCACTTGACTTCACATTCCAGGATGTCTGGCTCTAGGTAAGTGATCACACCATCATGATTATCTGGGTCATGAAGGTCTTTTTTGTACAGTTCTTCTGTGTATTCTTGTCATCTCTTCTTAATATCTTCTGCTTCTGTTAGGTCCATACCATTTCTGTCCTTTATTGAGCCCATCTTTGCATGAAATGTTCCTTTGGTATCTCTGATTTTCTTGAAGAGATCCCTAGTCTTTCCCATTCTGTTGTTTTCCTCTATTTCTTTGCATTGATCGCTGAAGAAGACTTTCTTATCTCTTCTTGCTATTCTTTGGAACTCTGCATTCAGATGTTTATATCTTTCCTTTTCTCCTTTGCTTTTTGCTTCTCTTCTTTTAACAGCTATTTGTAAGGCCTCCCCAGACAGCCATTTTGCTTTTTTGCATTTCTTTTCCATGGGGATGGTCTTGATCCCTGTCTCCTGTACAATGTCACGAACCTCAGTCCATAGTTCATCAGGCACTCTATCAGATCTAGGCCCTTAAATCTATTTCTCACTTCCACTGTATAATCATAAGGGATTTGATTTAGGTCATACCTGAATGGTCTAGTGGTTTTCCCTACTTTCTTCAATTTCAGTCTGAATTTGGCAATAAGGAGTTCATGGTCTGAGCCACAGCCAGCTCCTGGTCTTGTTTTTGCTGACTGTATAGAGCTTCTCCATCTTTGGCTGCAGAGAATATAATCAATCTGATTTCGGTGTTGACCATCTGGTGATGTCCATGTGTAGAGTCTTCTCTTGTGTTGTTGGAAGGGGGTGTACTATATAAACATAACTCTTATATGCTGGGAAGCCCCCCAATTCTTGTGACCTGTTTGATTACAATATCTGGATTATTGCGTTGGTCTAGAACCAAACCTGCAATGTCTCCAAGGTATGTCTACATTAGGCAGTGTAAGTATTACACTACAAAGGGAGTATTATTTCATTCCGTAGACATAAGGCACAATGCTTTAGAACAGGTGCTGGTAGTATTGATGCTCCTTAGATAACGGAGGGCTTCCCAGGTGGTGCCCGCCAATGCAGGAGACGCAAGAGAAGCAGGGTCGATCCCTGGGTGGGGAAAATCCCGAGAAGAGCATGGCAACCCACTCCAGTATTCTCAGCTGGAGAATCCCAAGCACAGAGAGCCTGGTGGGCTACAGTCCATGGGGTTGCAAAGAGTAGGACACAACTGAAGTGACTTAGCACGTGTAGATACAGAAGACTGGAGCTCACAAAAGTTAAGCAGCTTGTCCAAATTACCCAGATAATTAGAGGAGAAGTCAGGATTTAAATCTAGGCCTGCTTGTTGGAAAAGCATGTGATTTTAACCTCTTAATTAGATGTAAAAAAGAAACAAAATAGTGCCACCAAAATAAGGAACTACTAATTCTGTGAATTTATCTTAGCTTGGATTCCCCTCCGAGCGAATCTGAGACAAGGCTTTGAATGTATGTGAGGTCATCTGAGAGGGGATCTCGGGAGGCCCAGGGTGAGGAGGTCAGGCGGAGAAAGGAGGGGGGCTGATGAAGGATGCATTAACAAACACATTTCTGTGTGGGGTCGGTCCCCTTGGGAACTTTGAGACACTGTAGAACACAGCTCAAAACGGACTGACCAAGGAGAAAGGAGGCTGGCATATTTACTTGCCAATCCTCATCCTTTATTGACTGATTGAGGTTCCTAAAGGGATGAATTCCCAGGCATGTCTGGTCTGCAGCATACACGTGCTGAGCCAGAGGCGCAGATGTTTAAGCAAGGATGTCTTCAGTGTACGTGGGAACCACCAGTGAAACACAGGAGATCTTTGGGTTAGGCCCATGACATATGAGTGGGACACTGACAGCATCTGCTACAGGACTCGGATTAATTCAGAACAATCACCAGACATTTTACTAATTGTGTTAGAACAGCTTACTTCATAAATAAGTGAATTTCTGCTTTAGTCAAATTGTAACAAAATAAATTAACTTTCAGCTTTAATTCTCAGTTTAAGGAAGTTTTATAATATAAAAACAAAGTAAGTAAATGATGTTCATTTCCAAGACCATAGTACAACTGATTACAGGTGGAATTACATATTAAAAAACATTTGCAGCATTAACTGGGCCAACCCAGCATTGCTTTGGAGTATCACTAACCATTGTCAAATAAATAACTGCTGCTTTCACATGGAATATGTAAGTACGTGTGATCGAACTGCCCCTGCAAGTCTGAAAGTCTACAGGTGTTCTGGAGGATGTGGTCTTGTTTCATTGAGATGCCATCCTAATGACTTTTTAAAATAAATCTTGTGTATACCCTTTTGACCTAATTTTTATTTGCTTTTGTTACATCAAACCGCTCTAAACATACAAACTGGTGAAAATCTGTTCAGCTACTTTTTCATCCTATAGCAGTAAGCAAGCAAAGACTCCATTTTATTTAAGAAACCCCATTTTCTTTATATAGGTAACAAATTGCATTTCATAACTGAAATAGACACAGATAGTAAACAGTCAAATTGAAATTTCCCCAGAGTTCAGAACTGTTTTAAAAATTGTTTGCTTCCTTCTCATATAGTTTTTAATTGGTTCTAAATCATGAGTGTCAATAAATGCTTTTCCTATGCTTCTCGTAGTAGAGGAAGAGGAGCCCAAACACTTTACTTTTAACATTTTGATTGCTGTGTGTTGACTTTGTAATTGATGAGTTTGCTGCTGCTGCTGCTAAGTCACTTCAGTTGTGTCCGACTCTGTGTGACCCCATAGACGGCAGCCCACCAGGCTCCCCCGTCCCTGGGATTCTCCAGGCAAGAACACAGGAGTGGGTTGCCATTTCCTTCTCCAATGCATGAAAGTGAAGAGTGAAAGTGAAGTCGCTCAGTCGTTTCCGACTCTTAGCGACCCCGTGGACTGCAGCCTACCAGGCTCCTCCGTCCATGGGATTTTCCAGGCAAGAGTACTGGAGTGGAGTGCCATTGCCTTCTCCGTGATGAGTTTGCAGGAAGGTTAAAGACTGGTAGTTTAAAAATTAAGCATTTCTTATGGAGAAATGAGAAATTAATTACAGAATTTTTAGATTTACCCTCTGAATCTAACTTCTTCACTGACTCCCTAATGTGGAGGGAGTCAGTGAAGAAGTTCTTGAAGAAAAATGGAAAGGGGGAGAGAGATGCCAATTGAGTATAACAGTTAACTTGAGGGTGTACTCCTGGAAATACTCAATTATCATCAAATCCTAGGCTAAAAAACCCTCTAGCTTTTTAGCTTTGAGTTTATTTCCTATAAATACCTCAGCCACTGAGTTTATTTAGTGGAGGCTGCAGTTATTGCCTCATAGAAAGAAAGGACCCACAACGCATCTCTTTAAGGAGAGAGGGAGAGAGACTGATATAAATCCAGAGGCGGGTCAAAGAGGATTAAATATCCCCGGAGTTTGAAAAGCTGAAAACTTGTTGATGGGAAATCTTTAGTCATTCTAAAAAAATTTTTTTGGCCTTCTAATAAAGCATGGCAGAAAACTCCAAATGTGGCTTGGGATTATAATATTTATTTAATATATTTAATATGTGGCTATTACCATCAATATTTTCTTTAAATCTAGAAAAGTGTTTCAAAGGATAATTAGACTGAATAACAACTTAAAAATGAAATGATTTCCATCATAATCAAAGTCTTGTTTCTAATTTAACATTCAGTATTTGAACCCATCTAGGTGGCTAAGCTGGTAAAGAATCTGCCTGCAATGTGGGAGACCTGGGTTCGATCCCTAGGTTGGAAAGATCCCCTGGAGAAGGGAAAGGCTACTCACTGCAGTATTCTTGGGCTTCCCTTGTGGCTCAGATGATAAAAAATCTGCCTGTGATGCAGGAGACCTCGGTTCAATCCCTGGGTTGGGAAGATCCTTTGGAGAAGGGAAAGGCTAGGGTTAGGGTTAGGACCCTAACCCTAACCCTAACTCCAACATTCTGGCCTGGAGAATCCCATGGATTCCATCAAGTCACAAAGAATCGGACACAATTTAGTGACTTTCACAAGTGGCCAAACTTGGGAATTTGGAGAATTTTTTTTTTTTTTTACTACAGTTCAGCAGGCAAAAACTTAATCTAAAACTGCCAGACCTTGTACTCTATGAATACGAAGTTACCCTTGTAAAATTCTCTGCCTTTTTGCTTTGTCTGCAATGATTTCTCAGGTCTCAGTTGTAATTTACGTTGATAATTTGCTTGTGTTAGGACACGGGGAATACAGAACATGTATTACCTGTCCTTTCCAACTGTTATCACCAGTCTTACCATTAGAATTATTATATGGGATTATCTTGTTATTGATATCTGCTCACAGATATAGATAAATATTTGAGGTCAAAAAAAAAACTTGAAATGATAAAATATAACCACTTCTAAGACATGATATCTTATCACTGCAGATGGTGATTGCAGCCATGAAATTAAAAGATGATTACTCCTTGGAAGGAAAGTTATGACCAACCTGGATAGCATATTGAAAAGCAGAGACGTTACTTTGCCAACAAAGATCCATCTAATCAAGGCTATGGTTTTTTCCAGTGGTCATGTATGGATGTGAGAGTTGGACTATAAAAAAAGCTGAGCACCGAAGAATTGATGCTTTTGAACTGTGGTGTTGGAGAAGACTCTTGAGAGTGCCTTGGACTGCAAGGAGATCCAACCAGTCCATCCTAAAGGAGATCAGTCCTGGGTGTTCATTGGAAGGACTGATGTTGAAGCTGAAGGAGAAGGGGGACGACAGAGGATGAGATGGTTGGATGGCATCACCGACTCAATGGATGTGAGTTTGAGCAAGCTTCAGGAGTTGGTGATGGACAGGGAGGCCTGGAATGCTGTGGTTCACGGGGTCGCAGAGTCAGACACGACTGAGCAACTGAACCGAACTGAACTGAAGACATGATATAAAAATTTTAAATCCTACATATAAAGTAGTAAAAATAGCTGGTCTCAGATTTTCTTAATTGTTTTCAAAAATGAGAAAACAGAACCTGACTACCATGGACTGGATAGGAATGCAGGACTTCATTTCTTATCGTACTATGTCTATATTAATGGAAAAATAACCTCAGCATATAGACTTCTGGATATTACATTTTCATAAACACAAGCACAAATAAAGTCACACAATGCATGCCATGAGTGCCTATTTATAGATAACAAAATTACTGTATTCCTGTCTTCTGTTATCTTTCTTCATTTTCAATTTTAAGTACAAATATTTTTGTTGCTGTGTTTTAATCCATACATTCTCTTTGAATTAACCGTCTTCCTCTATCTTTAGCAGCATCTCTCTCTCTCTTCCAAGGATTTCCAAATGTTTATTAAATTCTGCACACTCCACTCTGTCATTAAGACAGTGGTTGCTAGGAGAACTGCTCGCTGCCTTGTAACCCAACTGGAATTGCACAACGCCACTTTCTGGAGGTTTACAGTTTGAAGATACTTAGTGCATAAATTAAATCAGATGACAAATTTAAAATGTTTCTGAATGTTCAGTTATCCTCTTGAAGGTCAAGACACACCAGCGCCATGAACCTCTTCCCGCATCTCTGAAGTGAAGTGGGCAGAACACAGTCTACAGGGTTTCTTCTAACTCTCACATCTGTACCACGGCTGTGGGATTGGAAGGCCCGGGTCTGAATCCTGGGATACTTCTTTACCGCCACAGGAAAATCACTTAAGCTATCAATTAATGAGGATAATAATACCTGCCTAAGAGGGATTACTATTACTAAGTCCACCAGGACTTCCCTGGTGGCTCAGACGGTAAAAGTGTCTGCCTGCAATGCAGGAGACCCGGGTTCAATCCCTGGGGCGGGGAAGATCCCCTGGAGAAGGAAATGGCAACCCACTCCAGTGTTCTTGCCTGGAGAATCCGATGGATGGAGGAGCCTGGTGGGCTACAATCCATGGGGTCACAAAGAGTCGGACAGGACTGAGTGACTTCACTTTCACTTTTCACTTTAATAGGGATTACTAGCAAATCAAAAAAGTTAATACATGTAAAGCACATTGGACAGTGCTTGGCATATAAGTATCCTTTAATAATTATTCAAGTTAATTTTATAATATCTTTATTTTATAAGTATTCATTTAACTCATGTATTTAACAATTATTTATTCAGTACCTTACTTCGTATAGGTACGGGGAAAGACATTATCACTAGCGTCTGGGATCCTAGGGTCTCATGGAGAAGAAAATCAAGTAAACCTATGATTACAGTTTGGTGCAGTAAGAGCCTTAATAGCAGAAAGAAGGCTGGGCCTGGGTGGGGTGGGCTGAGGGATGGCTTTGGGGCTGGATTAGATCATATCTCAGTTAAATTCCCACACTTAAACTAGAGTTAAGCAGAGTCAGCATGGGCAGAGGGCAGTAACCAGCGCAGGGGCCGAGGGACGAAAGGAGCAAGGAGGGCCATACAGGTGGAACGTCTTGGCTGAAGAGCCAGCCCAGAGCGTTCAGGATGGTAGCTGGTTCTGTGCATCTGGGGAGGAGGATGTATGCATGTGGCAGGCAAGCTAGTGAGGTAGAGAGGACCAGCATCTAAGAGGCAGAGAGACCTGGGGAGGAGACTGAGAAGGGTCAGTCGGAGGGGCAGGGGGAGAGTCAAGGGTAACTCAGTTACACGCACTCAGTTACACAAGCTGGAGCAGATGCATCGCTACTTTATTCCCCTTTGTCTGGCGTCCTTTGAATTAAGTATTTTTTCATGCTTCTGTTTTATCTGCACTATTGGTTTATTAGCTATACGCCTTTGTTTTGTTGGTTTTCCAGTGGTTATTCTGAAGCACGCTTGACAGATTTTACTCTCTAGGTCCAGAGAGTAAATCTTTTAGGCTCTGTGGACCACACAGATATGAAAATAAAGGGCTTGGCTGTGGTCCAATAAAACTTTATTTATAAGGCATGGCAGGTCAGATTTGGCTCACAGGCTACAGTTTGCTAACTCCTGCTCTAGGGTTTACAACATACGTCTGGAACTTACCACAATATGCCTGCAGATAGTATTGCACCCGTTCAAAGTATCTTTTAGAACGACGCTACAGTTCATTCCAGTTCTGCTCCTCTCTTCCTTTGTGCTGTGATTGTCGTACGTTAAATGTTTCCCGTGCGTTCTATAGCCTCCACAACACAGTTACTATTTTTGCTTAATGTCCATTATCTTTTTTTAAGGATTTTTTAAATGAGAAAAATTATTATTTTTCCTGCACATGTTTACCATTTCCACTGCTCTTTATTTCTTTACCTAGGCTCCAATTTCCATCCAGTATCCCTTTCTTCTGTCTCAGCCGAGATGGAGATGGTTGGAACAGTGAGGAGGCTGGTCAGACACTTGTCTCTTTCTCCGTGTGCCCCCTTCACTTGGCTAGCTTGGCTTCCTCACCGCATAGCAGTCACAGGGTAGTCAGAATTTTTATATGAAGTCTGGCCCTCCCAAGACTGGGTCGTTTCAGGGACCCAGAAAGAAGCTACCAGATATTCTATTGCCTAGGCTTAGAAGTTATGCAGTTCCATTTCTACTGCATCCCCCTGGTCAAAAAGTGAGTTACAGAGTCAGCCCAGATGAGAGGTATGCAGGTGTGTTGTTGTAGGGTCCTTGAGGGTGAGGGGAGTGAAATACCCTTAAAGACAAGGACTGGTAGCCCAATGCCTGTACACTGAGGAGCTGTCCCTTCTTCCTGCACACCGACATACACACAAGGCCAGACCCAGGGGAGACAGAGATTCTCCTTCTGACACAGCTCCTGGGCAAAGCAGGCCGCCTACTGGGCGACATTCTTCTTTCCGATCCGGGAAAAGTCATGGGAGGAGTTTGGCAGCGAGGACGTACGTATGGTTAATCACATCTCCCCTTTTCTCCCAGGAGAGCACCTAGCTAATGCTAGCCTATATAAAAGGGTGCCATTGAACACATCAGAGATGTAGACCGCATTACATTGTTTTCCAGGGATGCAGACACCTGGAAAACTGGCACTTTCAGAATAAAGATGGGCATGTGTTGGCTCTTCTGCCTTGAGTATGTATCATTATTAGAGCTCATTTTTTCTTCTACACACCCATGTTTCTCCCCAGCTGATCACAAATTTGCTAAACTCTGACAGAAAGCAGCTGCATGAGGAAAGTCATAGTGGGTTATTAGAAAGTAGAGGGAAACCTAAATATTGCTAAACAGGTCATAAATGAAGCTTTAAATGAGGAGTTAGATAGTCTGAGTACTGATTAGAGAAATTAAAAGGATTTAGTTCCATGTGACATGGGGTTAAAAAAATTAAACTATTTAATGAATTTAGCCACACCCCATAGATATGAACATGTTTTAAAGAAGAAATCCTTTTTGTGTCTCTAGTGAGTTTGAGGTTTTTTTTCATTTTATGAACTAACCAGCCAAAATCAGTTTCTTCCCTGTAATAATTGCCTTTCCACCCAAACTAGAATGATAATCAAACAAAAAGTATTTATAACTAATGTTTTAAAACAACTGCTTGTCCTCAAATTTCAATTAAGAAAACAGTAAGGAAAAGCAGCCACAGACAAGGTAGACAAGGTGCAGATGCTGAACACAAGTGACTAAAACTGCTTATGTGAAAATATGTTCAACCCTCTCAACAAAGACTCAAACTGATATCATAACGTGGTACTATTATTTTCCATCACAGCAATGAAAAGTTTCTAGAAGATGGTATTTGATAAGAGTAAGTGCTCAGTTGCTCAGTTGTGTCTGACTCTTTGTGGCCCTACGGACTGTAGCCTTCCAGGCTCCTCTGTCCAAGGGATTCCCAGGCAAGAACACTCGAGTGGGTTGCCATTTCCTTCTCCAGGGGATGCTATTAAAGGTACGTTGAAATAGTCACTCATACAGTGCTGATGGGAGTGTAAAATGATGCGGCCTTTCTCAGAATGAATTTGGCAATACATACGAAGAATAGTAAACATGTTCCTACCTTTTGACCTAAGATTTTCTCTTCAGAGAATCTACTCTAGGAAATAATCTGAGGGGTAGACAAAGATTATGCACCAAGTTTGTTGTAACGGCAAAATTTATAAAATACTTTTTGTCAGAATAATTTTAACTGCAAGTACCAGAAACCCTGATACGAGCTTACTTGAAGAAAAGAGAAATGTATCTCATATAAAAGGAAGGGGGGAGGAAGGTAGGTTTCAGGGTTGCGATTCAGTGGTTCATCAACGTCATTGGAAAACTAGGTTTCATTAACCTCTTCTGCAGCCTTCAGAGCTGGCAGAAAGTAAGATGGTTGTCCATCCACAATTCACAGTGGTCCCAAGAAGAAGAGAGTCTATTACTTCTTGTGACTCTGTCTTAGATGAGAGAAAACTTCCTCAAATCTCTCCATCAGAACTTCCCTTCACATCTTACTGGCTGGAAGCAGCCACATAGCATTTCTGAACCAATCACTGGGAAAGAAAGTTGTATTATTCTTAGACCAATCAGGTCTGGGAAAAAGTTCCAGGCACACCTTGGAATTGTTGAAAAATAATTTGGGGAGATTTCATATTGCTTTTTTTTCTTTTCTGTTTTCTTATCAGACTCTCTTTTGGAGTACTCCAAGCTGTTTCCGTTGCACCACCAAGTAATGAAATTTGTGTGTGTGCCACTTTGCAACCTCCAGTCAAAGGAAGCAGCGAGACTCAGGGGGCTGGGTGCAGTGGCAGCGTCAAAAAACCTTTAGGAGGCAAAGGGATAAGCGCTTTGCCCAGGGATTCTTGCAGGAACCCTTCCATTGGAAAATTTCTTTTTAAAAAAGTAAAGGTTTGATCATAATCAAATAAGGTCTGCAACCCAAATTCTCATTCAACTTTATTCTCACTTTTCATGTTCTTGAGATCTGTTGTCATGGCAACATCATGACCTGAGTAGTTCAACCTGGATGCTTGTCCATGTCTGCTATGCTATTTAAAACTGCAAGCTTTTCTAAAAATGGAAGTCTTCATATTTTATCTCTCAATCTCTTCGGAAATCTTTCTGTGGACTTATGATGTGTCTTCCTGACGTGAACACCAGATCCATGTTCAACACATAAACAGTCTCTAAGAATTGTATCACAGGCTTCATTCTCATGCGTAGAGATTATGTATAAAATGACATCTTATTTTTGCAGAATTATACAAATAGATGCATTCTGTGTTGTATGTTATACACTGTTCTATACTTTTTTCACTAAATGTGATTATCAGAAAGTTCAAAAAAAGAAGAAAAAAATCTTAAAATGTGAAAATCCTTATATAGCTAACAAAAGCACACAACCAAAAACTTTCAAAAATATGAGAGTGAAAAATACATTTAAAAACAAATGATTGGTATGTTTTCCAATACTGGGTGCTATTGAAAAAAATGTATATATTTAATATTTAAATTTACTGCTCCAATCTTGACAAGTTCTTTGAATGCTACAGAAACTACACTGAAAGCATGATTCAACTCCCTCTAAAGACTTTAGGCTAATGAGATGCATTTTCTTTGTTTTCTTAAATTAGCATGTGAAGGCACTACATTAGCATCTGAATGCTTTCGTGTACGTTGACTGAATCAGCCTATCTAGGATGTGCAGCAAGAAAGTATGTTTGAGAAATGAACCGTTATCTTTCTTTTCATTTCTTCTTCTGCCTTTCTCTCCATCAGGCTATGTATTATTTCAATCAGATGGGGAATGGGGCAGGGTGAACTATCCCGGCTATCAGGCAGACTGCTCACACGCCACTTCCGAGTGCAATTCTTGTGCTCCAAATGATGCCCAGGAACAGCAGAGAGCCGCTGGCCTTGCAGGAGCCGTGCTGACCAGCACAGTGGACCATAAACTGGGCTTGTGGGCAACTGACACTCCAAGAGCTGTCTGGAACCACAACCCAGCTGATGAGAGGCAGCCAGGGGTTGGAACAAATCCTAGAATTGGGATACAAAGCTCTCCAAAGAGACCATGTTTACATTTTTTGAAGGTAAGCAAAATGGGGGCTGACCAAGATGGCCTAAATATTTCCCTCAGCTTGACAAAGCTTTAGAGGAACTTGTTCTTGACCAAGGGCGTCCCAGGTGGCGCAGTGATAAAGAATCTACCTGCCAATGCAGGCAAGGCAGGAGACGTGAGGTTGGGAAGATCCCCCGGAGAAGGAAATGGCAACCCACTCCAGTCTTCTTGCCTGGAAAACCCCACGGACAGAGGAGCCTGGCGGGCTGCAGTCCACGGGTTCACAAAAAATCCTTGATAATAGGCTCCTGACCACCTCTTTCCTGGAGCACTTACTTTAGAAAACCTGCAGTTGTAAATTATTGTTCTCTTTGAAATGTAAATTTTATGCAACCCAGAAATGTTTTTCTCAGGGACAAAGGGAGCCATCCTTTTGAAATTTAATCATCAAGAAAGATAGAGGCCCTGTCTCCTAGACTCTGGCAGAAATTAGGAACCTAACTTTGGTAAGTGACAATTAGTAAATATGGATAGCCTAATCACATTGACAGACTGCTCCCCTAATTTTCCACTAGCTCATCTCAGCATTTAAAAATCTTCCCACTTTTCATGTCAATGGAACTGAATTCAATTTCTCTCCCCTATTGCAATCATCTTGAATAAAGTTTTCCCTGACTATTTTACTGGTCTGGCACAATATTCCTTTTATAGGACTCAGAAGTAAACAATTAAGCTGTCATATAAAAATTTAAAATTTTTATTTATTGTACAGTTCAGTTTGTGTCATAAGAGTTAAAAATAGAAACATTTCTGCTCTGTAGCTGGCTGAAAGCCTGGTTATTTTGTATATTGGAGTCAGATTAAAAAATGAACTGTTTCCTTATATACCTGCTTCCTTTTTGGAATGATGTTTGCCTATTCCTCTTACCACCAAAGATGGTTACTATTTCTTCCCCAACTTGATCATTTATATTCTTTTCTGGAACATAAAATTATTCTCAAGATTGAAAGTAGGGTCTGTAAACTAAATAGCCTTGTCCCTGATAGACATTCAGCCAATGCAAAGAGAGTTGTATCCTTTCATCAAAAGGCCAATACATACAGTGCATGTAAATTGCTTCAATTGTGTCCAACTCTTTGTGACCCTATGGACCATAGCCCGCCAGGCTCTTCTGTCCATCGGGTTCTCCGGGCAAGAACACTGGAGCGGGTTACCACGCCCTCCTTCAGGGGATATTTCCAATCCAAGGATCAAACCCATATCTCCTGTGTGTCCTGCACTGGCAGGCAGGGTCTTTACCACTGGTGCCACCTGGGAAGCCCCATACACAGAACAGTCCCTTAGTCAAGAAGGGAAAGTTCTAATCTCAAGATTTATTTTCACAGCTTGAGAAGCAGATATAATTCTTTTTTGAGCTATAAATAACAAAGGTTTTAAATCCCACACAACAAGAGGGAGCACTCTAATAGTTTTACTGCTGCTGTAAATAATGACCACAAACACAGTTCCATAGATTAGAAGTCTGCACACAGCCTCTCTCAACGGGTTCTGCTACTGAGGGCCTTCCCAAACTGAAATCAAGAAATCAAGGTATCAGCTGTGTTGGGCTCTTTTCTGGAGACTCTGGGGAAGATCCTGCTTTCTGTCTCATTCAGATTATTGGCAGAATTCAGTTCTCTGGGGCTTTGCAGGACTAAGCTTCCATTTCCTTGATATGGCCTCCTCCATCTTTAAGTCAATAGTGGTCAAATCCTTCTGATGCTTTGACTATCTGCCTTCATCTCCTGCTAACAGCTAGAGAAATCTCTCATCCTTAAAGAGCTCATGTGACTACATTGGGCCTGCCAGGATAATCCAGAGTATCCTTCCTATTCTAAAGTCATCTGATTAGTGACCTTAATTACACCTGCAAAGTCCATTCTGCCATGTAAAGTAACATATCCACAGGAGAGACATCACAAAGTAAAGATCAAGGGGACCAAAATTCTGCCTACCATGGATGAGTTTGGAATATATTTTGGAGGTGCAGGTGAAAAGATGTGTTTCAAAAAATATTTCATGTTTTATCTAATGAGACATTTACCCCTTCTTTAGAAACTTCTTACAGGTCCCCATCATTTCCTTGAGTACATGGCATGGATTAGTCTACAAATATCCTGCCTGAGGGCTTTCTATGTGCAAAAACAGGGGAAAGGCCACTCTCATTCAAGAAAAATTTGAATGTGATCATAAGAATTGTGGTTTGTGAGGCAAAGACAGGATGAAATTAAGAATTTATCAGTGTGGAAGTTACTTTCTCCACTGTTCTTCAATATGGGTATGGTGGTATAAACAACAGTAGAATAAATGAAGAGGAAGGTAATCTCAGCCTTGAGCTCACATACAACATGTGATGTGTTTGTCATAGTAAAGAAGGGAAAATGGGAAAAGACCCAGAAAGTCCTAAATAGGAAGAGGCCAGATAAAGGCAGAAACAGCAGTAGGTCCACGCATCACTGATTAGCTAACCACTTTGGAAGAAAAATGATCAAGTTTCGTACACTTTAAAAAGAAACCGTTTTCATGTAAGTCAAATCTCACTAGCTGAATTAATCTGGTCATTTCCTAATGATAATGCATTACTAATGAAATGCATCGAGATCCTTCACAAGTACATTATATATACATACACGCATACATATGTACATATTCTTTGATAGCAGGACTCCTGTTTTGGGGACAAAAAGTCCAAATGGAGATCAAGCAGACAGCTTCATGAACCTAAGATAGGAAAATATGGAGAACCTGTCGACATTCTAGGAATCAGCAAACTGAAATGGACTGGAATGGGTGAATTTAATTCAGATGACCATTATATTTACTACTACGGGCAGGAATCCCTCAGAAGAAATGGAGTGGTCATCATGGTCAACAAAAGAGTCTGATATGCAGTACTTGGATGCAATCTCAAAAATGACAGAACAATCTCTGTTCGTTTCCAAAGCAAACCATTCAATATCACAGTAATCCAAGTCTATGCCCCAACCAGTAACGCTGAAGAAGCTGAAGTTGAACGGTTCTATGAAGACCTACAAGACCTTTTAGAACTAACACCCAAAAAAGATGTCCTTTTCATTATAGGGGACTGGAATGCAAAAGTAGGAAGTCAAGAAACACCTGGAGTAACAGGCAAATTTGGCCTTGGAATACGGAATGAAGCAGGGCAAAGACTAATAGAGTTTTGCCAAGAAAATGCACTGGTCATAACAAACACCCTCTTCCAACAACACAAGAGAAGACTCTACACATGGACATCACCAGATAGTCAACACCGAAATCAGATTGATTATATTCTTTGCAGCCAAAGATGGAGAAGCTCTATACAGTCAGCAAAAACAAGACCAGGAGCTGGCTGTGGCTCAGACCATGAACTCCTTATTGCCAAATTCAGACTTAAATTGAAGAAAGTAGGGAAAACCACTAGACCATTCAGGTATGACCTAAATCAAATCCCTTATGATTATACAGTGGAAGTGAGAAATAGATTTAAGGGCCTAGATCTGATAGATAGAGTGCCTGATGAACTATGGACTGAGGTTCGTGACATTGTACAGGAGACAGGGATCAAGACCATCCTCATGGAAAAGAAATGCAAAAAAGCAAAATGGCTGTCTGGGGAGGCCTTACAAATAGCTGTGAAAAGAAGAGACACGAAAAGCAGAGGAGAAAAGGAAAGATATAAGCATCTGAATGCAGAGTTCCAAAGAATAGCAAGGAGAGATAAGAAAGCCTTCCTCAGCGATCAATGCAAAGAAATAGAGGAAAACAACAGAATGGGAAAGACTAGAGATCTCTTCAAGAAAATCAGAGATACCAAAGGAACATTTCATGCAAAGACGGGCTTGATAAAGGACAGAAATGATATGGGCCTAACAGAAGCAGAAGATATGAAGAAGAGGTGGCAAGAATACACAGAAGAACTGTACGAACAAGATCTTCACGACCCAGATAATCACGATGGTGTGATCACTCACCTAGAGCCAGACATCCTGGAATGTGAAGTCAAGTGGGCCTTAGAAAGCATCACTAAGAACAAACCTAGTGGAGGTGATAGAATTCCAGTTGAGCTATTCCAAATCCTGAAAGATGATGCTGTGAAAGTGCTGCACTCAATATGTCAGCAAATTTGGAAAACTCAGCAGTGGCCACAGGACTGGAAAAGGTCAGTTTTCATTCCAATCCCAAAGAAAGGCAATGCCAAATAATGCTCAAACTACCACACAATTGCACTCATCTCACACACTAGTAAAGTAATGTTCAAAATTCTCCAAGCCAGGCTTCAGCAATATGTGAACCGTGAACTTCCTGATGTTCAAGCTGGTTTTAGAAAAGGCAGAGGCACCAGAGATCAAATTGCCAACATCTGCTGGATCATGGAAAAAGCAAGAGAGTTCCAGAAAGGCATCTATTTCTGCTTTATTTACTATGCCAAAGCCTTTGACTGGTGGATCACAATAAACTGTGGAAAATTCTGAAAGAGATGGGAATACCAGACCACCTGATCTGCCTCTTGAGAAATTTGCATGCAGGTCAGGAAGCAACAGTTAGAACTGGACATGGAACAACAGACTGGTTCCAAATAGGAAAAGGAGTACGTCAAGGCTGTATATTGTCACCCTGCTTATTTAACTTATATGCACAGTACATCATGAGAAACGCTGGACTGGAAGAAACACAAGCTGGAATCAAGATTGCCAGGAGAAATATCAATAACCTCAGATATGCAGATGACACCACCCTTATGGCAGAAAGTGAAGAGGAACTAATAAAGCCTCTTGATGAAAGTGAAAGAGGAGAGTGAAAAAGTTGGCTTAAAGCTCAACATTCAGAAAACAAAGATCATGGCATCCGGTCCCATCACTTCATGGGAAATAGATGGGGAAACAGTGGAAACAGTGTCAGACTTTATTTTTCTGGGCTCCAAAATCACCACAGATGGTGACTGCAGCCATGAAATTAAAAGACGCTTCCTCCTTGGAAGGAAAGTTATGACCAACCTAGATAGCATATTCAAAAGCAGAGACATTACTTTGCCAACAAAGGTTCATCTAGTCAAGGCTGTGGTTTTTCCTGTGGTCATGTATGGATGTGAGAGTTGGACTGTGAAGAAGGCTGAACGCCGAAGAATTGATGCTTTTGAACTGTGGTGTTGGAGAAGACTCTTGAGAGTCCCTTGGACTGCAAGGAGATCCAAGCAGTCCATTCTGAAGGAGGTCAGCCCTGGGATTTCTTTGGAGGGAATGATGCTGAAGCTGAAACTCCAGTACTTTGGCCACCTCATGCGAAGAGTTGACTCATTGGAAAAGACTCTGATGCTGGGAGGGATTGGGGGCAGGAGGAGAAGGGTACGACAGAGGATGAGATGGCAGGATGGCATCACTGATTCGATGGACGTGAGTCTGAGTGAACTCCGGGAGTTTGTGATGGACAGGGAGGCCTGGTGTGCTGCGATTCATGGGGTCGCAAAGAGTCGGACACGACTGAGTGACTGATATGATCTGATCTGAAAGGGCCCCTTGGAGGGTGGTCCACTTTCTCTCACAAGCCCAAGGCCTCTGCAAGAAATGCCTACAACAACCATAGAAAATGCATGTTTTATTCTGCTGCTCCTTCTTGCAGATACTGACTTGGATTTTTAATGAAAAACAAGCCTGCACTCATGATCCAAAATTTAAAGCCTCTAGGTCCTTGTATGAGAATCAGATGAATAGATTTTGCTTTTCCTTGCTTTGGATCAGCTATAGCAATCATGCCCTCTAGCCTCTGAAATCTGTACTGCAACGGCCATTTTAACAGCAGTTTTTTCGGCTTTATCCTCCTCAGCTTTGGTTCTTGAACTCAAAAGTCAGTAAAAATGTGATTCAGATGCACAAAGACTCCTCCAGGTGAAAGTAAAGCAAGCAAGTAATCTCATCTGACTGCACAAATATGGCTGTTGAGCAGTTCATTTGCCTTCCTAGCTCTATTTTTTAAAAAAGAATTTTAAGTGGCATTTATGCTATATACTTTCATATTACAGGAAGAATACTCCCTAAAATATTGCCAAGTAGGAAGTTATCCATCAATTCCTAATAAAGGCACACAGCTAAACTCATAATGACAAATTATGAAAGTTGCCTGCCTGACCTTCATTAACCATCTGGCATTTAGAATGCTAATCTTTAAAAAGCCACCTTGGCATCTATAAAAAAAGACTTGCAGTTGATTTCTTTCTACTGCTTTGAGATCATCGAACAGGAGGTCTGGGCACACTTTCTGTTTGCTCACTGGTTCCTGTGACACCTTCACGCCCTGTCTGCATGCCAGGGCACACCTCCCCCGACAGAGCTCGGCAGAGGTTCTCAGGAGCAAGAGTGTCAGTCAGTGCCGTCATCTCGGGCCACCTTTAAGAGAACTTCATCCTTTTTCTCCTTGATTTAGAACAGGGCACACATGTGTACACACTGAAGCCATTCTGGCAATGGATTTGGAATTCAGATCGGTTGTCAGGCTTTTGAAAATGCCTTCCTACCTGAATTGGATCACGGCTAATTGCTCTGATCAAGTGTAATACATACTTAGGAGAAGAAAAAAGAATAATGAGAAGAGACTTCAGTCAATATAGTTTTCTTTCATGGACAGAGACAAATGACTGGTTTATTTGGGTGAGGAAATGTTAGAGTTGGACTGTGAAGAAAGCTGAGCACCGAAGAATTGATGCTTTTGAACTGTGGTGCTGGAGAAGACTCTTGAGAGTCCCCTGGACTGCAAGGAGATCCAACCAGTCCATTCTGAAGGAGATCAGCCCTGGGATTTCTTTGGAAGGAATGATGCTAAAGCTGAAACTCCAGTACTTTGGCCACCTCATGTGAAGAGTTGACTCATTGGCAAAGACCCTGATGCTGGGAGGGATTGGGGGCAGGAGGAAAAGGGGACAGAGGATGAGATGGCTGGATGGCATCACGGACTTGATGGACGTGGATTTGGGTGAACTCTGAGAGTTGGTGATGGACAGGGAGGCCTGGCGTGCTGCGATTCATAGGGTCGCAAAGAGTTGGACACGACTGAGCGACTGAACTGAACTGAAATGTTAAAGGTTAAATGCTTCCAGCAGTCGGTTTCTGGGTCTCCAAGCACAAATGACTGATCTCATTTGGTTATTTTAAAGGCTACTCAGAAATAAAATGAGAGTAGTTTGAGAGATCTTCCCTGGTATAGAGAGTATTTGATTCAAAGCAATAGCTATGTGTAGGGATTCCCTGGTAGCTCAGCTGGTAAAAAATCCGTCTGCCAATACAGGAGACACAGGAGACCTGGGTTCGATCCCTGGGTAGGGAAGATCCCCTGGAGAAGGGAAAGGCTACCCACTCCAGTATTCTGGCCTGGAGAATTCCATGGACTGTAGAGTCCAAGGGCTCACAAAGAGTTGGACGCGACTGAGCGACTTTCACTTCACATACTTCAGTGGCTCTGTGCACAGAGCATTTTCTATTACACTAACTTCTTTGTTTGACAGCTCCATCAGAGAGCAGAAATAAACAACCCAACATCACCTTGGAACTTTGAGAGCTGAAACCATCTTGGAACTTCAAAAGGTGTCACTTCAGAAATGGAGGAGTTGGGGGTGGTATGCTCAGGAGCTAGTGCAGCTGAACGGATCCCCCAAAGCCCAGGGCTTTTCCTCACATTTTCATTGTTTCACATTGCTTACAGTTCTCATTAGGAGGCCTTCGTCTCTGGTATGGGCTTCCATGGGGGCTCAGATGGTAAAGAATCTGCCTGCAGTGCAGGAGCCTTGGGTTCAATCTCTGGATTGAACCACTCCAGTATTCTTGTCTGGGAAATCCCACGGGCCAAGGAGCCTGGTAGCCTACGGTTCATGGGGTTGCAAAGAGTTGGACATGACTGAGCGATTGAGTCTCTCTGGTACTATGTAAGATCCCAGGTGGCCAGAATCCCCAGAATTCTGATGAGCCTGGTGCTGAGCTCATCTGAATTGAACTGAGACACTCAAGATTTGTGATTATGTGGTTTTCTGCTGATCCTTGTATCCACTGCCTCTGCACCAAGTCAGCCACTGGGCACAACTGTCAAGCCCACCACCTCTCCACTTCTTCTAGGTTCTAGAAGGCAACTGTATTCAATACTTAGAGCTGGGTTCTACCCCTCTTATTCAATTAACAGAGGCCTCACACACTATACAATCTTGCTGTTAAAAAATCAGTACTTTGAAAATAAAAAGTCATTAACCTTCCCCTGAGCAAGTAAGGCTCTAGACCTTCAGGATATTACTCTTTTGAGCACTTGTGCTCTTCATGGCCCTGCTCTGTAACTAAGAATTAGGTAGAATTTCTCTAAGCTTCTTCACTCATAGCTCAGTTGGCAAAGAATCCGCCTGCAATGCAGGAAACTCCGGTTTGATTCCTGGGTCAGGAAGATCCCCTGGAGAAGGGATAGGCTACCCACTCCAGTATTCTTGGGCTTCCCCTGTTGCTCAGCTGGTAAAAATCTGCCTGCAGTGTGGGAGACCTGGGTTTGACCCCTGGGTTGGGAAGGTCCCCTGGAGAAGGAATGGCTACCCACTCCAGTATTCTGGCCTGGAGAATTCCATGGAAGGTATAGTCCATGGGGTCACAAAGAGTCAATATGACTGAGCGCCTCCCACTCTCACTTTCTCTAAGCTTTGTGTCTTTCCTCTCAAATGCCACAGCCCCTCACAGGATGCAGAGCACAGACTGGCCCTGCCAGGGTAGACTAGCTCCATGTGGGCTACCTCTGGGCCTCCATTCTTTCATCATGAAATGAACAGCCTTGCCGGATCAGCTCTCCAAAGGACTGGGTATCTAAAGCTCCTTACCATGATGAGTCTGACCCATATTGGTTCTGTAGCAGTATTTTTTTTTTTTTTCTTTAGCAAGATGTCTCAAGCTCTGAACTACTCACTTATGAAAAATTAGAAACAAATCCATTGTAATCTGGGTATTACTTGCAATGAGCAAGGGTCTTAGCACATTAACATTGATTCAGAATCAACTTGTAGCACAAATTCGTTCTGGCACTCCTACTGACCTTTTTTTTTTTTCTTTTAAACAATTCATAAACTTCCCAAAGATCTGATTCATTTTGGATTTTTAAAATACTATTTTAGTAAAATTTCTCCTTAATGAAGTGGTTATACATTACACATAATTCAGTGCATTATCTCTTTCAGCTCCAGTAAGAAAACACCAGGAAAGTAATTTCGTTTCGTCTTCTGTATATAATGAATCTTTTCATGTTTCTTCTAGTTAATTCCTTAAAAAATTAAAACGAATGACAGCCTGAACCATTTTCTCCACATTCATCTGTGATGTTGTGTGGTTAATAGTCCAGTCTCATATTTGCGTGGGACCAGCTGTCAAAGATGGCACCGTGGGGAATGCACTATAATTTTAAGACCCGTTGCAGAGTCACATATGTCCATAAATCTGCATCACTAGAATGCTTATGGGAAGACAGTCATCACCAGATTTGAAAATAAATCCTTTATTGCTTTCATTTTGAACTTCACTCTTTACTTGACTCAAATTATCTTTATCAGATAATGGATGAGGGGCCCTCATAATGAGTGAACAAGTTTTTAGAAGCCATCTCATTTGCACAACTTCTTAACGTTCTTGCCAGAGCCCATTTTGAACACAGCCAGTGCAATTATCTCCATTCCCTTGGAGAGATATCTTCTTGACCTAGTCAAATCCACATCTTGGGTGAGTTTTTCAATACACAGAACTTTGAGGGAAAATATTGGGCATGTTCTACAAACCTCTCTGAGCCTCCAGGACTTCATCTGTGGGCAGAAAATACTTTCATGTGGGAAAATTAGACAAGATACAGGAAGAAAGGTGGTCAGTTTATTATCCCTTCAGCGTGAGTTCCTTCTCCAAGCGTGGCCGTGGTATCGCTGTTTAAAATCGGTCACCGGCAGCCTCCTCTCACTCGCTGGCTGCCGCCCCACGGCCCTCCTCAGAGGCTGCTTCCCCTCGCTGTGCCACCACAGCGGTCCACCGTCTCCAGTTCTCCACAGGCCCTCAGGGAGGCTGAAGACACCCCCGGGCTGGAGTTCCAGGCGCCTTGTGCTGGCCTCAGGACAGCCGCTCCTGTCAGCCTTCCGCCCGGCGCAGAGTGCTCTGTGGCCGTTCGCCGTGGGCTGGTTCCCGCATTCCCCTCACGGTCTCTGCCATCCCTCACCAGCCTTCCTCTCTCAGCAGACGGCCTTTCCTCCCACGACGCTAAAACCTAGAGACTCCAGGCAGCGCTCCCGTCTCAGCTGCTCCTGCGCGCTCACCCACCGGCACTCCGCGTCGGGGACCTGCAGTCTTGCGCTCCTCACTGACTTCTCCTCAGCACAGAAACGTGGCCACGCCCTTCCAGCTCCGGAAGAACTGTCTGTCGTGCCTTCTCCTTAGTTGCCTTCACCCCCCAGTCCTGCTAATATTTCTCGTTCGCTGCCAGTGTTTCTGAAAGCGTACCCGGCCTTATTGCCCTCTTTTCCATCCAGTCTGGGTGGCTCTCCTTCCGCGTTGTCGATGCCACCGTGGTTAAGGAGTGCCCTGACTGACTCAGTTCCTAGGAATGGTGCAGGGCACCGGGACATAGCAGCAAACAAGGCAGGTATGAGTCCCGCCTTCATGGAGCACAAAGTATGGTGGGTGCATCTTTCAGGACTTCTGAAAAAAAAGTCGCTGAAACAGGATTAGACACGCAAGAGATCCGTTGGGGGAAGTGCCCGTGCAGGGTCGGGAGCTGGTGTAGGCAGGGAGAGCTCCTGGACACCATCAAAGGAGAAGAGGACGGAAGGGTGGGATGGGAGAAGTCACAGGCTAGAGCGAAGCTCCAAGAAAGTCTCAGCTGCGCTGATGGGACCTGACCCAGCACAAGTTTCCTGTTGGAGAAGCCGTGGAGCAGGGCTGGGTGGCTCTCCAACTCCCGCTGTGCTCAGCCAGTGAGGGCAGGCGGCCTGAGGGAAGCGTGGCCTAGTGCTCCTCCGAGCAGCAGGAGGATAGCGTGCCTTTATTCCTGGCGGGAGGCTTGGAAGAGGGAGGTGTGAGGCATGAACTGTGCCTCCTGTGGCTACATTAGGTCTCACGGCCTCAGTGATAACCGTGCTTTCCCTCCTTCCACTCTCAGCCCTCCTCACTCCCAGACACCCTCTTTGCTGGCTTACCTGTGGGGTGACCCAAACCCTCCTACCCGAGGGGTCTGATACGTTGAAGATCACAGCCTTCTCAGGCCAGGGTTGCTGCCCACGTCCGTTCACAGTTACAGCTGGGTAACGAGTGCCAAGGAGCACCCAGCTGGGCCATCCTGCTGCCACACAGCTTCTTTCCTGCCCTCATCTTGTCGAAACAGCCCTTCCTTCCTTCTGTTGGTTGGGGTAAACGATCTCTGCCAAGATGCTGACTCCTCTTCTCACTTGCTGGTCCTTGGATTGGAGGGGTCTGAGTGGTTGGGCAGCAGTCCTAGCTTGTAGTTCAAGGGACTCTTGCCATCCTTCCACACAAGAGTGTGACCCCATTGGTGACCAGGCCCTCCAGCCCTGCAGAGTCCAGAACTGAAGGAAGAAGATGCCCAGAGTGCCCCAAGAGGTCCCTGAGAGTGGTGATAAGTGGGCTACTTCTGTGCCTACTCCTGGCTCCCAGGTGCTCGTATTCTTCCTGCATGCATGCATGCTAAGTCGCTTCAGTCGTGTAGACTTTTTGCGACCCCCATGGATTGTAGCCAAGCAGTCTCCTTTGTCCATGGGGTTCTCCAGGTGAGAATACTGGAGTGGGTTACCGTGCCCTCCTCCAGAGAATCTGATGCAGGGGGTTTGAACCCACATTTCTTACATCTCCTGCATCAGCATGCAGGTTCTTTACCATGAGTGCCACCTGGGAAACCCCATGTATTCTTCCTACTGAGACATTTAGAGGCCCTCTGATGCCAGCCCATTGCTGGTAGCCTGCTGGGCCTGAAGATGGTGCTTCAGATGTATCTTCATAGGTTGTTCCAGTATTCTGTGAGGCTGGCTGATTCTGGAGGGGGCAGTGGGTGATACGAACTGTGTTCTTGGCTGGGAAGTGGTCCCCTGATTGGATGCCATGTTACGTGGGTTCCGTCCTGCAGCTCGAGCATTCTGTAAGCCTCCAGACAGGGACACTGCCTGAGCATCTGTGAAGAGGAAAGGCAAATGCGTATCCAGAACAGGGATCGATTCCTCTGAGGGTGGGCTACCGGCCCTTCTAAAGTAGGAGGGGCTCAGTGTTGTTCGCCTGCCGCCACACAGACGGTTTGGTTTGCTCAGTGAGTAATGCCAGAGCATGGAATCACACCCGTTTGTGTCTGTGGTTCACAGGCTAACTATTCAGAGGCAGTGGCAGCTAGATCAGCCTTAGCAAACGGAAGTGCACGTCGTAGAGTCCCATGTAGCGGTCATCTCTGCTCCTGGCTCAGTATTCCCACCCTGCCGTGACAATAGTGAAAGCTGGCTTGTGCCAACTGTCATTTTCATTTACTTGATTGCTCACCATCTCTTCCACAGTAGAGGCTTTCTGCCGGGTGTCACCGTGGAAAATAAAAATTCTTCATACTCTGTGCACATAACAACTTGCCATCTATTTGCTTCTGTCCCAGAACTTCTTGTCCCTAGTCTTCCAGTGTTTTACCTTCTAGGTTCTGGGTTAATGGTCTGGGTAGGTCATCGGTCCCTGCCCAGGAATCTATATGTATATTCTTGCCTAGGGTCTCTTTTTATTACACACAAAAGTAATTATGAGACACATCACTTGCTCTTTGGGGAGCTTTCTGCTCTCCACTTGCCTGAAAACTCCCATGGATGGAGCAGCCTGGTGGGCTGCAGTCCACAGGGTCTCGAAGAGTCGGACACTGAGCGACTTCACTTTCACTTTTCACTTTCATGCATTGGAGAAGGAAATGGCAACCCACTCCAGCATTCTTGCCTGGAGAATCCCAGGGACGGGGGAGCCTGGTAGGCTGCCATCTATGGAGTCGCACAGAGTCAGACACGACTGAAGGGAATTAGCAGCAACTGTGTTACAAAGCCATTTCTGAATATAGCTATATACAATTACCATACACTTTTAGTTTCCACTCACATATTGACCTGATCCATAGGCACACCAAGCTTAGGCTTTTTTTCCCTCCTACAGCTGGTCATAAAAGGCCCCACAGATAGTCCTAGATGTGATCTGGGACAGAGGCTACCTGTTCATGAAGCTGATTCTTGCCCTCTGGTCTTGCTCCTGCTTGTAAACGTTAAGCAGCACTGGCCACTTTTGCCCATTGGGATACCATACTCTCTTAATTTTCTCTACAACTTCCTGGATCAAGCATCCTTGGCCACCACCCTGTCCTCACTGTTGTTATGATAACTGTGGCCTTCTGGCTGTTAGTGGCTGAGCTGCACCGACTAGCATCTCTTACTTCCCATCCTGAGTGCAGTTCTGTGAACTGCCTGGCCTGCAGACAAGGCCACCCCTGAACTCCTGCGTGTTATTGGTGCCCCTCTCACCAGCACATTCCCAGTGGCTTTGGAATCTTCTGGGCCCCTCATGGAACATACGATCCCTCAGTAGGCCTCCTAGCATCAATAATATATCTACTCCAGCATCCCAGTCTCTTTAGCTTTTTTATTCCCTGGCATTTCCACTTTGTCCAGCCTAGGACATTGTGTTTTCCAGGCTTCTAAGAGCCATCATAGCTGAAGGTTTGTCCCATCCCCTTGGGTCCTTGCCAGGGTAGTAAATCCCATATCCTGAGAAAGTTGTCTCAGGTTATGAATTTTTTCTCATCCAGTTTTATTTTGTAACTCCCTTGATCAAGTGCTGTGTCCCCAGAATTCAGTCCCAGAGGCACTCTCCAGCTCATGTCCTCATATAACACATGATGATTCTTGCAGCTTCTTCAGCGGAAATCCGTTTCCTTCCTTCTCAGGTACAGCAAGTCTTCAGTCAGGTAATGTGGGGTTAATCCTAGTAATTAGCTTGGCAGTCAGACATGTGGGTAGAATTAGTTCCTGACGGGTTATCTGGTGTTTTGTGGGAAAAGAACTCAGCAGAATCTTCCTTCTTGGAGCTGCTAGTTCTTTCTCCAGGGAGGCAGGCCGCTTCTCCAAGCTCTGGTGATTCAGGGGCTCCGCAAAGAAGCACCCAGCCAGATTTTCCCGTTTCCGTGCCCCAGGTTTTCCCAGTTCCAGCCCTTCACTTATCACACAGACCTCCTGTGGCTGAGTACTTAAGTATCACTGATGTTCAGATCTTGATGCTCTCCCTCTGCAGGAGATAAGGGCCTCTTTGTAAACTAGTTAAGCGCTCACCTTGAGCCTTGGTTTCTAATTATCCCTCTGTGAGGCTTCGGTATAACTTAGTAGTAACCAGCCAACATCACTGCAGGCTGTGTTCTCCGCATGGTCTTCATACGCCTGCATCATCTCATCAACCGTGAGGGCATTTCCCTCCCCTGGATGCCTCCCAGATCATCGCTTTCCCAACATCATTCCAAACTCCTTTTCCAGTCTCATCTCCCGCCACCCCTCTTCTCCCACCAGCATATTAGCCTCCTCGCCCTTCTCCAGGCATTTTTTTTTTTTTGGCCACACCGTGCCTACACTGCACTCCTTTGCCTGTGGTATTCCCTGTGCCTACAGTTGCCACGTTTCTGCACCTCTGTGACCCATTGGTCAAACCCAGCTCAAGCATCATCTGAGAAGGTCATGGAGTAGACATGCATTTGCTTTAAGGTCAAACAGACTTGGGTTGTAATTCCAGTTTTATCACTTCCTGCTGCAAGAATCCAGCAGCTTCCCTGGTACGTATCTCTTCTGTTGGTGCTCAGACAGCGGGGAGGATGGGTCTCCTGGTGCAGTGTGGAGTGCAGCTCCAGGCAATGGTGAGGGTGCAGTAACGTCTGCCCATGTGGGGTGGAAATGGAGCTGGGCTGGCATTTTTTAAATGCATCCAAGGATTTCTAAATGTCAAACCACCTCCGCAGGCCATGGGAACCCTATGCCAATTAGAAGAGTCAAGGTAGTGATTGCTGGAATGGGTGCTGAGAGGTGTGAGCTGACTTAGCAGTTAAGATACTGGAGCCAAACGGGTCTACACTCAAGCCCTAACTCTGGTGCTCAGTGGTGTGACTGTGGGCGATTTACCCAAGCTCTCTGGGCCTCAGTTCCCTGGGAAACCTGGAAACTGTAAGGGTATCTCATAGCATGGTCGTGTGGTTAACTGAGGGAATGCATAGAAAGCATCCGGTGTTCTGCTCAGAGCTCTACAGGCGTGGCTGGATGTAAAGGTGACACTGACTGGGACCCATTCCCATCCCAGGTGAGGGTCTCTCTAGGACAGAGAACCTGTCTCAGGTGGGGAAAGGCATCTTCTAGGCGGCCTATGGCCTGATGAGCTTGCTGGCCTCCTCTGGTCGTTAAGGCTCCTTGCCCCTCCTTCTCTCCTGGCTCTCTCCTTTGTTTTCGGGGCCCCATTTCTGCCCAGATTCCTGAGCCCCCTTCTTCCCAGGCTGTGCCTAGTGCTTTGAATCTCGTTTACTCCCTCACCGGCATCAACATTTACCTGTTCTGTCCTCGTTCGATTAGGGCCTTGCTGGGGAGCCACCTAATTAATCTGGTGAAGCAATTAAGGGCAGGGCATTAGTGGCTGGTAATGCTGCATTCCTCCTGGGGTGTCTGCCGTTCCCTTTAATAGGGGTCTCCTTAACTTGATGCAAAGGAATTACTGATGGGCTCATTTCAGGGCCCTTGCAAGGTCAGCATCACTGGAACGCCGGCTTTCACAAAATCTAGCCGGAGGGCTGAACAGGAGCGTGAGGCTGAGGGCAAGGCTCTCCTGCTCCTTGATGTCAGTTCTCGTCGCTGGGGGCACAGAGATGCTTCAGGGGGCATTTCTGAGCCCCTGCGTGGATCTGGGCCTTTCTTGCCAGGACTGGTGGAGAAGCACTGTCTCAGAGCTTCCTGCCTCCTTGAATAAGTCTCTCTCTAACCTTTTCCCAAAACACCAGTGAGGGACGTTAGACCATACCTTTCTAAGGGTGTCATCCTCTTGCTTAAAACCAGTTGCTGGGTCCCCATGACCTTCGGGTCAAGCCTGAACTCTTTGGTCTGACACCCCCTCCTGCTGGCACCTCTGCTTCCACCCCCAGGGTCAGTTCCTGCCACCCTCGTCACACCACCCACGTTCCAGGCCAACTGAACGACTTGCTGCTCCTCGAGTCCCGGGGACCTGGTGTTTGCAGTCCCCACACCCACGCCACAGCATTCCCACACCACCCCTGTCTCTCTCTCTTCCTCCCGTAGATGGCCCCATGAGTGCCTATTAATTTTTCACAACTCGTCTATTATTCAGTCAGTTCAGCCGCTCAGTCGTGTCTGACTCTTTGCGACCCCATGAATTGCAGCACGCCAGGCCTCCCTGTCCAACACCAACTCCCGGAGTTCACCCAGACTCACGTCCATCGAGTCAGTGATGCCATCCAGCCATCTCATCCTCTGTCGTCCCCTTCTCCTCCTGCCCCCAATCCCTCCCAGCATCAGAGTCTTTTCCAATGAGTCAACTCGTCACATGAGGTGGCCCAAGGATTGGAGTTTCAGCTTCAATATCAGTTCTTCCAATGAACACCCAGGGCTGATCTCCTTTAGGATGGACTGGTTGGATGTCCTTGCAGTCCAAGGGACTCTCAAGAGTCTTCTCCAACACCACAGCTCAAAAGCATCAATTCTTCGGTGCTCAGCTTTCTTCACAGTCCAACTCTCACATCCATACATGACCACTGGAAAAACCATAGCCTTGACTAGATGGACCTTTGTTGGCAAAGTAATGTCTCTGCTTTTTAATATGCTGTCTAGGTTGGTCATAGCTTTCCTTCTGGTAAAGTCTTCAATATCCCTTCACTATTCCACCTTGGCAGAATGAGCCATTTTCTCTTCTGTCCTACCAAGTGTGAGAAAAGTGAAAAGCGTTACTCACTCAGTCATGCCCAACTCTTTGTGATCCCGTGGACTGTAGCCCGCCAGGCTCCTCTGTGCATGGGATTCTCCAGGCAAGAAAACTGGAGTGGGTTGCCATGCCCTCCTCCAGGGGATCTTCCTGACCCAGGGATCCAACCTGGGTCTCCTACATTGCAGGCAGATTCTTTACGGTAGGAACCACTCAGGAAGCCTATCAAGTGTACCTCCATGATGATATTCCCACTTTCAAGAAGGTCCTTGTTTTATATGTATCATCCCACATTAAGTGAAGGCTCTTTGGGTATTTGAAGCATGTCCTGTTTGAATCCTCAGCCTCAGGGATTCCAGGTGATCAATAAATGTGTTCTGAATGAGATGAATATGGCTATGGATGAACAAAACTTAATTTGCATTCTGTATCTATCACACATTATCAAGCAATTTATTTAATCTCCGAGTGCTCCCGTTTCCTATTTTGGCAAATGGGAACAAAAGACTAACCTGTGGAGACAGAAAGGAGATTTTCTGTACATGAGAGCTCTGCACCATGCAGGGCACAGACCAGGCTGTCAAGTTGGGCTGCTCCTCTCTGCCTGACCCACCTGGGGACATATCTGAGTTGAGCTGAGTCACGGTACTTTTGAAGACACATGCCCAGATTCACAGGAGAGATCGAGATCCTTAGGGGAATCCAGTGTTTGCTGAGCACCTTTTGTGGGTCTAGCCTTGCGCTTGACATTTTGCATGCTTTTCCCAAAGCTCTTTCTTCGGGTGTCCAGCTTGCCGACTGCTTTGTACTTAGAGAGTAATGGTGGTTGCTCAGTGAACATTTTAATTTAAATAAATTGAACAGTCTTTTCTACATCGATTCAGAGTTTGAGGACCATTTTCTTCTGCTGCACCTTCTCGGTAATTAAGCTACAGATTTGCCTTGAACAACTACTATTATGCTGACAGATTTATATGCTGTTACTGCTGATGGCTTGAAAGAGACTAGTCCTTCAGAATGGAATAAACGTGTTTGGCTTGCAGTTTCTGCCCGATTCATGAGTAAAGAATTTGAAGAAATAAATCTCAACTGTAAATTGACATTTTGTCCACCAATAACATAAAGATAATGAGAGAGAGAGGGAGAGAAAGGGAGATTCCTATGTGTTTATAAACATGAGGAGATAAAGTTTCCTCCTTTGGTAGCTATTCAGAGCCTAGCCTGGAATTCTGGAATAGCTTACTTGTTAAATGCTGGGAGAATCAAATAATTGCAAGTTGTTCAGATTGCTATAGAACGTAATCTTTGAGATGTATTGTCTGTAAAGACTGACAAGAAAATCTTTCAGGAGCCAGAACCCGAAGACTTTCTAGATAAGAGGGAAAAAATCCTACAATGAGCTTTCGGTTACAAAACAGTTTCAGACAAAGGGAGGCGACAATGAAACATAATTTCCTGGGCTTTGCACAAACTGTCTGTCAGCGCCTGGGCGAGACTCTCAGCCCTTCCCTGTCAGAGACGGATCCTACTGCATGCTTACAGAGTATTGTCTCCTAAGAACTGTGTACCCAGAGGGGTACACAGGTAATGGTATTTTGCTGATGTCTGATGAGCATGTATTTATTTATGATGAAGCAGTTATTTATAGGATACCTCATAAATGCCAGATAGTTCTTTAGGCACTGGGAAAATGGCAAAGAGCAAAATAATGTCTGCTTTCACAGAGTTTAGCTTCTGAAGGCTGGGGCTGGGGGTAGGTGGAGAAAACATGGCTGCCAAATAAATTAATGAACAAGAAAAATATCAGCATGAAAAGTGATAAACATAGGGGAACATTAACGTCCCTACAGTGGGAATGGGGTTGGCATGCTGCAGGAACAAAAGGCAGGTCGCCGTGGGTGGAGAGAGGAGAGGGCAAGGTGGGAGCCGCGCTGGAGCAGCAGATGGAGGTCTAGGCGCTGGGTTTGGATCTTACTCAGCGCGGTGGGAAGCTGCCGGGGGATTTTAATCTGAGCAGTGACAGACTCCAAAGAATATCTAGAAATGTGGGCAGAGAAACAGATCCCAGCGCGCTGAGAGTGGATGCAAGGTTTCTAATGAGAAGGTGCAGTTCTGGCTCAGGAAAAACACGGTGGTGTCACAGACCAGGGAGACGCTAGTAAAGACGGGACGGGGAAAACAGCCTACGTACGATTTGCGTCCGGCTCCTGTTTATTAACTGCTCACGAAACTTTTCCAAATGAAATTTCAGGCAGGAAAACAAACTCCCATGAGAAACTAATGTAATTCTGTCAAAGAAGTGGCAAAGGAACTAGACTGTCTTAGCCTTTTTGACATTTAAGCACTAAATGTAAGCCAAGATCTTAGATCTTGAGGCTAAGAGACCCAAGCTCTCACAGCTAATAAACAGTATAGTTAACAAACAATACAATTTTTACATGGGCATATAGTTAACAAACAGTATAATTTGAAAAACAGGCATTTTTCCAAAGAAAACATTCAGATGGCCAATAGGCAAATGGAAAGATGTTCAGCATCACTAATTATCAGGGAACTGTAAATCAAAGCCACAATGATATCACCTCAGACCTGTCAGAATGGCTATCATCAAAAAACCAACAAACTGTAAGTGTTGGCGAGGATGTGGAGAAAAGGGGAGGCTTTGGGTAAAGCCTTTGGAATGTAAATTGGTGCAGCCACCATGGAAAACAGTATAGAGGTTTCCCTCCAAATTACAAATAGCACTATCGTACGGTCCAGCGATTCCATTCCTGGGTATTTATACAAGGAAAGTAGAAACACCAATTAGAAAATATATATGCACCTCAGTGTTTATAGCAGCATTGTTAACAGTAGCCTAGATACAAAAGAAATCGAAGTGTCTACCAACAGATAAAGAAAATATGCTGTACACACACACACTGAAATACCAGTCATAGAAAAGAATGAATCTTGCCATTTGTGACAACTTGAATGGACCTGAAAGTGAAATTTGCTCAGTCATGTCTGACTCTTTGAGACTCCATGGAGAATTCTCCAGGCTGGAATACTGGAGGGGGTAGCTTTTCCCTTCTCCAGGGGATCTTCCCAACCCAGGGATCGAACCAGGGTCTCCTGCATTGCAGGTGGATTCTTTACCAGCTGAGCCACCAGGGAAGCCCTAAGTCAGACAGAGAAAGACAAATATTGTATGCTTTCCCTTACACGTGGACTCTAAAAAGCAAACAAGTATAACACAACAGAAACAAGAGCTGCAGATACAGAGAACAAACTTGTGGTGATGAGAAGCGAGAAGGGTGCGGGCAGGGGTAAGATAAATGAAGGGGATTAAGAGGCACAAGTTCCCAGTTATCCAGTAAAGCTCACAGTGCTGCAACGTGCAGCTGCCGACCCTCTCCCTAGATGGCTGGATCCTGATAACAGTTCCAGCAGGGTGTTATTCCACCAAGGGGAGTTGTGTGTTATTCCTGCACCAAACAAGTCTGGAACAGTATCCTGGTTGCCCACCACACCCCTGACTATCTCACAAGCACTGAGTACAATCTCAACACACCCAGAAAAAATTTTGGCTTCAGAATCTGTACGAGCTGCTGTGAATGGATGTATCAGAGGACACCCAAAAAACATTAATGCCTCCCTGCACCAGGCGCAATGCTTCCTCCCAGCTGGCATTGTAGCGGTCCTGAAGACCACCCCAGACGGGTGCTTGCTGGAGTCCAGGCATTTCACCTCCGGGACCCCACTGAAATATAAAAAATGACATCGGTCACTTTCACTGAATGTCTATATGCACAGTTGGTGCAACAACTCGTGCCAGACCAGTTCGTGCCAGACCAGTGGAGTGGACACAAGCTGACTCCTCTGTCTCATCCCCAGTCCTGAGCCCATGAATTGAGCATGAAGTGGGCTCGTGGATCTGAGATCTTATGCTCCAAATGTAGCACACTTTTCTGACTCCAAGAAATGCTTTGTGACTGCCTCACCATTCTGGGCTGGCTTCCTTGAAAGTCTGAAAAAGAGTGATCACTTCAAGGGATTGATAGAAGGTTCTGCTTAGTGCCAGGAAAGGCTAGAGATGGCAAAGAGCTGCTTCCGGCTCTCTCTAAAGCGGCCAGAAAGTATACACGCAGAAAGAATCTGCCTGCCATTGCAGGAGATCCCTGGATCCGGAAGATCCCCTGGAGGAGGAGGAAATGGCAACCCACTCCAGTATTCTTGCCTGGGGAATCCCGTGGACAAAGGAACCTGGTGAGCTGCAGTTCATGAGGTCGCAAAGAGTCAGACAGGACAGAGCACCACCACCGCCGCCGCCAAGTAGGGAGTACAGTCAGTATTTTATAATAACCTTGTCCTGTGTTGTGGCTCAGCTGGTAAAGAATCTGCTTGCAATGCGGGAGACCTGGGTTCGATCCCTGGGTTAGGAAGATCCCTGGAGAAGGGAAAGGCTATGCACTCCAGTATTCTGGCCTGGAGAATCCCCTGGACTCTAAATTCCGTGGGGTCACAAAGAGTCGGAGACGACTCAGTGACTTTCACTTTCATCAAACTATACTTTTCAAGAATGAAATATATGTGATTTTCGGTAAACACGCAGGACATTTCTTCACTTTACCAAGGGCGCTCTCTGAAGCAACCACTGAATATCTATCAGGGTTAAGAGCACACGGCTTGAGTCTGCGGCTATGACTTTGGAACAAGATCTAAAGAGGGCCAAGGACTTGCCAGGTGGGTTGTACATTTCCTGTGAGGTTCTAACATAGGGGCACGTACCTCACCAAGCACTTATGGGACAGTCTTGACCAGCGGAGAGCTGCGCATGATGCAAGTTTATGTTCTAATTTCGAAACCCTGTTGATTCTACCTCAGTGCCTCCTAACACCGTAGCCCCTTTTCTATGGCCTCTTTCAGTATTTTCCTTAGGCCCTTATCTCCCGGTAGTTAATCAGAACAATATTACTTCTGACACATCTTTTCACATTATTACCTTGACTCTTATGGCATTGTGAGACAGATATTATATTTTGTCAGTTTCTTGATACATAAACCTTTTTTCACATTGTAACGTCTTTGAAATCGTATTAGGTTTTATTCTCAATGGCCACTTGCACTTGCTCTCCGTGTAGCAGCAGTGCCGTATTAACAGGAAGGTATCAGTAGCGGTGTATTTGTCATTGCCTAAGCTAGCTCTGTCTGACATATTTTTCCTGGTGAAATAAATGGAATTCATTGTTGTCAACTGCTAGCTCCTAACAGACTATTCAAGGAAGGAATATGAGTCTTGGTTATTGCCTTAAAATCTTCTATTGAACAAACTGGGATATTTTCCAGCAACAATACTTTCAGAATGAATGGGGCTTTAAAATCGCAGAAACAGTAGCGCAGCATTCTTTAAACGTGGCACGCCACCAGGGCATCCGTGGCACAGAGGGTGTTTCTAAGCAGATGAAACGTGGGTGCAGACTGCTGTGAAACTGAGAGGGACCTAGGAAATGTGCATTATGAATGTGAACAAACTTCAGGAATACCCAGAGATTCTCCAACTTTATTGGTTCATGACATTTCCAAGGTCTGAGTTCTTCTTCATAGCACATCTAGGCTAAAAGAAATATCCAACAGTTTCATTTTTAAAATCCTTTGATCCAACAACTTAATAGCCATTTGTAAAATTAACTTTTGGGGCTTCCCTGATGGCAATGCAGGGGACACCGGTTTGATCCCGAGTCTGAGAAGATTCCACATGCACAGAACGACTAAGCTACTGAATCAGTGCTCCAGGGCCCCCGAGCCCCAACCCCTGAGCCGAGCCTTTGAGCCGCGGCTGCGGAAGCCCGTGCAGCTACAGACTGTGCTCTGCCGCTGGAGAGGCACCGTGATGAGACGCCCGCGCCCCGGACGGAGGGGAGCTCCGCTCACGGCCAGAGAAGGCCCATGCCAGCAACAAGACCCAGGACAGCCAAAAACAGAAATAAACAAAGACAGAAGTAAGCTCGTAAAAACCCCTTTGAATTTCACGCTTAGATAGCTAGAATACTCACTACTGGAACGGGTGTGCCTTTGGGGCGCTACACACCTTTTCAAACCGTGGAATCAACTTGGACACTGGCACCTTCCCTTCCTGACCCACGTTGTTTTTTCAGTACTGGCTTTCTTTTATCACGGCAATTGCCAATAACCCAACTTGACAAAATACAGCGTCATCGAAGTGTAGTCTGATCCCACGTTGAATTTATGAATAACTTGGAGCTCATAGTTGGCACCATGTCTAACATACGTCAAACATTATTGTGTTTCCCCTGAAAATATAAACCATCCCATGGTACCCCCTTTAGTTCACTGGCTCCTTGAGGTGGCTTGGTGCATATTTTGGGAACCATGACCTTAACCAATTCATTTGGCTCATGGTTTATTTTTATGAATGCATAAGGGTAATACATAATAAAAAAGTTATGTCTAAGTAAGTATATGAGACCAATTCAATACATATAAAATAAACACTCCAAAGTGATAAATCATTTTGTCATAGTTGTAGTGACAGAAATTTTTCTTTCTTTGAGGAACATAAGTGCTTCTTATAACTGATGGCATCTTATGTTCTATGCTGCTGCTGCTAAGTCACGTCAGTCGTGTCCAACTCTGTGAGACCCCATAGACAGCAGCCCACCAGGTTCCACTGTCCCTGGGATTCTCCAGGCAAGAACACTGGAGTGGGTTGCCATTTCCTTCTCTAATGCAGGAAAGTGAAAAGTGAAAGTGAAGTTGCTCAGTCATGTCCGACTCACCCCATGGACTGAAGCCTACCAGGTTCCTCTGTCCATGGGATTTGCCAGGCAAGAGTACTGGAGTGGGGTGCCATTGCCTTTGATCAAGCTAATAAGGCATTAGATTCTGAATTGATCTCCAAGCCTCCAGCACTTAATGCTATGCTCTTTTGCCAGATTTGTTACACTAACTCAGAATTTTCAACTTTTCCTTATCAGAATATTCAAAATTTGCCTTTGCCTGTATGATAAAACCTAGGTTTCTCAATGTGACAAGCAATGCTTTCTGCAGCATATTCTAATCTACCTACCTCTGTTAGCCTTATTCGTTACCTTTCAGGGCCAAGAGATGCTCAGCTTGCATCTTCTAGTAACTGGTAAAGCACTTCTCCACTCCAGGCTTCAGTCTCGCCATCTATAAATTGAAAGGTTGGGTCACTTCTGCAGTTTAGCTTTTTTGAAAAAAAAAAAAAAAATGGAAACTGACATTGGGTTCCCAACGTTTTAGTCTATGATTAAATTTGGTGTTCATATAGTTGGCCTATTGTAATAGGACTGTGTTGCAAAAAAAGTGAACTATAACAACATAAATGAAAAAAGCTGAATGAAGTTAGCTATATAAAAACTCAGCAACTGGAGTTTGAAGAGCGTCTGGGTTGGGGTGTCGGGAGGGAGGCATACCTTTCAGGGTGTGGAAACTGCATCCCTTCTCCCACACCTTGCCCTGACAGCACCTGTTCCATCTGGCTCTTCCGAGTGGTGTCCTTTTATGGTGAACCAGCAATCTAGTAAATAGAAAAAGAAAAAAAGCCTCAGTCCATCATCTTTATTGTCTTCACCGAGCTCTGTGGATCTTACAGGCCACTGAGCTTTAGTTCTTAGACCAGCGTACGGGCTCATCTAGATTCTTACTACTCAGATTGAACTCAGACCAGGAGCATCACGTCACCTGGAAATTTGTCAGAAATGCCGGATCTCAGGACTGGTGGAATCAGTCTGCAGTTTGAACATGACCCCTGGGTGATTCACAGACACACTGAGTGTGAGAAGCCCTTGGACCCCGTGCTGTCGAGCAGGAGCACTCAGTATCTGTGGTTCCCGGGTACAGACTTGACCGGCTGCCAACCCCTGGCTTGCGGTCTGATTTGCATCTGACTATCTGCTCTTGTGTTTCTGCATTTCTTTCCCCGTGGCACCTCCATGCCCTCCTCCTACTGACTCTTCAGGTTCATCTTTGCTTCCCTGTCCTTTAGCTCTGCCAGACTTTAGTCAAGTTGGTTTTCCAGCCTAAGTCACCATTTCCTCAGCTATGAAATGGGAATGATAGTATCGATTTCGTTAGGTTGATGAGCTAAGATATGGAAACTTGGTGCCACAGGGCTTGCGTAGCTGCTAGTGTTGTTGTTCTGTCTGGAATGGTGACAGCAGTGTACGGCACACACAAAACCCCCTGCCTGGGGTGTGGGCGCTGCTACATCAGCGCCTGTTGGTGCTGGAGCCTCATCTTGACTTGCCAGGCAGCTCCTCACAGGCCCAGTGGGTCCCGGAGATTGTCAGAAAGCTGACCGTGAGATTTCTGTACGTGTGTGACATTGCATTTTTGCATCATACAGGTTTTTCTCGCACATCCAATGCCAAGCGCCTCGTTTCTGTGTTTGGGCCTCTGGCACTTGGCCCTTGCCAAGCAGGCGTGGAGGGTGGAAGGCTTTCCGGAAGCCTCCCTCTCAGAGCCTCTCCTGTCCTTCCCTGTGAAGTCTCTGTGGTGCAGGGTGTCGCAGCAGCCAGCCAGGGTGAAGGTGTCCTGGTTCCAATCAGACGCTCTCTCTGCATCACACTGCTTGTCTCAGCTGTTCAACGCGGACGTCTGCATTCCAGGCTCACTCTCTCACAGCTGTCTTGTCACAGATGCTGATGGCTTTAGGGAACACGTCTGTCTAGAAGGAAACAACGACAACCCACAGGCTGGTACTGGCGCTTCATCCACTGTAGTACAACAGACATCCTTTCTCCCTTACTTCCTGTAGTGTCAAACGCTATTGTAAAAATATCTTGAAAACTTTTGATCTAAATGTTAGAGCAATTTCAGGGAAATAGAGATCCGTCACATGGTTCCTTTGGGCCTTTTCCGCCCCCAGCTCTAACTGATGCTCATTCTTTTTTGGTTAAATCACCAAATTTATTTTGGCAAATCTAAAGTAAACACACTTCACCCTCTTTCTTACTACTCCCCTTTGCTAAGGTCAGGGCTGGTGTTTGTGTGAATCAGTTTCCTGAAACCAGGTCAACATGAGCAGAGAGGGCTTAGAAACCAAGGACCTCTGGCATTCACTGGAACAGCTTAAGATCACTTCTAAACTGAGGCCATCATCCTCACTGGGATTTCATCACCATTTTCCTGATCAGCTTCTCTTTCTATTACAAGCCCTAATAAAGCTGTATGTCTCACTGGAAACACCCAGGTTCTCTGCACCCTCAAACCTACCATTTAAATCCAAGATGCTCAGGGAGATCATTAATTCAGACATTCGACTGAACAGAGCCCTTTGCCCTTTTTTCCCCCCAAGTAGCAAGTTATGCTAAGTGCAGGAGAAGAAAACTCAATAACTCATGGAAAAGGCATTCATTTTACTTTTAAATTTCAATCACCAGAGTGAAGGGTCAGGAAAGGCCACGACAGAAATTCTTGCAGAAGAAAATCTCCCTGTTGCCCCACAGCCAGTCATCTTCCTGCTGCATAAATCATTGCATTCCATGCTGTCTCAGCTCCGTCTGTAATCCGAGTGCCAAAGAGAAGGGCTTTCTTCAGGGCTTCCGAATGTGATGGTTGTATTTATTTTGGGTCAGCCTGATGGATGAAGGGCCCTTTCAAAACAGCATGATTCATGAAAGGGTCGTTCCTACATATGCTCTTGGTGCTGGCCCAGTCCTGCTCTGGGAACGAGGGATCTGCAGTGCTATGTACGACCCCACCTGCAGCACACACAGGCCTCCTGTCCCTTCTGGGGCCACCTGCGCTGCTCTCCACATCCTCCTGCTTCACTCTTTCGGTTGGATACCAAAATACATAAAGATAGGGAAGGTGTATATTAAAAAACGGAGATGTTACTTTGTCAACAAAGGTCTATCTAGTCAAGGCTATGATTTCTCCAGTAGTCATGTATGGATGTGAGAGTTGGACTGTAAAGAAAGCTGAGCACCAAAGAATTGATGCTTTTGAACTACGGTGTTGGAGAAGACTCTTGAGAGTCCCTTGGACTGCAAGGAGATCCAACCAGTCCATCCTAAAGGAGATCAGTCCTGGGTGTTCATTGGAAGAACTGATGTTGAAGCTGAAACTCCAATACTTTGGCCACATGATGTGAAGAGCTGACTCACTGGAAAAGACCCTGATGGTGGGAAAGATTGAAGGCAGGAGGAGAAGGGGACGACAGAGGATGAGATGGTTGGATGGCATCACCAACTCAGTGGACATGAATTTGGGGAAACTCCTGGAGTTAGTGATGGACAAGGAAGCCTGGTGTGCTGCCATCCATGGGGTCACAAAGAGTCAGACACAACTGAGCTACTGAATTGAACTGAACTGATGTTCTTTTAAAAAATTATGTTATTTATTTTAAAATTGATTTTCCCTGTGCTGGGTCTTCACTGTTATACATGGGCTTTACCCTAGTGGCGGAGAGTGGGGGCCACTCTCTGCCTGCAGTGCCCAGGCTTCACGTTGCCGCGGCTTCTTGTTGGTGAACACGGCTCTAGGGCAGGTGGGCTCAGTACTTGCAGTTCCCGGGCTCTAGAGCTCAAGGGCTGTGGTACATGGGCTTCGTTGCTCCATGGGCGGTGGGATCTTCCTAGATCAGGGATCGAACCTGTGTCTCCTGCGTTACCACTGAGCCACCAGGGAAGTCCAGGCTCTTGACTCTAATCGGTAGCAAATGAACAAAGTAGAAAATCTGGCAAAGCTAGTTTTCTAAACTAGATATTCCTGGGCTTCTTAACCCTTCAGATTCTTCCCCACCCTCTGCACAGTAAGAGGTTGGAGGCTGGACTCGAGCACACAGAGAAGAGCACGATCCTTGGCTTTGGCAACCTTGCCTTGCCTGTTGGTCTCTCCCACATGGCACCGTTTCCTTCTCACCACCTGTCTTCTCAGCTCACCTGCCAGTCTGTGCTCGTAGCCCTGTCCTGCTCCTTTCCCCCTTACTGGATCATGCCAGCCTCTTGCCCACCATCTCTCGTGACAACGTACCTTCACCCCCCACTCACCCCTAAGCCCTCACTTGGGTTGGAACGAATGTTAGCGGTGTTCTGGTTTATTTGTGAAGGAGGAGACCGCAGCTCAGAGGCTTGGAAGCTGCCTCCGCCCTCCCCTGCCCCTGCACACCCAGGGCCGTGAGTGCCTCTGCCATGCCAGCAGCCTCACCGTGCTCTTGGCGAAGGTGAAGCCTTCCTCCATAGGTTCACCGTCCTTCACCATCCTCCGTAGGCTCTGTGACCTGTGCAGCTGAGGGCTGTCTGCGGGGGTCTCAGACTGAAATTGTCCATGTGCTTCCAGGAGGGGAGCACGAAGGAGGGTGCAGTGAGGAGTGGAGTAAAACAGTTCGAGAGCAGGACGATGGAGTTCTTATCCAGATTAAAACTCCTGCCTTGCAAATTACTTTTCACTAGGACATACAACTCGGTATGTTAAACACACCGTTATTGCTTCTGCACCACACGTATTTTACTTACCTTCACAGCAACCCTATAAAGTAGGTATGGTTACTATTTTTTTTCAGGTGAGGAAATGGAGGTTTCAGAAGATCAATACTTTGGCCACAGTCACACGGTGACTCTGCTCCAGAGCAAAGATCTTAGTCCTGCGCTGGAATGCTGCTTTCACAAGAGCTGTTGGAATGGATGTGACAGAGACGAGAGGAGCGGATGATCCACAGAGGAGTTATTTTGAGAGCAGTTAACTAGAGACTTGGGGGTAGAAAGATTGTGCGGACCTGCTAACAGCCTTGGAGAGTCAGAATATACATGAGGAATGAGAAGACAGTGGAAGGAAGAAATGAGAACTTTCAATTATTAGGGAAGAGACCAAGAAACAAATCAGCTGCTCACACCATCTGCTCTGTGAGCCTTCCTGGTGCCTATCACTGAGACCGCCTGGGCGAAACCCCAGACCTCCTGGGACGGTCACACAACCGATGGATGCAAACACAGAAGCCAGCTCGAATGGTCATCTGCCCCAGGATGACTCTTGCCCTGGGCCTCCGTTACTGTCTCCTGGGATGACCTTGACGTTTCCCCTTTACCTGTATGCACCTGGCTCTGCTTCTGGATTGTACTGACTTCCCTTTCCAGCTGCCTGATGAAAATCTCCACTGGGAGCATCACCTGTCCTCAAACTCAGCACTGCCAAGCTCAACTAATTTCACCCCCAAACTACTCCTCCTAACTCCCTGTTTCTCCAGTTGACCAGGTTTGCAAAAAAACAATCATCTTTGATGACTCATTTTCTTTCTCTTCCACAGAATTCAGCTGATAACCAAGTTGATGCAACTTCCATCTCTAATCCATCACCTTCACATTAGGACTACAATTCTGGTTTGGACCCTCATTTTCTTTTTCAGAAATGATTATTGATAAGATTATTGATAAAAGAGCCTCTTATCTCTCAACTCTCTTATTTTTTCCTTCATCTTGGGGTCAGATCATTCTGGAACAGCTTCCATCATTCTGCTTCTCTGCATTAAAATATTTGATGACTCTCCTCAGCCGAATCAAGTGCATATTCTTCAGCTTGGTTTCAGAACCCCCAGGTTATGTATGGCCCCTTGTGGGGACACCTGCTGTTTTTCCATCCCAGAAGCCAGCTCTTGTTGTGGTGGTGTCTTTAAGATTCCTTATGGGGACTCATTCCCTCGTCCATATGAATTGACTGGCACTGATCCCTCTTTTTGGCTCCAGGAGTGGACATAAGACACAGTAATTGGTTCAGGGAGAGGCAGAAATGACTTAGATCAAAGGATCTCTATTCTGAGTCTTCGCTGAGCAGTTGAGAAAAAGAAGCTCGTTTTCAGTTGAGACTGCTAGAATTGGTATGAGACTGAAGCTGCCAGGAGTTAACAACTAAAATGTGATAATGAAACCAACAGGGAGAAAAGAGGTGACATTTACAGGGCAAGGTGGGAGTCCCCGGATCCAGCTTTGGTTGAAGCCAGAGCTCCCCTTGACTCTGCAGTGAAGTGGGCCAATTCTTGTATTTCTGAGCTTAAAGAATCCTGAACCTAAAGAATTGTAATACAGCCTTCGCCTACCCTTTCAACTGTCTCCTCCTACCCCTCTACAATTACGCCAAACTATTTGCTCTTGTCTCTGAGCCTGATGATCTTGTATGCTCAGGCTTGTGCTGTTCTTCCAACATGGAACGCAGCCTGTTGCCATCTCCACCTGCCCGGTCCTTTTAGGTCTATTTCGGATGTTCCTTCCCATCTCGTGTCTTTTCTGCCCTGTGGCCCCCATTTGAATCCCACTCTCCACACTGAGGCTTCCCTGTCATTCAGGATCCGGCATCTTTCACCAGTGGCCCATACTAGATGCTCAATAAACCAGTGTGACTTGGACCAAAGAGAACAGGAAAATAAAGGGTTTCCCGTGTGAAAATAAAGCTAACATTTGTTGCAGAAAGCTGACTTGAGGTCCTAAGAAAAACAACAGGAAATAACTTTTATCCTTTCTACTTCTTACCTATTCCAGAAGACACGTAGGCATTTCCGCTGTACTTCCTTAATCACACAAGTGACGGTAAACTATAATTTTGTGGCACAAAAGCGCTTTGAACCTGTGGGAGGCAGCAGGACTTCTGGCTACAGGAAGACATTTTATTTACTTTGATATCGGCTGCTTCCTTTTAAATATAGACTTTGTTGTTGTTTTGTTGTTGCTTTAGTGTTGGGTTTTTTTCCTTCTCAAAGTCAATACTGTAGATTTATTTTACTAGCAATGTCAGTATTTCTGAGGCTATTGTATTGCTTTCTTCTTCAGAGTACTGCAAATTCTTTGAGCCTTGTGGGTTTTACCATGACACTATTTGAAAGGAATGTTCAGTTGTATTCAGTGTTTATATAACACCTGCCAGTTTATCCTCTAAGTGATTTATGGCTCCTCTATGGAGGAGGAAAATAATGACACTGCAGTCTGGCAGAAGAGGGGCTCTTTCTGTAAATGCCAACTGAAGAGCTTACACAACAAAAAGCCTTGAGTCTCTTGTCTATGTGGTGTCAAAGACTCCCTTTTCACCCCACACGTTAAAATAGTTACTTTGATATCATATAAACACAACCTATGGAATCAGACATTGAATTCAAAAGGAATCCTAGGGCTGAAATCCAGACCTTTCCCCGCTGTATTTCTTGAAGAGCTTCTCTATAGCTTAGCAGAAAAGAAATCAGGGAGGTTGTGTTTTCATTAGTAAGTAGCTTAGAAAAGGAACTTCAGGTAGTCTGTGCTTTTTTCCCACCTTCCTGCACTGATATTTTTAGTGTATGAGACTGTTATTTTCATGAAAGGTAAAAAGCCAGAAAAGCATGCTGACCAAGGCTGTCCTCCTTAAAAAGGATTCCCCAAGGCCCTGTCTGATTCCACTGGCCTTCATCTACTTCCTGTTTCTGCTTTTCCTGCTCCTGCTCTTTCCCACCGACTTCCCCTCTTTGGTACGGCTTCTATTTATCGTCGCTCATTACTCCTGATTATTCATGACTTTGATGTCTTACTTTCTCTCCTTGGGTATTTCACTTAAGTCCCCAAATGGATGGTTCATTCTAACGCCTTAAATTCAGAACTCTTGAGAGGGATCTTTCTAAGGAAAACTCACCTGTTGGCTCTCCTAAATTGGGTTGGAGATCACATGCAACAGTGAGATTTTGGGGACGATCGTGTCTGAAAAGGGCTGTGGGCATGGCAGGTATTCCCAAGCTCGGCCCGTCCAAGACGAGGCAGCTCATAACTCACCACTGATGTGTATGGCTACATTGCCTAGAAGAGCATATAAACAGTAAAGGATTTCCACATCCTTATGGTATCAGGGGACATTATCAACACATTTTAGAAAACTGTTTAAAGGCTACTCAAAGGAAAATTTTTTTGAAAGGATAAAAGAAAGGAAGAGTGTTGCATATTACCATCATTTATCCCTCTTTGGGTATCTTGACTGTCATTTCTTTGGGATATGGAGGAAGAAAAAATAAACACAGGTTTTCAGTCAAGTTTCTGAACCGGAACCTGGCTTCTGCATTTTGATGGGCTTAAAGTTCACTTTAACATCATTTGCATCCTTAAAAGCAACATACGTTCACCAAGTAAACCTTCTCACTGCTTTCTTATTACAGCAGCATCATAGTGAGCAGAAAACATTAAAAGAGGTGAATTTTAGGGAAGGAAAAGTTCAACCGCCAGCAGACAACTGAGTCGATGGACTAATTATGAACGTCGTTGTCTGGGAGGGACTCATCTCATGGGAACTTTGCTGTGATGGACCATCAGTGGGTTTTCCTGATATGCTTTGTGCCTGGGAAAGAAAGGAAGAAAACTAATTTCTCAAGGTCTGAATCTTATTTTCAGGATGCAGTGAAATTGGTAAGAAAAATCTAGAGGCTCAACTCAGATGGGCCAGCAAGTAACATTTGTTGTCTGGTTGACAGTCTTTTTTTTTTTAAGTCAGCAAGTGGTAATGATGACATCATACAAAACCATGAAACAAGAATCAGCAAAATTCTCAACACAAAAGATCTGTAGTGAATGCTTCTTTTCCTCATTTTTTATTGACATTTTTCTTTTCCTCAATGGTGTGACAGACCACCCACTGTTGGGGTAAAGCTCAGCACTCACTCAGCTCATCTGTGCTCTAATAGATGGCACGTTTATCAAGCACTTAGCAGAGGGTACATTTTTAGCCTTTGGTCAAGGGATAGTAATTTCATAAATAACCTATTTGATATTGAAACATATGATCTTGCCTATAATCCTTGGGCTTAAGCAACTGATAAAAATCAAACAGCCTGCCTAGACTTATTTACCTACTTAGACATTTACTTACTATTAATTTCTGTTGCAGCCATGAAATTAAAAGACAGTTGCTTCTTGGAAGAAAAGCTATGACAAACCTAGACAGCATATTAAAAGCAGAGACATTGCTTTGCCGACAAAGGTCCGTCTAGTCAAAGCTATGGTTCTCCAGTGGTCATGTATGGAAGTGAAAGTTGGACCATAAAGAAAGCTGACTGCTGAAGAATTGATGCTTTTGAACTGTGGTGTTGGAGAAGACTCTTGAGAGTCCATTGGACTGCAAGGAGATCCAACCAGTCCATCCTAAAGGAAATCAGTCCTGAATATTCACTGGAAGGACTGATGCTGAGGCTGAAACTTCAATACTTTGGCCACCTGATGTGAAGAACTGACTCATTGGAAAAGACTCTGATGCTGGGAAAGATTGAAGGCAGGAGAAGGGGACGACAGAGGATGTGATGGCTGGATGGCATCACCAACTCAATAGATGTGAGTTTCAGTAAACTCCAGGAGTTGGTGATGGACAGGGAGGCCTGGCATGCTGCAGTCCATGGGGTCGCAAAGAGTCGGACGTGACTGAGCGACTGAACTGAACTGAATTTCTGTTGTGTATTCTGTATTATGATGTATTTTAGGAATAGGGGATGGGTTGGGATCAGCAATCTTAAAGTAGAAACCCCAAATACTAACTGGGAGTCTTTGAAACCCCAAATATTAACTGGGGATCTAGTTGAGTATATAAAATACATGTGGGGCAAGTTGTAAGGTAGAATCCCAGTGGTGCTCAGTCTGAACTCTACCTTATAATCACTTGGGGAGTTTTAAAAATTACTGGTGCTGAGTCCTTCCTCCAGAGATCCTGATCATACAAGGTACTGGATTGTCTGGTGAAGACTGTAAGTCCTAGTGTTTGATTCTTGACCTTGGGAGCACATCTAGAGTCATAGGGAGGACTTTTAAAGGTCCTTGCTCATAGTTCAGTAACGTCAGAATCTCTAGGGATAGGAGCTAGTCTGCAGTATCTCTTGGGTTGACAAGCATGTCTTTAAAGACATTCACAGCAAGGGAAGAGAAATGATGTCTGGTATAGTCAAGAAGATCCCGTGGAGAAGAGCACAGCATGGTTTGACCCAGAAGGTGGCAGGCTTTCATGTGAGGAAAAACAAGGGCACAGACCTGGAACCAAGGCTGGTGGAGGCTCAGTTGGAACACAGGCTGGACAACAGTAGGATGTTCTTATTTGCAAAAACGGCAAACACATTTGGAGAGACAAGGTAAATAGAATCAGGATTTAAAAGTCAGGCTGCAACACTTACAGAATGGCAAAAATCCCAAACACTGGCCACACCAAGTGCTGGCAAGCAAGTGAAGCAGTAGGAACTCTGATTCATTGCTAGTGGGAATGCAAAGAGGAACCGCCACTTTGGAAGATAATTCAAAATTCAAGATAATTCAAAAATCTTACAAAATTAAACATATTCTTACCATACAATCCAGCAATTGCACTTCTTGGGATTTACCCAAATGAGATGAAAATTGTGTCCACACAAAAACCTGCACTCGAATGTTTATTGCAGCTTTATTCATAATTGCTGAAACCTGGAAGCAAATGGGAATCCCTTCAGTAGGTGCAGAGAAAAACAAACTTTGGTACATCCAGACAGTGGGATAGTATTCAATGCTAAAGAGAATGGAAAGCCATGGAGCGATCTTAAATGTATATTACTAAGTGAAAAAAGCACATCTGAAATGGCTGTCCAACAATATGGCATTCTGGAAAAGGCAAAACTATGGAGACAGCAAGATTGATGGTTGCCAGGGGCTGGAGAAGAAAGAGGGATGGACAGGCAGAGCACACAGGATTTAGAGGAGTGAAACCATTCTGTGTGGACCACAGGGGTGGGGACAGGTCACTGTACATCTGTCAAAACCCAAAATAGCACACCAAGAGTTAACCCTAACGTAAGTAAGGACTTTGGATGATAATCAGGCCCAGCGATTGTAACAAATGTACCACTCTAGTCCAGGAGGCTGATGATGAGGGAAGCTGTGTGTCTTAGGGTGGCGTGGGGGGAAGGAATATATGGGAATTCTTCATTTTCTGCTCAGCTTTGCTCTGATCTTAAAAAATACTCTAAAAAGAAAGTTGTTTTTTTTTTTAATAGGGGCAAAAAAGCCAGTATGGAAAGTTTAGACTGGAGGCAGCAAGGTGCTTTTATTTCTTGAGCAGGGAATAAAGTGATAAGAGCAATGTCTTAAGAAGACGACCTTGGCCACAAATGTACGGAGTGGATCAAAACAGCAAGGAGCTGTGGCAACAGAACAGACGCTAGATGATGAGAGAGCTTGAAGATCTGGCGACGATCTGAGACTCAACGCGAAAGCAGCCTTCATGACTGACATCTCATCTTGAGCCCTATGCTTCTCTTTCCATTATTCTGATAAATGAAAGCAGCGTTGAAGCTACCTAAAAGGGAAAGGTATGAAAAAAAGAGTTGAAATGTGCACTCTGCTCTGAAATATCTGGCTCCGGAATGAGGCTCGAAGGCGGCATATGGGAAGCACTTGAGTGCATTAAAAAGCCACCGTGTGAATTATTTTAAAAATCTAATTTGCAAAGGCCATTGGCATTGCTTGGGTGCATTTGTAAATCAGGCAGTCGCTGTAGTCATCTTGAACAGCTAGAGCTATAATTTCCATGAAAAGCTTCAAAATATTAAAACATTAATTGAAAAAGAGCACTTTGAAAACCCTGTTTGCAAAGTTCAGTCCGCTGGGCAGGATAGGGTCAGGCCAGTTTTTCATCTGCAAGATAGGCTAAGCCTTTTTGCATGATTGCCCTGGAAAACAAATCCTTCATAGGGTAAATGAATGGCTCCTTGGTCTGTTTGCTTTATTAAAGGCGAGCGCAGTCCTTTTTATTTATCATGCTCTCAGTTTCTGCTAAACTCTCAAACTCGAATATAAAATGTCCTGCGTTATTTAATCTGCAAGCTATTGTTTATTCCCCCATCATGTGAAGCCAGGGCTGGCAGACTCCGCTTTTATCCTAATAGCTGTGAAGTGTCAGGGGCATCTGTGATGAGCAGCCTAGCAGGACCGGGGTCTGCTGTCCCCTGCTCTTCTCCTGCCGGCTGGCAATCTGGGGTGGTGGGCGCAGGCGCTCCCCAACGTGCTCCGTCCTGCCAAGCCTTCGATCACCTTCACAGAAGAGAGGGCGTCTCAATGTCGGCAGCTCACACAGCCTCATCTTTCCTCTGAGGCAGCTGCCAGAAGCCGCTGAGAACAGAAGGGTGAGTGCGGGCTTGTCTCTGAAGGTCTTTGCTGGTTTCAAGGTCAGGTAGTGAAGGCACGTGGAGGCTGGATCAGAGGAGACGCGCGCCCGAGCCTGGAAGTTTGGAGGAGGAGGAGGAGGAAGTCGGACTCGCCCTTCCTGGCGCAGGGAGTTTACATTAGCACCTTTTATGCTCTTTCCGTCTTATGAGAGGAGAAACGTTCTTCCCACCAGCAAGCGGCCGAGTGGGCGCTGAGCCCCGACTGCCCAGCTTCTCAGCCCGAGCGCTCCCCAGCTCCGCTGCTTTTTGCCCTGGGCCTTCGGCCAGCCCTTCCGGGACCCCGAGGGTTCTCTGCTCCCCGGTCTGCGTGACCCCACCTGCACTACTTCTGAGGTCCTTGGCCGGATGGCCGAGCCTCAGGGGCCCCCCGTGGAGAGCCGCTGCTCCGCACTCCAGACGGCAGGCCAGCTGAGGAGCGCTCATTGGCGTCACACACCCGGTTTCTGTGAGCGGCGGGATTAATGCAGCCCGTGAAGCACCTTCCCATTAGGCTTGCGGCTTAAGTGAGGCGTCAGAATGTGGTGTCTAACGTCTCATGAATAACACTGATGTGCTGCTGCTTTGATCCCTTTTCACAGCCTGTGTTATGACCATCTGGACACTTCCTTCTCTTGGAGTTTCTTGGCTGGTGGCCAAAGCAAGTACAGAATGCTGAACAGATCGATATAGTTAAGCACATTACCATAATCCGCAGACATTAAAACGTGAAGACCTCATTCCCCTGACAAAGCTTATATCAAGCAGAAGGTTCTTTGGCACAGGAGATAGATTCATTAGGACATCACCTTTGGGGACGGGTTTCCGCACAGCTTAGGTCACTTGGGAAGAGTTTCGTGGTGTGGACTTTGCCAAACTTTGTTTATTGGCACTAGGGCTCCAGTCACAATCTGACCACGCTAGCAGCCTTTCCTTACAAAAGGGGCACTTCCCACGTTTGTCACCTAAACACTTGGCGTTGGCACAGGAATTCATTTGAGCTCTGTGTGGTGGATATCCTGGTCTAGTGAAAAAAAACACCTTTTTTTAAATGTTTACACTGTGAAGTTTCACGTGTAATCCTTTCAGTATGTGAAGTCAAGACAGGAAGGCTTTTAAAAATCAATGAATATTTCTCGAATGTTTACTGTGTGCCCAGTGCTGTTCCAGGCACTGGAGTTGCAGAGACGCTGTGTCACAGACTAGGGGCTTTCCCTTCACCGAGACAGACAGGCAAACATAGAAGGTAATTTCAGGTGCCTAGAGATGCTGTGAAGAAAGGCAATGTGGAAATGGAAAGCTGGACAGGAAGGCAGTGTAGTGAGATAAGAAGTGCAGAGAAGCTAGGGCCATTATGTGCAGAGAGAAGTCATGCAGAAGTCAGGAAGTCAGGGGAGAAGTAGCCTAAATAGAAAGAATACCAAGGGCAGTGTCCTGTGTGAGAATGCGCTTAATTTACAGGGGGAATAGCAGTAAAGCCACTGGGAGCTTCAAGGTGAGAGAAATTGGCAGAGCTAGATCATGCAGAGCCTTCCTGGACATACGGAAGACTTGGGGAGTCAGCGGAGGGTTTAAAGTAGGGAGGTGACATTAGTTTTATTATTTTATCTTAATATTTATTATCATTATCTGTGAGTTGTTGTTTTAATAAAAACTGCTTTGGCTATGGCAGTAATTCTTGACAGGGGACGATTTTGCCCCCCAGGAGATACCCAGCGTCCGAGGTCAGGGGCGGCGGCTGGGAGGAGCTACCCCACGCCCCCATGCCCGAGGCCAGGGGCAGTGGTCGGGAGGACCAACCCCACATCCAAGGAGCCATGGCTGCAAGGGCGCAGGAGGGCCTAGAGGAGCTATCCCACGTTGAAGGTCAGGAAGGGCGGCAGTGAGGAGATAACCCTCATCCAAGGTAAGGAGCAGTGGCTGCACTTTGCTGGAGCAGCCGTGAAGAGATACCCCACGACCAAGGTAAGGGAAACCCAAGTAAGACAGGAGGTGTTGCAAGAGGGCATCAGAGGACAAACACACTGAAACCATACTCACAGAAAACTAGTCAATCTAATCACACTAGGACCTCAGCCTTGTCTAACTCTGTGAAACTAAGCCATGCCCGTGGGGCAACCCAAGATGGGCGGGTCATGGTGGAGAGATCTGACAGAATGTGGTCCACTGGAGAAGGGAATGGCAAACCACTTCAGTATTCTTGCCTCGAGAACCCCATGAACAGTATGAAAAGGCAAAATGATAGGATACTGAAAGAGGAATTCCCCAGGTCAGTACGTGCCCAATATGCTACTGGAGATCAGTGGAGAAATAACTCCAGAAAGAATGAAGGGATGGAGCCAAAGCAAAAAGAATACCCAGCTGTGGATGTGACTGGTGATAGAAGCAAGGTCTGATGCTGTAAAGAGCAATATTGCATAGGAACCTGGAATGTCAGGTCCATGAATGAAGGCAAATTGGAAGTGGTCAAACAAGAGATGGCAAGAGTGAATGTTGACATTCTAGGAATCAGCGAACTGAAATGGACTGGAATGGGTGAATTTAACTCAGATGACCATTATATCTACTACTGCAGGCAGGAATCCCTCAGAAGAAATGGAGTGGCCATCATGGTCAACAAAAGAGTCTGAAATGCAGTACTTGGATGCAATCTCAAAAACGACAGAATGATCTCTGTTCGTTTCCAAGGCAAACCATTCAATATCACAGTAATCCAAGTCTATGCCCCAACCAGTAACGCTGAAGAAGCTGAACGGTTCTATGAAGACCTACAAGACCTTTTAGAACCAACAACCAAAAAAGATGTACTTTTCATTATAGGGGACTGGAATGCAAAAGTAGGAAGTCAAGAAACACCTGGAGTAACAGGCAAATTTGGCCTTGGAATAGGGAATGAAGCAGGGCAAAGACTAATAGAGTTTTGCCAAGAAAATGCACTGGTCATAACAAACACCCTCTTCCAACAACACAAGAGAAGATTCTATACATGGACATCACCAGAGGGTCAACACTGAAATCAGATTGATTATATTTTTTGCAGCCAAAGATGGAGAAGCTCTATACAGTCAGCAAAAAAAAAGACCAGGAGCTGACTGTGGCTCAGACCATGAACTCCTTATTGCCAAATTCAGACTTAAATTGAAGAAAGTAGGGAAAACCACTAGACCATTCAGGTATGACCTAAATCAAATCCCTTATGATTATACAGTGGAAGTGAGAAATAGATTTAAGGGACTAGATCTGATAGATAGAGTGCCTGATGAACTATGGAATGAGGTTCATGACACTGTACAGGAGACAGGGATCAAGACCATCCCCATGGCAAAGAAATGCAAAAAAAGCAAAATGGCTGTCTGGGGAGGCCTTACAAATAGCTGTGAAAAGAAGAGACACGAAAAGCAGAGGAGAAACGGAAAGATATAAACATCTGAATGCAGAGTTCCAAAGAATAGCAAGAAGAGACAAGAAAGCCTTCCTCAGCGATCAGTGCAAAGAAATAGAGGAAAACAACAGAATGGGAAAGACTAGGGATCTCTTCAAGAAAATCAGAGATACCAAAGGAACATTTCATGCAAAGATGGGCTCGATAAAGGACAGAAATGGTATGGACCTAACAGAAGCAGAAGATATTAAGAAGAGGTGGCAAGAATACACAGAAGAACTGTACAAAAAAGATCTTCACGACCCAGATAATCACGATGGTGTGATCACTCACCTAGAGCCAGACATCCTGGAATGTGAAGTCAAGTGGGCCTTAGAAAGCATCACTAAGAACAAAGCTAGTGGAGGTGATAGAATTCCAGTTGAGCTCTTCCAAATCCTGAAAGAGGATGCTGTGAAAGTGCTGCACTCAATATGCCAGCAAATTTGGAAAACTCAGCAGTGGCCACAGGACTGGAAAAGGTCAGTTTTCATTCCAATCCCAACGAAAGGCAATGCCAAAGAATGCTCAAACTACCGCACAATTGCACTCATCTCACACGCTAGTGAAGTAATGCTGAAAATTCTCCAAGCCAGGCTTCAGCAATGTGTGAACCGTGAACTTCCTGATGTTCAAGCTGGTTTTAGAAAAGGCAGAGGAACCAGAGATCAAATTGCCAACATCTGCTGGATCATGGAAAAAGCAAGAGAGTTCCAGAAAGGCATCTATTTCTGCTTTATTGACTATGCCAAAGCCTTTGACTGTGTGGATCACAATCAACCACGGAAAATTCTGAAAGAGATGGGAATACCAGACCACCTGATCTGCCTCTTAAGAAGTTTGTATGCAGGTCAGGAAGCAACAGTTAGAACTGGACATGGAACAACAGACTGGTTCCAAATAGGAAAAGGAGTACATCAAGGCTGTATATTATCACCCTGCTTATTTAACTTATATGCAGAGTACATCATGAGAAACGCTGGACTGGAAGAAACACAAGCTGGAATCAAGATTGCCGGGAGAAATATCCATAACCTCAGATATGCAGATGACACCACCCTTATGGCAGAAAGTGAAGAGGAAGTAATAAAGCCTCTTGATGAAAGTCAAAGTGGAGAGTGAAAAAGTTGGCTTAAAGCTCAACATTCAGAAAACTAAGATCATGGCATCTGGCCCCATCACTTCATGGGAAATAGATGGGGAAACAGTGGAAACAGTGTCAGACTTTATTTTTCTGGGCTCCAAAATCACTGCAGATGGTGACTGCAGCCATGAAATTAACAGACGCTTACTCCTTGGAAAGAAAGTTATGACCCACCTAGATAGCATATTCAAAAGCAGAGACATTACTTTGCCAACAAAGGTTCGTCTAGTCAAGGCTATGGTTTTTCCCGTGGTCATGTATGGCTGTGAGAGTTGGACTGTGAAGAAGGCTGAGCGCCAAAGAATTGATGTTTTTGAACTGTGGTGTTGGAGAAGACTCTTGAGAGTCCCTTGGACTGCAAGGAGATCCAAGCAGTCCATTCTGAAGGAGATCAGCCCTGGGATTTCTTTGGAAGGAATGATGCTAAAGCTGAAACTCCAGTACTTTGGCCATCTCATGGGAATCGTTGACTCATTGGAAAAGACTCTGATGCTGGGAGGGATTGGGGGCAGGAGGAGAAGGGGACGACAGAGGATGAGATGGCTGGATGGCATCACTGACTCGATGGACGTGAGTCTCAGTGAACTCTGGGAGTTGGTGATGGACAGGGAGGCCTGGCATGCTGCGATTCATGGGGTCATGAGAGTCGGACACGACTCAGCGACTGATCTGACCTGATCTGGACCTTTATCACTGTCTGGAGGCATTTCTGGTTGTCACAAGTGGAAAGTGCTACTGACATCTAGTGGGCAGAGGCCAGGCACACTGCTAAACACCCTATGATCCCCGGGATAGTTCCCACAGCAAACAGATCAACAGCCTAAAATGTCAAGAAACTCTGAGCTTTGGTGTAAAGATCTGATATTTTAGGAAGGAGGAAAGAGTGGAAGTAGAAGCCTGGGGCAGGAACCCGGGAGAAATGACAGTTATTTGGACTAAAATGGCGGCAACAACGCTGGAGACAGGTGGAGTGATTCAGGGTAAGTTGGATGAGTTGGCTGCAGGACGTTAAGGAAGGGGGTCAAGGGTGACTCCCACGTTTCTAGTCTGAGCAACTGGATAGATGAAGACATTTTCCAAGGTGGGAAAGAACAGGTCAGAACTAGATTGAGAAGGGAAAGTTCAAGAGTTTTGCTCTGGGCATCTTAAATATGACATCTGTTAGACCGTGGAGAGATGGTATGAGTTGCGTGAGCAACTGAATGTGAATCTGAAACTGAATGTCAGGGTTAGGAATGAAACCATGGGTGATCATTAGTCAAATCCATTTCACCTGAGTTCACTAATCAACGTTCTCTCAAAAGACTTGCATGTCCCCCAAGCTGCAGGTAACTAAACAATAAGGTACTTGTAACTCAGCTGTGTCTCGTTCCAGCTGAGCTGGTTAAGCCCGGTTAGAACCGGTTTTTGTGATGTCAGAGGGCCAAAGCTCCACCCTCAGAGCGTGCTGAGTGCCTGCAGAGACCTGGCGCTAGTTATGCCTGTGCAGGATAATCAGCACGCCTTTTCCAATCACCTTTCCCCACGCTCCCCATGCCTGCTTCTCTATTCTTTATCCTGTAATTACTCTCAGCCCATTGCTTTTGGAGAGGCAGATCTGAGACCTCTCGCCTCTCCTTGCTTGACCGCCTTGCAAATATATCCTCTCTTTGCTTCAAATTTCGGCGTGTCAGGGCTTTGGCAAAGTGAAACTAGTTCAGTTGACAGTTTAGTTCAGTTGCTCAGCTGTGTCCGACTCTTTGTAACCCCGAGGACGGCAGCACGGTCCTGCCCATCACCAACTCCTGGAGTTCACTCAAACTCATGTCCATTGAGTCGGGGATGCCATCCGGCCATCTCATCCTCTGTCCTCCCCATCTCCTCCAGCCTTCAATCTTTCCCAGCATCAGGGTCTTTTCCAATGAGTCAGTTCTTCGCATCAGGTGGCCAAAGTATTGGAGTTTCAGCTTCAACATCAGTCCTTCCAATGAATATTCAGGACTGATCTCCTTTAGGATGGACTGGTTGGATCTCCTTGCAGTCCAAGGGACTCTCAAGAGCCTTCTCCAACACCACAGTTCAAAAGAATCAATTCTTCTGTGCTCAGCTGTCTTTATAGTCCAACTCTCATATCCATACATGACCACTGGAAAAACCATAGCTTTGACTAGACAGACCTTTGTTGGTTAAGTATTGTCTCTGCTTTTTAATATGCTGTCTAGGTGGGTCATAGCTTTTCTTCCAAGGAGCAAGTGTCTTTTAATTTCATGGCTGCAATCACCATCTGCAGTGATTTTGGAACCCAAGAAAATACAGTCGGACACTGTTTCCACTGTTTCCCCATCTATTTGCCATGAAGTGATGGGACCAGATGCCACAATCTTAGTTTTTTGAATGTTGAGCTTTAAGCCAACTTTTTCACTCTCCTCTTTCACTTTCATCAAGAGGCTCTTTAGTTCCTCTTCCCTTTCTGCCATAAGAGTGGTGTCATCTGCATATCTGAGGTTGTTGATATTTCTCCCGGCAATCTTGATTCCAGCTTGTGCTGCCAGTTACCAGCATGTAGGTAGTGTGTAAACCCCTGAGACTGGATTAGATAGCCTAAAGAGAGGGTTACTGGGAGGAGCAGAGGGGAGAGTGCTGATCTCCCCAGTATTTAGGGGCCAAATAAAGGTAGAAGATGCAGTGCTGGGCATCGTGAGGGATGTCAGGGAAGAAGGGAAGCTAGACATATGTGGCATCCTGGAAGACATGAGGGGAGGTGGAAGAGGTTTGGAGAATGGAGCTGTCATCTATATTGAATGTTTCTAAGAGGTCACATAAAATCAGAGCCAAAAAAAAAAAAGACCCCAAATTTGTCTGGCTTAATTTGGCCAAGGCAGTGTTGGCACAGGCTAGGGTAGGCTTCTGTGAAGTGGATGGGACTGAACCCCGACTGGAGTGGGTTGATGGGAACATGGAGGTTTAGGAGATGTAAGAACAAATAGTAATTCTTTCAGTAGATATTGCTGAAAAGAGAAGCAAAGAAATGGGATGGTGACACAATTCCAAATGTAGAATAACAATTATTTTCTTAATAGAATCCCCTTGTTTTTGCAAGTCCTAATTTGTAACATTTACTTATGACATTAACCAATAAGAATTCAAATGAATAATTTCATGGTTTCCTAGGTGTTGGTATATAAGACATGTATTTTATTAAAATAGAACTCTATTTCATGAATGAAGTTAAAGTAAAATATTCTGAAACCACTGAAGAACCACTAAAACTTCAGAGCAGTAGTTTTTCTAAGAATGTATTTGGAAAACCACTACACAAAATTAATTTTAACAACCAAACTTCCTGTACCAGCAAGGGCAATAAATTTTTACTCTCAATAAGTCCTCTCTTCTGAGCCTGAAATTATAGCAAGATTTTAATCTTGGCACTGTCACTTCTTAGCTCTTTGAACAAGTTGCTTCATCTCTTGAAACACAAGATTTCTCATTTACAAATCAGTAGGGGTTACTGTGAAGATTAAAGGAAATAATATATACAAATTGTGTGTGTCCTACATGGGCCCGTCTCCTTTTTTCTGGAACGTTTTCTCCAGGACTCTGGCTGAGGGTGGTGGTGCCGTGACCTTGTGCTGCAGTGTTATACGTAATAGTGCTGATCATCGTAGGGAGCTCCGCTTTTTTCTCTTATCTCACCTCTGCTGTCTTTTCATCTTAGCAAGTACAAAGCCCACAGGGCAACAGACTGCATCCACTTGCTTCCGGTTACCCCTGAAGCATCTAAGTGACATTAAAAATAAGGCAAGATTTGTTTCTGAGACCCTGTAGATAACCAAATATGGAAGCTGTGACAACTTCAAGGGAAGAAGATCACCAAATTTTTGGTTTAGGATTTTGATACAGCCAGAACCATAAACAATTAGGTTTCCCCAATGCTCCTAACATAAATGGAAGGTTCTTCTAAGAAAGGAAAACCAAAAAAGACCAAAAAAAAAAATTAAAATGAGAGCTCTTGAATTATTTATACAAGTAGAAGTGAGAAAGTTTCTGCTGACTTAACCTTGAGAGTGTTGAAGGGACCTGTGAGAGGAGTATTGATGAGTGAGAGTGCTGGGGGAGGATCATGCCCTTTGTACATACAGACCGTGTATCAAGTCATGGTTTGAACCCTCCGGATAGACTGAAGGGTGTGTGTGATCTCCGTGCCAGCTACAGCTGTAAGAACTTTCACACGTTTGTCTCTTCCAGACCCCAGTTCCCCACTACTGCACTGCATTCCCTTAGGTTGCAGCCTCAACTTCCTAAAACACCACTGATGCGAATATTCTGAGATGTGCCTAGCGGACAGGAGATAATACCCCTGCATCAGAGTAGAGAACTGTCTTTGACTCTGGCCTATGTCTAACACCCTTCCTGGGGCAGCTTCCATGATGAATGAACCCTGTCTTCAGACATGGAGCTCATCTGGGCTTTTGAAAACATGAAGAGCTTTCACCATCACACCAGTCAGCACCAGTGAGGACTAACCTGGCCTGGTGATGGTTTCCACAATGCAGATATCTTTTACATAAACTGTCTTGTTGAGACCTTTACAACTCAGGGGAGTGAGGGGTTGCTTACGGAAAGTCCATGATCCCTCCCACATTATCAGTATCTTCAGTACCAGATTTCTGATACAGAAAAGCTCCAAGAAAGACTGCATTCATTCTTCAGAGGATTTCTCCATTTCTGTCTTATTTCACTTTCCCTTAATATCATTGTATTTGTCTCAGCATCATTTTACTTTCTTTATATATATATTTTACATAATGTTTCAGTTTGTGTGGATCAGCTTTTAGCTTTGAGATAAAAATCAATTCATAGCACCTTAGCAGGGTCTAGTGATTCTCAGGGTTTTCACAGTTAAGATCCTTTAACAGTTAAACATGTTTCCTGATCCCCACGTTGTAAGAGCAGATCTTTCTTGTCCATTGACTGAGAAATTACATAATGACAAAAGCAGAAGCATGTGAATACCTTGCAGTGGAAACTGAACGAGTTCACAAGTCCGAAGGGCAGCAGTGCCCCGTCCTTGAGTTGTGTCAGCCCTCGCTTCCAGGGAGCAGATCCTCTCCTTCAGCGGCCACTCAGGAGTCTGTGCCCCTTTCCCACAATCCCCCGCGTCCCCACACAGACTTCCGTGAGGAGAAACTGAGCAGCTTCCTGAGGCGCCTTCCTGGAGACAGACTCCCTCACCCGCCAGGTCCCACATCTGCCTCTCATTTGTAGGAAAGCTCTAGCCTCCTAGGCCTTCTCCAAGTTCCAGAGAGCAAATTTAATCAGAGAAGTGAGAAAATGCAGAAACAGAGGGAAACAGTCAAGCAAGACAAAAAATAATAATAGTCACCCTGCTTATTTAACTTATATGCAGAGTACATCATGAGAAATGCTGGACTGGATGAAGCAGAAGCTGAAATCAGGATTGCTGAGAGAAATATCAATAACCTCAGATATGCAGATGCACCACCCTTATGGCAGAAAGTAAAGAAGAACTAAAGAGCTTCTTGATGAAAGTGAAAGAGGAGAGTGAAAAAGTTGGCTCAAAGCTCAACATTCAGAAGACTAAGATCATGACATCTGGTTCCATCACTTCATGGCAAATAGATGAGGAAACAATGGAAATAGTGAGAGACTTTATTTTTCTGGGCTCCAGAATCACTGCAAATGGTGACTGCAGCCATGAAATTAAAAGACGCTTACTCCTGGAATAAAAGTCATGACCAACCTAGACAGCATATTAGAAAGCAGAGGTATTACTTTGCTAGCAAAGGTCCGTCTAGTCAAGGCTATGGTTTTTCCAGTGGTCATGTATGGATGTGAGAGTTGGACTGTGAAGAAGGCTGAGCGCCGAAGAATTGATGCTTTTAAACTGTAGTGTTGAAGAAGACTCTTGAGAGTCCCTTGGACTGCAAGGAGATCCAACCAGTCCATCCTAAAGGAGATCAGTCCTGGGTGTTCATTGGAAGGACTGATGTTGAAGCTGAAGTTCCAATACTTTAGCCACTTGATACAAAGAACTGACTGTCTCATTTGAAAGGACCCTGATGATGGGAAAGATTGAAGGCGAGAGGAGAAGGGGACGACAGAAGATGAGATGGTTGGATGGCATCACCAACTCGATGGACATGAGTTTGAGTAAACTCCAGGAGTTGGTGATGGACAGGGAGGCCTGGCGTGCTGCAGTCCATGGGGTTGCAAAGAGTTGGACATGGCTGAGTGACTGAAGACAAAATACAAAGTCAAGGATCTTTGGTTCCTCCTCAAGGACTATAGATAATATCCTGAGCAATATCCTCAAGTTGTTTTGTAGACACTAAAACCCCCACCAGGTGGAAGAAGCTAACTGCATGATGACCATGAGCACGCACCCCCAGACCAGCTGGCGCCTGAGAATTGATAATTGTGAGACTGAGACCTCACCATCAGCCAATCAGAGAATCATTCACAAACTGATCAAGCTGTGACCCTCTCCCTCACTTTGTCTTTAAAAACCTTCCCCAAAAGCCATCAGGCTTCCCAGGTGGTGCTAATGGTAAAAACAAACAAAAAACAAAACAAAACAAACAAAAACCTGCCTGCCAATGCAGGAGATGCCAGACACATCGGTTTGATCCCTGGGTCAGGAAGATCTCCTGGAGGAGGGCATAGCAACCCACTCCAGTGTTCTTGCCTGGAGAATCCCATGGACAGAGGAGCCTGGTGGGCTACAGTCCATGGGGTCACAGAGTCAGACATGACTGAGGCAACTTAACATGCATGCTTGCAAAAGCCATCAGAGAGAGTTCATGTCTTTGAGCATGAGCTGTTCGTTCTCCTGGCTTCGTCCCACTTTGGACAACTTGCACTAAATACTGTTCTTTATTTCACCAAAAACGAATGTCAGTCAATTGACTTTGCTGCACATCAAGCAAATAGACCCAGGTTTGGTTTGGTAACAGAAGTACCTGTATCTTTCTTAAGCAGCCTCCCAACTCAGAACACTCACTTGGTTTTGGCCAGTATGCAACATAAACCTTCTGGTTTGACTTTATTAGATCCTAAGATAAAACCTTACCATTTTGGAGCTAGGAGTGATGGTAGTGGTCCTCTACTTTGATCACTTTAATTTCCAAATAAGAAACTTAAGGCCACGGCAAAGGACCGGCTGGCCCAGGGGAGGGAGAGGAGGACAGAACTAAGTCCTCAGAGCGTTTGACCCCTATCCCTGTCTGGGCCCTGTGTGGGGACAGGCGGGCCTGTGTCCTGAACACTGGCTACTCCCTGTGGCCAGGAGGTTCTCCAATGTGTCGGGCTATGCCCTGCTCTTAGCACTCTACTCATGTAACTTTTACCCAGAATCTATTCCTCCCCACAATTACCTGGCAGAGATTTAATTTATTTTCAAGACTCAGCTAGAGGAAAGACTTTCCATGAAGCATTTTTCGGTTCAGTTCAGTCGCTCAGTCGTGTCCAACTCTTTGCAACCTCATGCACTGCAGCACGCCAGGCCTCCCTGTCCATCACCAACTTCTGGAGTTCACCCAAACTCATGTCTTTTCAGTCGGTATGCCATCCAGCCATCTCATCCTCTGTCGTCCCCTTCTCCTCCTGCCCTCAATCTTTCTCAGCATCAGGGTCTTTTCCACTGAGTCAGCTCTTCGAATCAGGTGGCCAAAGTACTGGAATTCCAGCTTCAGCATCAGCCCTTCCAGTGTACATTCAGGACTGATCTCCTTTAGGATGGACTGGTTGGATCTCCTTGCAGTCCAAGGGACTCTCAAGAGTCTTCTCCAACACCACAGTTCAAAAGCATCATTTCTTCAGCGCTCAGTTTTCTTTATAGTCCAACTCTCACATCCATATATGACAACTGGAAAAACCATAGCCTTAACTAGATGGACCTTTGTTAGCAAAGTAATACCTCTGCTTTTTAATATGCTGTCGAGTTTGGTCATAGCTTTTCTTCCAAGGAGCAAGCATCTTTTAATTTCATGGCTGCAGTCACGATCTGCAGTGATTCTGGAGCCCAAAAACATAAAGTCTGTCACTGTTTCCACTGTTTCCGCATCTATGTGCCATGAAGTGATGGAAAGCATCTTTAGACCTTCACAAGCCAAATAAAGCAGGTTTTTCATCTCTACTGTAGAAAGAGCAGTAACCATGGCTAACCGTTATGAGCACCTACTCTAAGCCAGTCCTGTTTACATGTTTTATCTCAGTTAACCTTCCTAACAACGTATGCCATAAAAACTAATTTTTATTTACAGCTTAAAAAGGAGGAAACTGAAGCTCAGAGAGATCGCGTCGTTTTTCAGAAGTACCGGAAGTGAGAGGCTCCCTGGCAATGTGTCGGCTAACCACTGCGCTGAATTACTGTACTGTATTGTACAGCAGTTGCAGTGTCGCGGCCATAAGGTGGATGCGCTTGTGTTTAATGTAAATCTGCCTTTCTGACTGGACTATCAGCCTCTAAGCAAAGGGATTTCTCTCTCCCCATACCTAGCAGTTTCTGGCAGAGGAACTTCTCAGTACGTGTTTGCTGAATGAATGCATGAATGAAAGAAAGTGCAGTTCCCGAACAGTCCATGAGTCATGGTCATTTGTAAGTGAGAGGGCTGGACTGGTGATTTATCGACCTGAAGATGATTTCCCAAATCGATACTACAGATTATTGGCAAAAATGTCACATAATTAAAAGGCTTTATGTGTTAGGTCAGTATGAGAACTTCTGATTTCTCTCTCTTTGTCTCTCTCTTGCTTGCTTGCTGAGGAAGAAACCGAGAGCTAGAGAAGTAGGGGCAGTGGGAGCAGTATTAGGGTGGTGGTCAGGACAGCTGGGCCCTCCGCCTCCTCATGGCTTCCTCTGAGACTCCTGCAGCTGAGAGAGCCTGCTCTTTCTGAGCAGGGCATGCACGCGTGCTCAGTTGCTTCAGTCGTGTCCGACTCTCTGGGACCCCATGGACTGTAGCCCACCAGGCTTCTCTATCCATGGGGTCCTCTAGCTAAGAACACTGGAGTGGGTTACCATGCCCTCCTCTGGGTGATCTTTCCGACCCAGGGATCGAACCTGAGTCTCATGTCTCCTGCACTGGCAGGCGAGCTCTCTACCACTAGCACTCCTTAGACCTTTTCATTGCAAACCTTCTAGAATTCTAAGATTCGCCAGGTGGCGTGTGAGTGGATCCAAAACGCAAGTCAAATAAAAAAGCTCTGCCACTTTGGACTTCCCTAGAATACATATATTCTGTGTTGCAAATTTGAAGCTGCTTTTTATAAGACAGAAAATGGAGACTTTAAAAAATGAAATTTAACCTATGCTTCTTTTCCAGGGACAAGGCCCTCAACGATCTTGTGTTTGTGATGGTGAGACTAGAGAAACTCACCTGAAAGTTGTCTTCAGACAGAAAGAGCTGGAAAGATGCTGCGACTTTAAGCTAATCCCCCAGCCCATCCTCTGCATATCAGATGGAAGGGCAGGCCTCACTGAAGGGCTTCTTCAAGGGCAAATGTTCCATGATTTCATACTTCTGGAATCAACTCATGATCTTTCTTCACGCCACCAACACGTGTGGGCCCTGGATCGAATACCCCGGGACAACACGTGACCACTTCTGCCGAGTCTTTCTGTTAGCGCTCCAGTTTCGGCCACATCTATCACCACTCTGTGACTGTGGTCAGTTCAAAGTCATTGCTTCTTTTTCTTCTTTTTTTAATTTGATCACTGTTTACAATTTTTTTTTATGATTGTGAATTATCTAAGTAAATACCAATTTTCACTATGTCATCCTCTAGCCATGAATCTTGGGATTCACACTCATCTCTTACGATAAGAGAAACACAATATGTTTGTGTTTAATATGTGACTTCTTTTGGGAAGAATATCCTTAATATCATAAATAAATAGTTTATTTGTTCTGACATTTAAAATTTTCTTGATTTTTAATCTTCATAATGTTCTCTTGAAATGCATTTTGCTTTTAAAAAGACACAAGTAATAAAGATTAAGTGTTTGAAATTGACTCTGAGTGCCCATCATTCAATTAATAAGAGAGAGTGACATTTTCAGTGGTAAGTTATGAAGCCCACTGCATACAAGTTTCTGATAGATATTTCTGGACAAGTCACATCAGCTGTTCTTAATATCATGAGCTTCCTTTTATCCTCTACCACTTTCCTTTTTAAACTTGCTAGATATATTTACAGAGCATCACATTTTCCCCACAAGCTGTTTTAATTTGCATTTTTCTCAATGACTAATCTGACATACCAGAGAGGAGATTTTTATTTTTTTCCAACTCAGTAAATGTTAACCAAGTATCTTGTTTTGTTTTTGTGAATTCTGAGAAATCTAGCAATGATAGATGAGAAATAGAGAGTCCAATGTCTTCATGTTCTCACTCTCAAGATAGCCGTGTTTTTGAGATTATCCTTTTTGCACAATGGCAGTCCCCGTTTCCACTTCAGTAACTTTGCTGTAATGGAGAGTCATACAAGTGTTGCCAGAATCAATGTTTTAGATTCTTGTGTCTGTCTCAGAGGATTCATGGTGGTAATGCTGTGACCATGTGCTTCTATTTGAAATTATCTGAGTTTCTTATTTGTAGTTATGCTGCACAACGGTGTGATTCTGAGGCTACTTTTCTTCCGAAGCAATATGTAATTGTATTACCTCGTTTTTCAGAAGAACGCCCTTTCTTATTTCTCAGACATTGAGAGATTGTTCCATTTCTCTGTATTCGTACCAAGAAGAAGGAAGCAATTATCCCTTTCTATTTCTTCTCTGTTACATTAGTTGCCAAGCTAATCCTCCTGGTGCTTCCAGTGGACATTTGCTTCCTGGTTATTTATAGTCAACTAAAGATCACTCTTGAGGAACTCTTGTCTGTGTTCCACATGTTTGATTGTAATAAGGCAATCAGCTGGCAAGAGAGTTCAATGAGGAACCGCGCAGAGACTGGCTTCAGGATTTTCCACATTTATTGCTGGTTAGAGATAGGACTTGGGAAGTGTAGCCGCACCGCATTTTATTGCACTGTGCTTTATCGTGCTTTGCAGGTACTGCATTTTTTACAAATTGGAGGTTTGTAGCAATTCTGTCTCAGGTAACTCTATTTCCAACAGCATTTTCTTACTGTGTCACAGTTTGGTAATTCTCACAAAATTTCAAATCTTTTTCTTATTATTAAATCTGTTATGGTGATTTGTGATGTTACTATTGTAAAAAGATTACAGCTCACAAAAGGCTGGATGACGGTTAGCCTTTTTTAGCAATGAAGCATTCTTTAATTAAGGCATGTACATACTAGAGTATGCAGGCCTTCCTAGGGGGTGCTGGTGAGAAAGGACCCGCCTGCCAGCAGAAGATACGAGAGACATGGATTCAATCCCTGGGTTGGGAAGGTCCCCTGGAGGAGGGCATGGCAACCATTTCATTTTTTTTTGCCTGGAGAATCCCATGGATAGAGGAGTCTGGTGGGCTTCAGTTCATAGGGTCGCAAAGAGTCAGGGACAACTGACTGTCCACTAAAGATCGCAATGCCGATGTGGCTTAACACATACTACAGTCTACACTACTGTATAAACACAACTTTTATACACCCACTTGGAAATCAAAAATTTCCCATGACACGGTTTGTTGCAGTATTCACTTTGTTATGGTGGTCTGGGACTGAACGCACACGATCACCTGGTATGCCAGCATTCATTCTGCCCTTGTCACCGACAGCACATCAGGGGTTACCATACACGGAGGCATCCCCAAGGGAGCACTAGTCTAGGTCCCTAAATATAGACTGTGTGTGACCGTGCTTTTGCCAGTGGTGTTTGCATACCTTAAATCTTGCATCTAGATGACGGGATGATTCTTTTCGGAAACACCATGACTGTGGCTATAGAAGCCACTAAGTTCAAACAAGAGCCAGGAGTTGAGGCTGAGGGATAGCAAAGATTGAGAAGGAAACACTATTTCAATTTTCAAAAGGATCGAGGGAAGTAAATGGCCTGACAGAGTGCTAGCTTTACTTGTGGAAAATCATCAGGGCCCTTGAGAAGTTAGGTAGAAGGACCCCAGATTGACAATAGGGGTGAGACAGGTTAAACAGAAATCTCTAGACAGAGAAATGAGTAAAAGCTGTTTCTAAAGCTAGAGAACTCAAGACTGACTTATTTATTCAGTAGCACTGACCGAAGATCTAGAGCAGGTGAGTCAGCAGTCACTACATGACTTGTCCACTTCACCACCAAACGGTTCCTTTGCCAGCATTTCGATCTTTAGTGGACAGGCATTATTGAGTCTACCTAGAAGGGCACCCCCGCCCTTCTTCCGGGAAGTGTTCCTCACTCATTTCGACCACGGAACTCCGTAGAGGCCTGCAGGGCTCTATCTATCAGGAAAAGCGGGCACTTGCCCAGGCTGGTCAAATCTTTGATCACTGCCTCTGGGCCACAATGACTGTGGGATGGTTTGTGACCTATGTCAAACCAGTGAGAGTATTTATAGCTTATATCATCCCTCCAGATTTTCCTGGAGGTGGCAGGGCAGAGCTCTCGTTCATACTGGGTCAGGAAGTTACCAGGATGTAAACCTAAATCTGGCCATTCCCAGAGCCTTGTGAGGACAGCTGGCCTGGAAGACCAAAGCTGACATATGGAAAGAAGCAGAGAAGAAGCTTGAAAAGACACAGAGAGAGAGACTGTTTTGATCAGATCCCAGCTTTTCCATGGTGTGTTTTATAAGCTAATTCATTTCTTCTTTAAATAGTTGGAACTGTGTTTCTACACCTTACCACTGAGATCTTGAGAATCCATGGAAATCTCTGCTTTAATTAAGAATATGGAAAACACTATCCAATTCTTGTCATGACCATCCTAGGATGGAGTTTTGGGGGCAAAAAAGGGCTGGAAGGACTTCCCTGGTGGTCCAGTGGCTAAGATTTGCATCCCAATGTAGCGCCCGGGGGTGATCCCTGCTCAGGGAGCTAGGTCCTCCATGCCGCAACTAAAGATTCTTGGGGCCACAGCTAAGACCGAGTTCAGCCAAATAAATAAATAAATATTTTTAAAAGTTTTAAAAGTCTTTTTTTTTTTTTTTTTTGAGAGATCACTTATACATTGGGAAGTTGGAGGCAGAGGAGGTGTGGAGAACTACATTCCCAAGGCTTGGCTCCAGAAGAAATCAAGCCCGAAGTAGAAAGGCAGGGAGCAAGCTATCAACAAACATCAACAAGAGACCACTTGTTCATTCAGACACCAGATTTGTCCAGAGCTACCTCATTGTCTTATCAAGGAACCACTGCTAAAGCACACACTCAGGTTTATTTTCCAAATCCTGATCTAATATCATGTAGTTCAAGAGTCACCCTACTCTAATAGCATGGCGTTTAGTTTATCTGTCTTTTAGGATTATGCAGAAGCCAAGCACTCAGAAAATAATATTCAAATCTTGGGAGAGGCAGGACAATACAATGGAATAAAGGTTAAAAAGCAACAACTACACATTTTAGGCTTTATTGTACTGATTTAAAGAAAGCAACTAAAGGGAAATAAAACTTCAATGGAAGATAAGTTACAGTGTGCTAAGTTGCTTCAGTCGTGTCTGACTCTCTGCAAGCCTACGGACTGTAGCCCGCCAGGCTTCTGTGTCCATGAAACTCTCCAGGCAAGAATACTGGAGTGGGTTGCCATTTCCTTCTCCAGGGGATCTTCTCCACCCAGAGATAGAACTCGCGTCTTTTATGTCTGATATATTGGCAGGAAGGTTCTTTACCACCAGCACCACCTGTCTCCCAGACAACTTAGTTTTCTAAGTTATACAAGCTGGAATCAAGATTGCTGGGAGAAATAGCAATAACCTCAGATATACAGATGACACCACCCTTATGGCAGAAAGTGAAGAACTGAAGAGCCTCTTGACGAAGGTGAAAGAGGAGAGAGAACAAGCTGGCTTAAAACTCAACATTCAGAAAATTAAGATCATGGTGTCTGGTCCCATCACTGCATGGCAAATAGATGGGGAAACAGTGGAAACAGTGACAGACTTTACTTTTGGGGGCTCCAAAATCACTGCAGATGGTGACTGCAGCCATGAAATTAAAAGATGCTTGCTCCTTTGAAGAAAAGCTATGGCCAACCTAGAGAGCATATTCAAAAGTAGAGACATTACTTTGCCAGCAAAGGTCCATCTAGTTAAGGCGGTGGTTTTTCCTGTAGTCATGTATGGATGTGAGAGTTGGACTATAAAGAAAGCTGAGTCTGGATGGCATGACATGGACATGAGTTTGAGCAAGCTCCGGGAGTTGGTGATGGACAGAGAGGCCTGGCGTGCTGTGGTCCGTGGGGTCACAAAGTCGGACAAGACTGAGCGACTGAACTGAGCTGAACTGATAGATAACTAAAACTCCAACTCAAGCTTGGAAGGGGATGTACAGCTTATATCATCTATGGCTGGGGCTTCAGGTGAGCTTTGATCAGGGTTTTGTGTCTTTCTCTGTCATTCTCTTAGCTTTCCCAGTACTGCAGATGCAGGCTTCCAGAGAAGGCCTCTCTTAGAAAACATGCACTTTCTTCTTTGTTTTTGTACAAGCCCTCTTACCCCTAAGCTTGCCTTTTTATTTTAGGATCTTAGTGAAGACCATAAAGCAGTCTAACCCACTGAATTTTTCTCACCAGTGTTTCTAGTGCTATATCCTTTTTAGTCACATGACCACCATTCTTAGGCTTAACTGTTTTGCTATCATATGACAATGGTTGCCAGTTTTCCACTTTAGAATAAAGTGTGTTCAATACCTAATTTCCATTCAATAGCTCTCACATTTTATAGTCTGTTACTTTAGGCACCGTATTTCTGGGAATAAATTCTGTGTCTGTTAGGATGCATTTGGCTGAAGGGATTAGAATAGAGAAAGTGGTTTAAAAACCTGAGAAGTGCTTTATTGGTTGTGTGGTGGAAGGGAGGCTTCAGGCATGGTTTGATCAGGGCTTTGGCTCCATTTCTTCAGTGCTGGCTCTGCCCTCCTGCTGGGTTGGTTCGGCCTTCAGCCTGGCTTCCTTCAGGTAGTGAGATGGCTGCTGATGACTAACAAGGCTACCTGTTTCTTGTTTACAAATAATGAATTTCTCTCTAAATTTCAGTTTTCTGGCACATTAGTAGAAAGACAGCAGCTCCGGTTCATGATGAATCTGTACTAAACAGTTCCCACATCTCCATGTATTAACTCAATATGTACTCCTAACAAAACGTAATCCCCTCATTCAATACGGAGAGAGGAAATCTTGGCCCACCTATTTTCACAATCATTTTATTTCAGAATACTTTATTCTAAGCAGCTTTTTCTCTTATCAGGCTCAGAACCTATTTTTCTTTTCCTCTTGTCATCAAATAGAACAATTTTCTTATGTCCAGATTGATGTCTGAGAGCAAGGAGGATACCTGGTTGTCGGCAAAAATGGGAAAACCCTGGAAAAGAGGCTGCACCAGGAAAATAACACTATTATGCTACTTCTTCCTGATGACTCTCTTCCTGTTTATAGAGCTGTCATAGAAAGAGATAATGTTGCCATTCCCCGTATACACACAGCCTGGAATTTAGAGATCCTGTTGCACTTTCATGCCACCTCTGCAGGGATCCGTGGACACCACTTTGTATGAAGCACAGTTGTTTTTTAGACTCGTCAGTTCAGTTCAGTCGCTCAGTCGTGTCTGACTCTTTGCGACCCCATAGACTGCAGCATGCCAGGCCTCCCTGTCCATCACCAACTCCCAGAGTTTATTCTAATTCAAGTCCACTGAGTCAGTGATGCCATCCAACCATCTCATCCTCTGTCATCCCCTTTTCCTCCTGCCTTCAATCTTTCCCAGCATCAGGGCCCTTTCTAATGGCCAAAGTATTGTAGTTTCAGCTTCAGCATCAATCCTTCCAATGAACACTCAGGACTAATTTCCTTTAGGATGGACTGGTTAGATCGCCTTGTAGTCTCAAGAGTCTTCTCCAACACCACAGTTCAAAAGCATCAATTCTTTGGTGCTCAGCTTCCTTTATAGTCCAACTCTCATATCCATATGTGACTATTGGAAAAACCATAGCTTTGACTAGACAGACCTTTGTTGGTAAAGTAATGTCTCTGCTTTTGAATATGCTGTCTAGGTTGGTCATAGCTTTTCTTCCAAGGAGCGAGCGTCTTTTAATTTCATGGCTGCAGTAGCCCTTGCTATTTTATTCCTTGTTGCTAAGGCATAGCCCAACACATTATGATTTTCAAGTAGAATTCAAACCACTTCCTTGAGAATGAACTCAGTAAAAAGAATTCAGTAGTAGAGTAGCTCATATATAAACCTGGCTTTACTTAGAATGTAAAACCATATGTTAAACTAAAAAGAAAAGCGGTTATGAGGAAGATGTGGTCACAGTGGCACCTGCTAACCTGCCAAGGCAGGAATCCAGCTGTCCTGCCCTGTGTCTGGGAAATGTGCAGAGGTGTACAGAAAACAGCTGGTGGAAAGTCAGGCTGGAAATGCTCCCTCCTTCTTAAAAGAGGTTTTGGAAAATTCCCAAAGAGAAAGAGCAGAAGAAGAGAAATTTGAAAGGGAGACAGAAAGAACTCAGAATCTGCAGGAAACTTCCCTGGTGGTTCAGCTCTTAAAGAATCCGCCTGAAATGCAGGAGACCTGGGTTCAATCCCTGAGTGGGGAAGATCCCCTGGAGAAGGGCCTGGCAACCCACTCCAGTATTCCTGCCTGGAGAGTCCCCGTGGACAGAGGAGCCTGGTGGACTACAGTCTTTGGGGTTGCAAGGAGTTGGACATGACTGAGAGACTAAGCACAAACATTGGATCTGGTGGTTCGAGCTTATAATTCCTCCCCCAGTGCCATTCTTTGGGACTGTACATGGAACTGTATCTTAAAACCTAGCCTTTTCCATCACAATGCCCTTTGTGAATTTAGATGTCACAACCAGAGTACAATCTGACACTACCTTAGTCATGTCAGCAGATTAAAGACCATATGTTTATAACCTGAACTAATCTGAATCTGCTTGTGGGAGGGCTCTGCTGGATTGGAGACTGTTGGGGTTCAGTCAGTGGACAACTGGTCTGAATCACGCAGGGCTCTGGCTCAAGGGCACCTGGTTCTCTCAGAACAGCTCTCACTTCTCTTTCAGGCAGCTACCCTGTCCTGAAGCTGCTCAAAAGCCTAGCAATTCGACCATGTGGTGATAAATACACATACAAAAACTTTTGGCTGTTCTCTCTTTATCATGAGCCCTGAAGGGGAGTCCATTTAAGGGAATAAGCATTCAAGGGCAGAAACGGTTATCGTGTTATCACTGTGCAAAAAAACAGGTGGATATAAATTCCTCACTTTATTGTTTTGCTTCATTTCCATCCAGCCAGACCTTCTTCCTCTTCGCATCACCTGCTTTGTATTCCGCTGGTAGAACTCGCGCCTCCTCACCAAAGAAAGCAAGCTAAATTGTTTTTAGATAAAAATGTCATCTGCCTCCCTCCAAATGGGAAATTCAATCATACAAATGACTGTACAAACGCCTGTGGAGGCCGGTTCTCCGTTTCCGACGTGGTGTCACTTAGGCGGAGATGTTCTTCGGCAGCTGTTGCGCGTTATTATAGAGGCTGAAAGCCCGTCCCACCAATCACGGCAGAGGTTACCCAGAGCTGCGCTGCCTCCCTCAAACAGATGACTTCAGGCTATAAAATCGTAATTGTCAAAAGCAACCAAGAGAGCAGACTGCATTTGGGAAGTTCAATGCATCAAGCTTAGAGTACAGGCCAGAGACAGAAACATAGGCTCAGGGATTCGCTGCGCGGTCTAGGAACAAACAAGGACCAATCACAACTGGGACGGCCCCTGTGACACTGGGAGTAGAAGGTCTGAGAGCCTTCGGCGCGGAAGGGGCTGCAAAGCTTGGTGACCTGTCAGCTGGCTTCAACCAGATTTCTCTTTGCTCATTCCAACAGAATACTTGCCTGCTATTGCCGCTCTTCTCTGCCGAGTAGAGCTCTTAGGTATATTCAGAGCACGTTTTTAAGATCTATTCATTTCATTAGATGCAACTTAAAGAAAACTTTAGATTATGTAATGCATGTATTTGGAGGGCAAAAGGCTACTTATTAAAGACATCTAACAGGAAACAAGGGCTTCCCTGATAGCTCAGTTGGTAAAGAATCTGCCTGCAATGAAGGAGACCCCAGTTCGATTCCTGGGTCAGGAAGATCTGCTGGAGAAGGGATAGGCTACCCACTGCCGGGAGCCAGCGTGAGGAACTCCGCCCGTGGCAAAGGTCATGAGGAAGGAGGCTGGACATACGCAAAGGTGGGATCGAGCCTCAGGAGTCCCCCTGGAAATTCTCGAGCATCTGCCCCCAAAACCAGAGTCTGCCTACTTTACTGCTTTGTGCTTTCACCTACACCTCTGACTTTACGGGGGGGCTGTCCCCCACAACCTCTCTCTGAAAAAGAGTTAACTTACAGCTCCAGTTAATAAAATGCCTTGGCGTGACAGGAGTGTTCAACCTACAAACTCCTCTGAAGGTTCTCTAGCCTGCCTGACAGGCTTGTCCGGCCACATGTGATTGTTCACAGCCTCCCAACCGTGAGAGGCACGAGATGCTCTAAACTTTCTAAAAACAGATTCTTTTGAGAAGTTAGAAAATTATTAGTACAGTGGGCTGATTACAAATTGTATTGGTGAAGGATTTTTCATTTGTTGAGCCAATGTTTGCTGCTAAGTCTCCACATCCCCTGCCCTTATACACATTAATGAATATATAGAAGAAATAAGTATTAACCTTTGATATTAATCACGTTAGACCTTAGGCTAAGCAAATTCTTTCCTTAATTAAAACCCACTGCACCCTCACCCTATAAAAATGTAACCATTCTGGTACCTTCGGAAGGTGGTGTCTGTTTTAAGAATAATCACCCCTGGAGAAATAAGTGTTGTGGTTGACTGACAGCTGTCACATGGAGAGGGTCATAAATTGTCAGCAGGCCCCCTGGCCAGAAGATGATGTAACACCCCTAAGACCTTTGTATGAAGCACCTGATTTTGATAGAATCAGGACTGCTGACCCCGTGTGACTTTTGTATAACATCTCAGTGTATAAAAGTGGACCCTGGAAAATAAAGAATGGGATCAGTTCCTCGAAAGACTGGTCTCCCCATGTCGTTCTTTCTCTCACCTTCTGGATGAATTTCCATCTGGAACGTGGAGGCTCATCAAGCCTACTAATTATGCCTGGGCTTCTAAGATCTGACCAGGGAGGCCTTAGTGTCTCCTCTCCTTGGGGAGAAAGGGAGGATGCCTGCGGCCTACGTAGGTGATGTAAATTCCTTGCCTTGGAATTTTATTAGCTTTCCACGTAAACCAAGTTATTCAGCCTCTTTTCTCCACTGAATTTTCTCACTGAGCTATCCTCATTCTACTCTTTATATCTTTGATTAATATTTAATTAAAGCCAGTGTATTCACCGACGCTGTATCTCCTTCAAATTTCCCTGGGTCCACTGGGGCTGGACCCCGGCAACCCACTCCAGTATTCTTGGGCTTCCCTTGTGGCTCAGCTGGTAAAGAAGCCACCTGCAATGTAGGAGATCTGGGTTTGATCCCTGGGTTGAGAAGATCCCCTGCATAAGGGAAAGGCTACCTACTCCAGTATTCTGACCTGGAGAATTCCATAGACTGTAGAGTCCATGGGGTTGCAAAGCGTTGGGCACAACTGAGCAAATTTCACTTCACTTTCACTTCAGTAGGAAACAAGTCAGTGAAAGTGTACAACAAACCCATTCTAGTCAGACAACTGTTATCCCCAAAAGAATGGGAGCAATACATTAACATGCCTTAGCTTCTTCATAGCATCACCAACTCAATGGACATGCGTTTGAACAAACAATGGGAGACAGTGGAGGACAGAGGAATCTGGAGAGCTGCAGTCCATGGGGTCACCAAGAGCTGGACACAATTTAGCAACTGAACAATAACAACTGACTTCTTATCTGGCATCCACCAAGACGGAGAAAGGAGGGAGCAGGGATGCACCACGGGCCCACTCGGGGCTAGGCTTCTGCGTGAGGGAATTTCATGTACATTGTCTCAGACAGTCCTAGTAAACCCTGTTAGATAGGAATTATTATTTCCATATTTTCCAGTAAGGATATTGAGGCTGACAGTATCTAAATTGCCCAGGTTTCTACACAGAGTGAGTGAACTAAAATTTGACCACAATCATGGGAATTTTCAGCAGAGTAAAGCATCAATCCTCGGAGAAGGCAATGGCACCCCACTCCAGTACTCTTGCCTGGAAAATCCCATGGACGGAGGAGCCTGATAGGCTTCAGTCCATAGGGTCACTAAGAGTCAGACATGACGGAGCGACTTCACTTTGACTTTTCACTTCCATGCATTGGAGAAGGAAATGGCAACCCACTCCAGTGTTCTTGCCTGGAGAATCCCAGGGACGGCGGAGCCTGGTGGGCTGCCGTCTATGGGGTCACACAGAGTCGGACACGACTGAAAGTGACTTAGCAGCAGCAGCAAAGCATCAATCCTAGGAAAAATGTGATCAGATCCCTCTAAAAACTACTAAAGTTACAGTCCAGAACAATCCATATAATTTCTCCCTCATCAAAACTCACCCTTCCAAAAAACAAATACCAACCAACAAACAAACAAAACCAGACAAGAAAATACACACACACATCCCACAGAAAAATTATGCCTGTGTCTTATGGCCTGGCTGGTGAGCTTATTATGTAAAGAAATCATTGGCCTTAGACCTGGTTGTCAACTCAGGACCTCTGATGGGAAGTGAATGGTGGTTTGGCTGGCTTGGCACTGCACACTGTGTCCGTCTGAGGGTTTGTCCAGAGAATTCAGAGAGGGAAGGGACAAAGCAGGTCAGCAGACTCCCTTCAAGAGAAGGGCAGACAAACAGTCAAAGGCAGGACGAAAGTTGAAGGCTGCAGAGCCAAGATGTTAATCTGGTAGAAGCAGAGAGTTAGACAAGGGAGAATAGGAAAAGAGCAAAGACAACTACCATGAACAACATTGATCAGTCCAGTTCAGTTCAGTTGCTCAGTCATGTCCAACTCTCTGTGACCCCATGAACCGCAGCATGCCAAGCCCCGATGTCCATCACCAACTCCTGGAGTTCACCCAAACTCATGTCCATCAAGTTGGTGATGCCATCCAACCATCTCATCCTCTGTCATCCCCTTCTCCTCCTGCCCTCAATCTTTCCAAGCATCAGGGTCTTTTCAAATGAGTCAGCTCTTCGCATCAGGTGGCCAAATTATTGGAGTTTCAGCTTCAACATCAGTCCTTCCAATGAACACCCAGGACTGATCTCCTTTAGGATGGACTGGTTGGATCTCCTTGCAGTCCAAGGGACTCAAGAGTCTTCTCCAACACCACAGTTCAAAAGCATCAATTCTTCTGTGCTCAGCTTTCTTTATAGTCCAACTCTCACATCCATACATGACTGCTGGAAACACCATAGCCTTGATGAGACAGGCCTTTGTTGGCAAAGAAATATCTCTGCTTTTTAATATGCTGTCTAGGTTGGTCATAATTTTCCTTCCAAGGAGGAAGCGTCTTTTAATTTCATGGCTGCAGTCACCATCTCCAGTGATTTTGGAGCCCAAAAAAATAGAGTCAGCCACTGTTTCCACTGTTTCCCCATCTATTTGCCATGAAGTGATGGGATCAGATGCCATGATCTTAGTTTTCTGAATGTTGAACTTTCAGCCAACTTTTTTACTCTCCTCTTTCACTTTCATCAAGAGGCTCTTTAGTTCTTCTTCACTTTCTGCCAGAAGGGTGGTGTCATCTGCATATCTGAGGTTAGTGATATTTCTCCTGGCAATCTTAATTCCAGCTTGTGTTTCATCCAGCCCAGTGTTTCTCATGATGTACTCTGAGTATAAGTTAAATAAGCAAGGTGACAATATATAGCCTTGACGTACTCCTTTTCCTATTTGGAACCAGTTGTTTTTCCATGTCCAGTTCTAACTGTTGCCTCCTGACCTGCATACAGGTTTCTCAAGAGGCAGGTCAGGTGGTCTGGTCTTCCCATCTCTTTCAGAATTTTCCAGTTTGTTGTGATGCACACAGTCAAAGCCTTTGGCATAGTCAATAAAGCAGAACAATCTTGAAGAATCTGTAAACCTTCCATTTCGAGATTGCTCAGTTTTTAAAGTATAGGACATGTGAGGTGGGTGTTATATGGTAGAGTAGACAAGAATCCAGGATGGAGATTCATAAAAATTATCCATGAAATAGATTTGGGTTTCATTGTTGTTCTTATCATATTATTTTAGATCAACTCTCCCCAACCCCAGCAACTAATAGCTTCATTCTCTCCCTGAGGAAGCATCGTGTCTGTCTTTCTGGACCTCTTCCTGATGCGTGTGTTGTTGTGCTTCTTTCTTGCTTGTTTTCTTACCTCCCATTTCTTGCCATGTTTTCTATTATCTATATTATCCTAAATATGACTTGCAAGTTTTTACATTTCCTGCTTAATTCTATAGTTGTTTACTTGGATTTTTTTCACAAAACCCCCTGAAAAAAAAAATGTTACAGTCCATGGAAACAGAGTATTATTGCCTGTAAATTAAAATAGAGATGCTCAGAATATCAGCATTCAGTTAACTTTCTCGCCATACAAACAGCCCCCTTTAGTGTTCCACAAAGAAGAATCTGGTACTTAAAGAATCCCCCTGGAAAATATGTAAGCATATTTATAAACTTGCTTTTCAATACCTGCATAAGGGACATTGTCATTCAACCTTGAATAATAAGACACTGAAGTACAAAATGTTGTTGGGAGTTCTGTGATTAAAATAAAACTGATGCAATTCTCAAGCTGGATAATCCCAGAGACAGAGGAGCCTGGTGGGCTACAGTCCATGGGGTCACAAAGAGTCAGATGTGACTGAGCCATTTAGCAAGCACACAGAGGAGAGGAGTACTTGGAGCTTTTTCTTGGCCAATACCCTCATGCTCTTCCAAGAGAAAGAAAAATTCTTTAAATAAATGTATTCAGAAGGGTGTATCAGAAAGCAGGACAGTCTTTCAATCACTCTATTCCTTCTGCACACACTTCTTCAGAGAATGAAGGAGGTGTCAAGACCCTGCCACCAGGTTGGTCCCAGCAAGTCTCTCAAACGACTCTTGAGTTCCATTCGGGCAGCCACCATGGAGTGGTATTTTCTTCTCTCTGTGACTCTGGAGTTTGCTTTGACTGAACATTTCAAATCAATACGAGACACAACAGACTCAAGTTTTGTCAGGGTTGAAATGTGTCTGAGAATAGGTGGCTAGCATACTGAGCCAAAATTCAAAACATTGTCTTCTTTTGAATTCAGAAACCCTCCCAGGGTCTCTTCTGCACATCGTCACACAGTCTCCTTTGTGGGCTCATGGTTAGGTCCCTTAAAAGCAAATCCAAAAGCTATTTGCCTTAATGTATCTGCTCTAGGCTGAGAGACTAACTTAGTATTTGTTGTATTTCCAGATCTTTTTGGTCTCTAACGGTTTGGAAATGGGAACGCACAGCTGCAATGTGGCAATCAAAGTGGGGGAGGTGATCATTTACATTCTCACACACAGAGATTTCCTAGTCAAGGTTACTTATAAATCAAATAGATGTCATTTCATAAACACCCCACCAAACAACTATACTCCATTACCGAAATGGGAAGCAGGGCTGTTAATGGGTATCTAAGGACTAAAATCAATTTAACTTACAGGCACTCAGCTGCTACAACAGTTGTGAACATGTCTGAATGTTAATAAACACTGATTAGTATTAATATCATACAAGATTTTAAATGTGGCTGGCATGAAATTCTCATTCTAATGGACAGAGAAGCCTGTTGACACAGATTTATTCTATTTATTCCTTTATCCAAAGAAATTTCCCACAGGTTTGACAGTATTATTATCAGTTTCACAAAGATATTATGGCACTTCTTGAGTTTTAGAGACCGTAACGTTCTCATGAAAAGAGAGGAAGTTGAACGTTCATTTGTCACTTGAAGACAACACTGAAATGATACACCATGAGCTGCAAGTGGAATGTGGAAATTAGGAGAAAGACAGAGTGCATATACTCAGACCATGATAGTGCAGAAGAGCTGGGAGTGAGGGGCTGCTCCTCAGAGAAGCTGACAGCAGCCAGGACCTGCATAACAAGTGGGAGAGCTTGGACAAGGCTCTACTTTTGTTTCCTTTCAACAGGAGTGTAAAGGAACAAAATGAAGGGAAGTGAATTGGCTCGATTGGAATTTCAAAGTGGTCTGATTTTAGCAAGTTTCATGTGAACTCTGAGAACTCTAATTTCTTTCTATTTTTTTCCATCATTATCTGCTTTGTCTACCCTGTGATGTGAAATGATTAGACTCAGAGTGGAGAGTTAGGATTAATATGAATCAGTGGATTTTACTTGAATGGCATCTATTATCTAGGATTGCTATGTATTTGAATAGCTTTATTGAGGTATAATTGACAAATGAAATTTGTATACATTTAAGGTACACATCATGACATCTGGTCCCATCACTTCATGGGAAATAGATGGGGAAACAGTGGAAACAGTGTCAGACTTTATTTTTCTGGGCTCCAAAATCACTGCAGATGGTGACTGCAGCCATGAAATTAAAAGATGCTTACTCCTTGGAAGAAAAGTTATGACCAACCTAGATAGCATATTGAAAAGCAGAGACATTATTTTGCCAACAAAGGTTCGTCTAGTCAAGGCTATGGTTTATCCAGTGGTCATGTATGGATGTGACAGTTGGACTGTGAAGAAGGCTGAGCGCCGAAGAATTGATGCTTTTGAACTGTGGTGTTGGAGAAGACTCTTGAGAGTCCCTTGGACTGCAAGGAGATCCAACCAGTCCATTCTGAAGGTGATCAGCCCTGGGATTTCTTTGGAAGGAATGATGCTAAAGCTGAAACTCCAGTACTTTGGCCACCTCATGTGAAGAGTTAACTCACTGGAAAAGACCTGATGCTGGGAGGGATTGGGGGCAGGAGGAGAAGGGGACCACAGAGGACGAGATGGCTGGATGGCATCACTGACTCAATGGACATGAGTCTGAGTGAACTCTGGGAGCTGGTAATGGACAGGGAGGCCTGGCGTGCTGCGATTCATGGGGAAAGAGTTGGACACAACTGAGTGACTGAACTGAACCGACTGAAGGTACACAACTTGACCTTTTGAAATATGTGTACACTGTTAAATGATCACCACAATCAAGGTAACAGCATATCCATCATCTCACATAGTTACCATTTTTCCTTTTTTGTGGTGAGAACACAAGCAAATTTCAACTATGCAATAGAGTTTTGTTAATTGTATTCACCATGCTGTACATTAGCTCTCTAGAAATTATTCATCACAGAGATAACGATGCAGTGCAGTGGGGGAAAGAATTATCTTTTCAGCAGTTAGTGCTGGGTAAATTGGATGTCTGTACAGAAGAAAAGAGAATTTGTATCCCCCTAAGGATATATATAAAAATAAATTCTAAGAGGGTTGCAGATTCTAATTGGTGAAAGGTTAACATTTTAGGAGAAAAAACAGGAGAATTTCTTCATGACTGTGGCACAGGCAAAAAAAATCTTTAACAAGACATGCAAGGCATTTAAGTATATTGAGAAAAATTGATAAATTGGACTATAAGATTAAAAACTGTGTATCAAAAGATACTATTACAGGAGTAAAACTACAGCTCATGGTGTGAGGAAAGATATTCGTGATACAGATATCCAGCCAAAGACTTGGAAACATGTTGTGTTAAGAAAAACACAGACAATACAAAATTTTACTTGAATAGAGAATGTCCAAATGGTCAATAAACATATGAAAATGTACTCAACTTCATTGGTCACCAAAAAAATTCGCAACACTGAAATCAATAAAATAAGCTTGTCAAAAAGTATAGTTACCTAACAAACTTATGATTACCAGGGGGTAAGGAGAAGAGGGATAAGCTGGGGGATTGGAATTGACATATACACACTGCTAGCCATAAAATAGATAATTAGGACCTACTGCATAGCACAGGGAACCCTACTCAATATTCTGTGATGACTCAGATGGGGAAAGAATCTTAAAAAAAAAGAGTGGATATATGTATAAGAAAATGGATTCATTTTGCTGTACACCTGAAACTAATACAACACTGTAAATCAACTGTCAGATCAGGTCAGATCAGTCGCTCAGTCGTGTCCGACTCTTTGTGACCCCATGAATCACAGCACGCCAGGCCTACCTATCCATCACCAGCTCCCAGAGTTCACTGAGACATCACGTCAGTGATGCCATCCAGCCATCTCATCCTCTGTCGTCCCCTTCTCCTCCTGCCCCCAATCCCTCCCAGCATCAGAGTCTTTTCCAGTGAGTCATCTCTTCGCATGAGGTGGCCTAAGTACTGGAGTTTCAGCTTCAGCGTCATTCCTTCCAAAGAAATCCCAGGGCTGATCTCCTTCAGAATGGACTGGTTGGATCTCTTTGCAGTCCAAGGGACTCTCAAGAGTCTTCTCCAACACCACAGTTCAAAAGCTTCAATTCTTCGGCACCCAGCTTTCTTCACAGTCCAACTCTCACATCCATACATGACCACTGGAAAAACCATAGCCTTGACTAGACGGACCTTTGTTAGCAAAGTAATGTCTCTGCTTTTGAATATGCTATCTAGGTGGGTCATAACTTTCCTTCCAAGGAGGAAGCGTCTTTTAATTTCATGGCTGCAGTCACCATCTGTAGTGATTTTGGAGCCCAGAAACATAAAGTCTGACACTGTTTCCACTGTTTCCCCATCTATTTCCCATGAAGTGATGGCACCGGATGCCATGATCTTCACTTTCTGAATGTTGAGTTTAAGCCAATTTTTTCACTCTCCACTTTCACTTTCATCAAGAGGCTTTTGAGTTCCTCTGCACTTTCTGCCATAAGGGTGGTGTCATCTGCATATCTGAGGTTATTGATATTTCTCCCGGCAATCTTGATTCCAGTTTGTGATTCTTCCAGTCCAGCGTTTCTCACGATGTACTCTGCATATAAGTTAAATAAACAGGGTGACAATATACAGCCTTGACGTACTCCTTTTCCTATTTGGAACCAGTCTGTTGTTCCATGTCCAGTTCTAACTGTTGCTTCCTGACCTGCATACAAATTTCTCAAGAGGCAGATCAGGTGTTCTGGTATTCCCATCTCTTTCATAATTTTCCACAGTTTATTGTGATCCACACAGTCAAAGGCTTTGGCATAGTCAATAAGGCAGAAATAGATGTTTTTCTGGAACTCTCTTGCTTTTTCCATGATCCAGGGGATGTTGGTGATTTGATCTCTGGTGCCTCTGCCTTTTCTAGAACCAGCTTGAACATCAGGAAGTTCATGGTTCACATATTGCTGAAGCCTGGCTTGGAGAATTTTGAGCATTATTTACTAGCATGTGAGATGGGTGCAATTGTGCAGTAGTTTGAGCATTCTTTGGCATTGCCTTTCTTTGGGATTGGAATGAAAACTGACCTTTTCCAGTCCTGTGGCCACTGCTGAGTTTTCCAAATTTGCTGGCCTATTGAGTGCAGCACTTTCACAGCATCATCTTTCAGGATTTGGAATAGCTCAACTGGAATTCCATCACCTTCACTAGCTTTTTTCATAGTGATGCTTTCTAAGGCCCACTTGACTTCACATTCCAGGATGTCTGGCTGTAGGTCAGTGATCACACCATTGTGATTATCTGGGTCATGAAGATCTTTTTTGTACAGTTCTTCTGTGTATTCTTGCCATCTCTTCTTAATATCTTCTGCTTCTGTTAGGTCCATACCATTTCTGTCCTTTATCGAGCCCATCTTTGCCTGAAATGTTGCTTTGGTATCTCTAATTTTCTTGAAGAGATCCCTAGTCTTTCCCAATCTGTTGTTTTCTTCTATTTCTTTGCACTGATCGCTGAAGAAGGCTTTCTTATCTCTTCTTGCTATTCTTTGGAACTCTGCATTCAGATGCTTATATCTTTCCTTTTCTCCTTTGATTTTCGCTTCTCTTCTTTTCACAGCTATTTATAAGGCCTCCCCAGACAGCCATTTTGCTTTTTTGCATTTCTTTTCCATGGGGATGGTCTTGATCCCTGTCTCCTATACAGTGTCACGAACCTCATTCCATAGTTCATCAGGCACTCTATCTTTTAGATCTAGGCCCTTAAATCTATTTCTCACTTCCACTGCATAATCATAAGGGATTTGATTTAGGTCCTACCTGAATGGTCTAGTGGTTTTCCCTACTTTCTTCAATTTAAGTCTGAATTTGGCAGTAAGGAGTTCATGGTCTGAGCCACAGTCAGCTCCTGGTCAACTATACTCCAGTGAAATAATTTTAAGTATTTTTTCACCTCTTAGGATATTTAGTTATTGATGTTCTTTCTCCTGTGTCTCTGTGTTTGTTCAGTTCAGTTCAGTTGCTCAGTCATGTCCAACTCTTTGCAACCCCATGGACTGCAGCACGCCAGGCCTCCCTGTCCATCACCAACTCCCGGAGTTTACTCAAACTCATGTCCGTGGAGTCAGTGATGCCATCCAACCATCTCATCCTCTGTCGTCCCCTTCTCCTCCCGCATCAATCTTTCCCAGCATCAGGGTCTTTTCTAATGAGTCAACTCTTCACATTAGGTGGCCAAAGTATTGAAGTTTCTGTGTTTGTACATACGGCCAATTAGCCAATGGTAACAGGTAGGTCTCATGTTAGTATCTACATGTACTACCCAGACAGGTGAAGAGAGTTGAGTTTATCTTCTTTTTGTATCACGTGTATAACTATTACTCCCACACAGTCTGCTGACTCAAAGCATACGGTCTACATAGTACATACGTCTTTGCTTTATATGTGGGCTTATATGTAGGAACACAAGGTGTCTTTATCTGGGCGCTGATTATATGAGGGGCTCAATTTATAACTATGCATCCAACTGTGCACTCCTAATTTGTTTACACTTCTGTGTAAATGTTGTACATCTGTTATAACTGTTATACTTCAGTAAAAAAGTTGTAAAACTCAAATAACACCTGAACTAGAGTGTTTGCTACACCCTACAGAAAAGGGCTTCCCAAGTGGTGCTAGTGGAAAAGAATGTGGCTGCCAGTGCAAGAGACGCCAGAGACTTGGGTTCGATCCCTGGGTCAGGAAGATCCCCTGGAGAAGTAAATGGCAACCCACTCCAGTATTCTTGCCTGGAGAATCCCATGGACAGAGGAGCCTGGCAGGCTACAGTTCATGGGGTCGCAAAGAGTTGGACATGACTGAGCACACGTCACACACACACAGAGAAAAGTTGAAAGATTATAAATACAACTGGACAAACGTGTGTGCTAAGCAGCTTCAGTCATGTTGGAGTCTTTGTGATCCCGTGGACTGTAGCCCCCCAGGCTCCTCTGTCCCTGGGATTCTCCAGGCAAGAATACTGGAGTGGGTTGCCATGCCTCCTCCAGGGGACCTTCCTGACTCAGGGATCAAACTCGTGTCTCTGGCATCTCCTACTTTGGTAAGCAGGTTCTCTTCCACCGGGGTCACCAGGGAAGACCACAGTTGGACATGCGTATACTCCACATCTATATCCACTAGTCATTAAAATTTTGCTGCAATTGTTCTCTCTTTCTCTCTCCTCCTCTCTCTATTCACACACACACACATTTTATTTATGCCAAGCAAAAGCTGTAGACATTACTATACTCCACTTCTGAATTCTTTGGTGTGTATCTCCTAAGAACACGGACATGAACCACATTTAAGTACTACATAACTGCAATTCTACTATCATATTGAAAAAAATTGTTTCTTATGTAAATTCTGTATTCAAATGAGCTCAATTGTCCCCCAAATGCCATAAAATTCGTCTGTTTCAAGAGCCAGTTCTCCTCAGGGGCAGTTGCCCCGCTCTTCCCAGCTGCCCCAGGAGTGAGGCTATCCACTGTCTCCACCCACGGCCCCCGGGGGTCTGTGAGAAGCCTGGAAGTGCCAGGGCGGCCTGTGTGTGAGGTGCCCAGAGGCTGTGTGTTCTTGTGCTCGCGGGCCCTCATCTTTTGGCAATTCATTAGGAGACCTAAAATCCTCCCACTTCCATCTCCCTTGGTGCCCTGCCTCAGGCAAACCAGGGTTCATTCCCTCTCTCTTCTTGAAGGCATCTATCTTTAACTCAGACTTCATGATGGTTGGATACACTTAGCTCTTAGATGGGTTGAAGAAAGCAGTTATACAATATACAGCCTGTGCCTGTCCCTAGGATGGGAATGACACTTTTTCTAACTTTCCCAATCCTAGGGGGAAGCCCGAAGCTCACTCTATTGTTACAATTCAATGTCTTGTCTTTCACAGTTATTCTTTCTGATGCTCAAGTTGTCCCAAATTCCCAATTTGGCTGGTACGATGCCCTCAAGCTGGCCCTTGTGACCTTTTCTTGGCTTGTCATTTGTCCTTGAGCAATCTTCTTCTAGCATAACATCGTCCAGGCTTGCTTTGTGTTTTCGTTGCCTGAGGCCTGGGGTCACATCGTTTCTCCATGGACATTTGGTTGCTTTTCCTGGGGAGCAGCAATGAGAAAGCCGAGCACTGAACGTGCTCATTGCCACATGCGTCATTATGTCTAGACCATTTCGTGACAAAGAGAAAAATATGAGCTTCTTTTTCTTAATCATCAGTTCATATGCACATTGTCTATTCCATTTCAACACCACCTCCATTTTTTATGGTGTTTTCACTCCCACAGTGAGAACTCGGGTTCCAAACATTGATGTATTTATTTATTCTATAATAAAAATAAAATCATTTTAGAGTCCTTCTCCAGGGGATCTTCCTGACCCAGGGGTCACGTTGGGTCTCGTGCATTGCAGACAGCTTCTTTACCATCTGAGCCGCCATACTTATACTACTACCAATAATAAACCAGCTAAGTAAAACCCCAGATTCCTTTGCAGTTCTGAGCACATAATTGTGTACGTACAATAGACCGTGTTCAGATGGTCCTTGAATTGATGCATTTTTGTGTTCATGTTGCAAATTTGATATGAAAAATTTTAGGTTCACTTGTTTCTGTTTATATCCCATTTTAGGTTTTTCCCCTACTTGTTGTTATAATTATACTGGTTTAAATATATAAAACACTGATTTGATTCAAAGGTAAGACTTATATTAAAAGATATACTCAAAAGGTCTCACTCCTTCCCTATTCCTTCCATTCTGTTCTCATCCATCACTTGTGGGTAATCAGTTCAATTCTACTAGTCACACACCCTACCCACCTAGCCACATGCACATTTTCCCTTCTTTACTTGAACTAAAGATCATCAGGGTATTCAAGAGGATTTTCTAGCAGTTAACTTGGTTTACAGCGCAAGTTCATTTGTAGGAGAGGAAGAAAATTCTAAAAAGCTTTTTTTCCCATAAGGGTGACAACTGACTTGAGAGATCAAAAGCTTATTGAAAATAAAATCTGTGTGCAGAGAACTGTATTTTCTTGCATCATTTGTCAAATATAAATGTTGGTTGTCTAAAAGTATAATAGGAAATGTAATTGCTAGATTAGAACTGTAATAAATCTCAGTTAATTTCTTCCACTCTTGCTCCTATTTTTTCCTTCTCCTCTTTCTCCCTCCGTTTTTCCTTTCCATTCTTTCTTTATTGCATGGATACTGGACATCCTTCTCTGCATGGGGGTACAGAGATGGACAACAAAGATGAAATCTCTGCCCTTAAGAAACTATTCTATTTGGAGAGACAGACAGTGCGTGAATTATAATAAAGTAGTGCAGTTGGCCATTTCTGCACTGTACTGTTGGGTGGTAACAGGGGTTAGGTGATAGTTCAACAACAATAGTTGCATTGTGTAAAATATCTCAGTAGCCATGGAATTCAAGGAAAGGTAATTAAGGGTGTGAAATTTTCCTCCTTCCCTGTGTTTAACTGACCAAATTTGCTTTGACATGATGTGTTGGAGATAGGAGTATTGGGGATAAAGACAGTAAAACAGCAGCTCTTCTACAAACCAACTTTCACTTAGGAATCTGGAGAGATTAAGCTAAGTTGCATGCTTGTGCAAGAGTGTCAGATCCGCCCCCTCTGTAGACAAATGGGGTCAGCGGCTGTCTGCTGACACAGTGCTGATCATTAGCAAGTTTGTCTCATTTGTGCTCTGTTTCCAGATCGATTACAAACCCTGTCAAATTCCCTAAGTGCAAAAACATAATAGTATCCACTGTGTTTAGAAAAACAGGTGCGTGTTTATGATGGAAACCAAAGTAATTGTGTCTACACAAATATTCATACATTGTCCATAGACGTGTTGTCCTTATAGATAAATGGACTTAGTATCGAACTTGGAATTCACTCAAATTTAACTCAGATGACCATTATATATACTACTGTGGGCAAGAATCCCTTAGAAGAAATGGAGTAGCCATCATAGTCAACAAAAGAGTCCAAAATGCAGTAGTTGGGTGCAATCTCAAAAACAACAGAATGATCTCTGTTCGTTTCCAAGGCAAACCATTCAATATCACAATAATTCAAGTCTATGCCCCGACCAGAAACTGTGGGTCAACAGTTCTATCAAGAGCTACAAGACTTTCTAGAATTAACACTCCAAAAAGATGTCCTTTTCATTATAGGGGACTGGAATGCAAAAGTAGGAAATCAAGAGATACATGGATTAACAGGCAACTTTGGCCTTGGGGTACAAAACAAAGCAGGGCAAAGGCTAACAGAGTTTTTGTCAAGAGAACGCACTGGTCATAGCAAACAGCCTCTTCCAACAACACAAGAGAAGACTCTACACATGGACATCACCAGATGGTCAACACCAAAATCAGATTGATTATATTCTTTGCAGCCAAAGATGGAGAAGCTCTATACAGTCAACAAAAACAAGACCAGGAAAAAACTGGTTTTTTTCCAAAAACTGACTGTGGCTCAGATCATGAACTCCTTATTGCCAAATTCAGACTTAAATTAAAGAAAGTAGGGAAAACCATGAGACCATTCAGGTATGGCCTAAATCAAATCCCTTATGATTTTACAGTGGAAGTAACCAATAGATTCAAGGGATTAGATCTGATAGACAGAGTGCCTGAAGAACTATGGATGGAGGTTTGTGACATTGTACAGGAGGCAGGGATCAAGACCATCCCCAGGAAAAAGAAATGCAAAAAGGCAAAATGGTTATCTGAGGAGGCCTTAAAAATAGCCATAAAAAGAAGAGAAGTGAAAGGCAAAGGAGAAAAGGAAAGATATACCCATTTGAATGCAGAGTTCCAAAGAATAGCAAGGAGAGATAAGAAAGCCTTCCTCAGTGATCAGTGCAAAGAAATAGAGGAAAACAATAGAATGGGAAAGACTAGAGATCTCTTCAAGAAAATTAGAGATACCAAGGGAACATTTCATGCAAAGATGGGCTCAATAAAGGACAGAAATGTTATGGACCTAACAGAATCAAAAGATACAAAGAAGAGGTGGCAAGAATACACAGAACTATACAAAAAAGATCTTCATAACACAGATAACCATGATGGTGTGATCACTGACCTACAGCCAGACATCCTGGAATGTGAAGTCAAGTGGGCCTTAGAAAGCATCACTACAAACAAAGCTAGTGGAGGTGATGGAATTCCAGTTGAGCTATTCCAAATCTTAAAAGATGATGCTGTGAAAGTGCTGCACTCAATATGCCAGCAAATTTGGAAAACTCAGAATTGGCCACAGGACTAGAAAAGGTCAGTTTTCATTCCAATCCCAAAGAAAGGCAATGCCAAAGAATGTTAAAACTACCACACAATTGCATTCATCTCACACGCTACTAAAGTAATGCTCAAAATTGTCCAAGCCAGGCTTCAACAGTATCTGAACCATGAAATTCCAGATGTTCAAGCTGTATTTAGAAAAGGCAGAGGAACCAGAGATCAAATTGCTGACATCCGTTGGATCATTGAAAAAGCGAGAGAGTTCCAGAAAAACATCTATTTCTGCTTTACTGACTATGCCAAAGCCTTTGACTGTGTGGTTCACAACAAACTGTGGAAAATTCTTCAAGTGATGGAATTACAAGACCACCTGACCTGCCTCCTGAGACTCTGTATGCAGGTCAAGAAGCAACAGTTAGAACTGGACAGGGAACAACAGACTGGTTCCAAATCAGGAAAGGAATACGTCAAGGCTGTATATTGTCACCCTGCTTATTTAACTTATATGCAGAATACATTATGCAAAATGTGGGGCTGGATGAAACACAAGCTGGAATCAAGATTGCTGGGAGAAATATCAATAACCTCATGTATGCAGATGACACCACCCTTCTGGCAAAAAGTGAAGAAGAACTAAAGATCCTCTTGATGAAAGTGAAAGAGGAGAGTGAAAAAATTGGCTTAAAACTCCACATTCAGAAAACTAAGATCATGGCATCTGGTCCCATCAGTCCAAGGTAAATAGATGGAGAAAAAATGGAAACAGTGACAGACTTTTTGGACTCCAAAATCACTGCAGCCATGAAATTAAAAGACCCTGCTCCTTGGAGGAAAAGCTATGACCAAACTAGACAGCATATTAAAAAGCAGAGGTATTAGTGTGCCAACAAAGGTCCGTCTAGTCAAAGATACGCTTTTTCCAGTGGTCATGTACGGATGTGAGAGTTGAACTAAAAAAAAATTTAAAAAGCAAAAAAAAAAACAAACAAAAAAAAATAAATAAAAGCATACAGCATGTCTCAAAAAAAAAAAAAAAAGAAAAAAAAAAGAAAGCTGAGTGCCGAAGTACTGATGCGTTTGAACTGTGGTGATGGAGAAGACTCTTGAGAGTCCCTTGGACTGCAAGGAGATCCAACCAGTCCATCCTAAAGGAAATCAGTCCTGGATATTCATTGGAAGGACTGATGCTGAAGCTGAAACTCCAATCCTTTGGCCACCTGATGCAAAGAACCGACTCTTTGGCAAAGACCCTGATTCTGGGAAAGACTGAAAGCAGGAGAAGGGAATGACAGAGGATGAGATGGTTGAATGGCATCACCGACTCGATGAACATGAATCTGAGTTAACTCTGTGAGTTGGTGATGGACAGGGAGGCCTGGCATGCTGCAGTTCATGGGGTCACAAAGAGTCGGACACGACTGAGCAACTGAACTGAACAGATCGACCTTGGAAATCTAAACTGTACATAAGTGTAGGAGTTTCTGAGCTTTAAAATATGAGACTCAATCCTATGTGTTTTAAATTATACATATTCCCTTAGCATTGACTTCTAAAATGTGTGTGTAAGTCAAAAATCCTTTGTACTGTGGAATATTGGGGCAAGACCCTAGCAGCGGCCGGGACCATTTGTCCTGAGGTTCTTCCCTTTAAGTTTCCCTGAAGCAGCACAGGCTGCCCCCAGCGCTTGGCAGTTGAAGCTAGGAACCGACAAACTTCTACGAGTCAACAGACTCAAAAAGAAAAAAAAAGGAAATCCCCTGTAGTCAAAATAGTCTTTGAAATTTTCTAAAATGGCTTGTGTATGCAACTTTAGATAGTAATTCTAAAATTTGAGCACTACTGATTTAGTCTTATTAAAAAGGTGGGAAGTGGGGGACAAAAGTAAGCTCTCAATGCTGATGTCTTATCATTAAGACCGCTCAACCTTTAAGACAATCATCACATTTCTGAGTGTAATGGAGGAAGGAAGAGGATTCTAAACTGCTTTTGGGTATCCTTGGACTGATTTCCTGTTTCAAAAGCAATAGGCACGGTTATTTTTCACACGTGATAATGTGTGTGTTGTTTTGAGGACTAAATGCACTGTGTATGTGAGAGCAGTTGGTTCAGGGCTCAGCACATGGTTGGTTCTCAATAAATAAATCGGAACTGATTTGGGGCCTAGGATTTGCTTGATCAGATTCAGATGCAAATGACTTTAAAGAGTAATAGAGAAATACTCAGCCGCCTGCTGCCTGTCATTGCAAATATGCTTTCTCCAGGCTCTGTAAACTGCTGTCATGGTAATGCGGTAGGGAATTGGTCTCAGAGCCCCTTAAGTGGGGTCATGCTTACCCAGGCAGTCGATTCTCAAATCAGTATGAAAACCAACCGCCTTTGGACAGCGAAAGTCAGGTCTAGGTGTCTCCTTACCTGCCGGTCAGTGCACGACTGCCCCCTCCGCTGCTCCTGAGCCTCTGGCCCCTTCCCATCCTCCCGCCTCGCGCCCATCAGAGCCCACGGGAACTTGCCGCCCAGTGCTCCAGTGCTTTTCCTCAGCAGCCACGTGCAGTCTCTGCGAGAAATTCCTTGGTCACTATTTTAATTCTCAGTAATGAGATAGAAAAAATCAATAACACCTTCTCTTAATGTTACTTGAGTATCAATTAATTTGGAAGGCAGTGTGTATTTTTCTCTGTACACATTTGGGGCTAAACTAAAATTAACCCCTAAGAGGAAATATAGACTGTTTAGAGAAGTGCTCTTCTTTAAATATTTTACTATCAATTTTTTACAAGGAAATTGCAAATATAGTCCTCTTATTAAAAACAGACAGTACAGAAGAATCTAAAGTGAAGATCATAATCCTTACTACTCCCTGCCAGTTCCAATCCAGTCTCCAGAGACAACCAAGTGCTCTTAACAGTTCTGTGTGTATCTTTCTGGATTTTTTAAATTTATATATGTATTGATATGGAATCCCTTGGACAGCAAGGAGATCAAACCAATCCATCTTAAAGGAAGTCAGTCCTGAATATTCACTGGAAGGACTGATGCTGAAGTTCTAATACTTTGGCCACCTGATGCGAAGAGCCAACTCATTAGAAAAGACCCTGATGCTGGGAAAGATTGAAGGCGGGAGGAGAAGGAAACAACAGAGGATGAGATGATTGGATGGCATCACTGTTAATGGACATGAGTTTGATATAGCTCCGGGATATGGTGAAGGATAGGGAATCCTGACATACTGCAGTCTATGGGGTCGCAAAGAGTCAGACGTGACTGAGTGACTGAACAACAACAAAAATTGATATGTAAGTATATGATATTGATGTAGGAACACATAAAAATATCTAGGGTTGTTTTCTTTATGTTTTACAAAACTGAAGTTAAATAACAATGCATCATAGTTTAATTTGCTTTTTCCAGTTTATGATGTCTCGTGGGAAGCTTGCCTATGATTGATCGCACTGTTTTAAACTTTGCCCTATTTCATAGTAATGCATGGGCCATATAACCTACCGATGTACACTTCCTTATGGACCACATGAGTAAGAAACCACTCAGTAGCAGTTTTCACTACTAAAAATAATGTTCCAAGCAATGTGATTGCTCCATGATTGTGCATATTTGTGCTTGCCTAGAGCAGATGTTTGAGAGTGAACTTTCTGGGTCATAGGTAGAATCAAAAGACTTTGCTAGATGCTACAAAACTGTTCTCTAGTAAAGGCTTGGTCACTGTTCACCAAGAATGCAAGAGAATACCTGCTTACCTTACACCCTTGCCCTCAGCAGCTAGTGTCCTCATTTTGAAAATAAGATAGAGAATAAATTACACCTATTTACTTCGTATGCTTTGTTCTCATATCTAAAGAAGTAAACCATTTTTAAATTACCTTTATTAGTTATTTATATATTTTCTTCTGTGTATTATTCTTTGTATGCATTTTAATGTTTGAATGTTTGTCATTTTCTTGATGAGCTTTAAGAATTCATTATATAATCTTGACATTGTTTTAGGTGTAATACTTCTGTAGGTTTTTATTTTATATAAATAATTCCTTAATCATAGGAATTTCTTTTGGTGTACAGAGTAGTCATTGGACTTTTTTCTTTTTTAAAATGGATAACTAGTTAATCCAAGTATTACTAAATAATCTGTTTTTTTCTCACACACTTGAAACACTTCCTTTATCTTACACTGCTGCTGCTGCTAAGTCACTTCAGTCGTGTCCGACTCTGTACGACCCCATGGACGGCAGCCCACCAGGCTCCCCCGTCCCTGGGATTCTCCAGGCAAGAACACTGGAGTGGGTTGCCATTGCCTTCTCTGGCTAAACAATATACACATTTTTTATATCTGATGGAGTATGTGCCACACTGTTCTCAGTTTGTGGGTTTCAAAATTCTTTGTATAGCTATTAGATTATACTTGCTAACATTGTTATTTAAATAGCATTGCTTATTTTTCATCTATTTTGTCAACTATTTATAAGAGGAGTAAGTTGACATCTTCTATTAAAATTTTTTTAAACTTTTCTTTGTAAACATAATGATAAATTTACATATCTGTGATTGTCAGCATATTTCAAATCTATTGTTTCATATGCATAAAACTTCTTGACTGTTACGAGGAGTTGGTGAATAATAATGTCTGTTAAATTTAAACATCATTCTCTTTTTCTTTTAATACATTTTATCTTTCAAATCTATTGTCACATTTGTTTTCTTTTATAGCCTTTGTTTAGAATATCTGTATTTTTCTTTTACTTTTTAAATTTCTTGTGTCATTTTCAGCTTGTATCTTGGTTAATAGCATATAGCTGGATATTTTTTTCTGTAACCTGGGGTTATTTTATTTGGAGTTCAACTCATTCTCAAATACTACTGTTCCCACTGTGTTTATCCACTGTGAAGAAGTTGATTTGCTTGAAATTTCTGGCTGTACTGTATGCACAGCAAAGGCTGTAATAATGCCTCTGCATTGTTAATGGATTCTCTCCCCACCTGAATACCCAATGCATGGATAACCAAGGCAGTTTCACTGCCTTCAAATGACTAGAACATTTTGATGAAATAGATTTTGTAAAGAAGCCATCAGATGCAAAAAGAGAGTGAAATCAGGTTAGCAACTGCTCTTAGGGAACTAATGTGGAAACCCTGAGAGAGTACAACTTCACAGGGAGTGATGAAGCTTCCTGACTGGATAGTGAAGTGCAGAATGTCATCCGGAGATAACACAGCGTAGGTTAGCCCATGATTTAAGGGAGAGATTTTAAAGAATCAGACTTTGAAAAGGGCATGGAAGTATGAAATCAAACAACATATACAACATTTACATACCTATACAAGTTGACTGGCCCAACTCACAGGTGGTCAGATTTGAACTCAATTTATAGTGCGCCTGTACGCTAAATGCATATGAGACCAGGGCATAAATTCCGATCCTGAGAGAGTAATAGTAACTGACATATAGGACAGGCGAGAGCCATTTCACATGTTCTTTCAGCAGAAAGGATAGTAAAGGCAATCAGAGGAAAGGTGTTTTAGAGAAAGCCCGGGCTTGCAAAATGGGCCAGGTGGAAAGAATACTAATTGTAATACAGAAAGCAAGCATTCAAGGGTGAAGGACTCAAGACTGTAATCCATCCTTTTCTATACCAGACTGAGTGCCATCCACACCAAGCCAGGAAAACCTTCTATTTAGGGCCAGGAACTCAGTGGAAAATTGAGGAGCAACTATAAATTCTATTCACTTCCTTTTCCAGTTCATTAAAGGTATTAAACTGGACCAGACCCAACATGGACCTTTGCAACAGCCCACTACACATTGCCCTAGACTTAATTATGTGATCATTAATCATTGCAGATTGTTTATAATCACCCAGGCATTTTAGGTATAACTAGATTCTTACTCAAGCCTGTTTTGAATTAATTTTGTCAATAAGATTTGGAGGCTCAGATACAATGATCCATTGGCACCCACATTCATCAGTTAGGCAGCATTCTCCCTCTCTCTGCCTTGGGAGTTGTTCTGGTGAGTTCTGCCTGCCCCCTATGCAGAGCCAGCTTTCTGTGAGACACGGTTCTTCTGTGCTCTGGTTGCTTGTAAGTCTTCTCTTTTAATAGCTGCACTACAACTTTTTAATCTGTTGACATAAGAACAACCAGATGATGCTCACCCAAATCATACTTGCTTCTTAAAAATGGATTACACATCTGTTTTGTGTCCTGTTCACTTTTGCACCCGCCATGCTCCTGTTTTCAGCAATATCTTTGTTTTCCACTGGAAATAACTTGATATATTTCTTTAACATTTAGATCCTTTTATGGTCTGTGGTGTTGGAGAAGACTCTTGAGAGTCCCTTGGACTTCAAGGAGATCCAACCAGTCCATCCTAAAGGTGATCAGTCCTGGGTGTTCATTGGAAGGACTGATGCTAAAGCTGAAACGCCCATACTTTGGCCACCTGATGTGAAGAACTGACTCATTTAAAAAGACCCTGATGCTGGGAAAGCCTGAAGGCGGAAGGAGAAGGGGACGACAGAGGGTGAGATGGCTGGATGGCATCACTGACTCAGTGGACATGAGTTTGACTGAACTCCGGGAGATGGTGATGGACGGGAGGCCTGGTGTACTGCCATCCATGGGGTCGCAAAGAATCAGACACGACTGAGCGACTGAACTGAACTGATGGTTGGATGTGTGTCACATACATAGCCAATGTGTTTTTTCTCTTTTAAAAAAATTTTATAGGAGTATAGTTGATTTTGTTGTGGAGGACAGAGGATCCTGGCAAGCCGCAGTCCATAGGGTTGCAAAGAGTCAGACATGAATTAGTGACTGAACAACAAAATAGTTGATTTAAAGTGCTGCGTTAGTTTCTACTATAAAGCAAAGTGAATCAGTCATACATATACACACATCCACTCTTTTTTAGATTCTTTTCCCATATAGGTCATTACAGAGTATTTAGAAGAGTTTCCTATGCTACTCAGTGGGGCTTTATCAGCTGCCTATTTTACATATTGGCATTTTGGATGTATTAAATGTTTTATAACTTTCTTAGACTACATTTTGAAAAGAGCTATTTTTCTTAATTTTTCTACAGACTTAAATTTTTTCTACAGACTTAAAAGCTTCTATACTTCCTTTAAAAATAAGTTACACATCTCTGCATTTGTTAACAGGTTCTGTTTTTCTGGACTAAATTCTTTTCTAGCTCTCAGTATCTTTCCCTATTTTTAACTAATAAAACCCAAGTTTTACATGTACATACTATAGAATCAAATAGTTCTACAAGGTTTATAATGAAAAAAAGTAGTTCTCCATTCTCACTTCAGCATTTACCTCTCCAAGAGACAATAGATTTCAACTCTTAGCTGAGTTTTGGCATTTCCTTCCAAGACTTGAAAGAAGGTGCTTGAATTTTTATCATTAACTTTTGCTTTAGACATTATCCATTGCCTTCCCATTATAAAAATTAGAGTTGGCTCCTTTTCTTTCCCTGATCCTACCATACATGTGTTCCCTTTCTTTTACCTTATCCTCCTAATATGATTACATCATATTTTTTATTATTATAATTAATAAATTATTAATAGAATTAATAACAAACAGGATTTATTTTGATTATGTAAGTGCTATCTATAGCTGGAATGGTAAATTCTGATATAAACTTTTGTATAAACTGTTATTCTTTCTTGCACAATTATCTTTTCTCTGGAGTTAAGAATTGTCTTAGTTTTTTATTTTCTTGATTTTTTAATCTACTTATCACTAATTTATCCCCCCTGGGCTTCCCTCAGAGCTCAGTTGGTAAAGAATCTGCCTGCACTGCAGGAGATCCAGGTGTGACTCCTGGGTCAGGAAGATCCCCTGGAGAAGGAAACGGCAACCCACTCTGGTACTCTTGCCTGGAAAATCCCATGGATGGAGGAGCCTGGCAGGCTGCAGTCCATGGGGTCTCAAGAGTCGGACACAACTCAGCGACTAACCCACCACCAGCCAATTTATCCCCTGACTTGCCATCAGTTGTCAAAAGTTCCTCTCAATACTGTCATGCTCATTAGCATTCCCTCCATCTTACCCTTCTAAAGAAAGGCCTTACAGAAGCTTCTGCCGTGATCCGTCTGGAACGCTGGGTCTCCAGGTTGAAGTGTGGCTCGCGTCTCGGGACCTCCTTTCTCCATCAGGCTGGCATTCCTCTCATCTTCTAGTCCGTCTCCAGGTTGAAGTGTGGCTCGCGTCTCGGGACCTCCTTTCTCCGTCATCCTGGCATTCCTCTCATCTTCTTTTTTTTTTTTTTTTTTAGGGAGCCTTGGGCTCCGGGCCGCTGGAACAGCAGCGGAGGCTACTGCTGCCGCCGCGGCTGCCCGGACTGCGGGCTCCTCTCATCTTCTAGTCCGTTGCCTCTCCTGGTCCCTCTCTTCTGGTTTCCTCTTTCCTGACTTGATCTCCAAGATCCCTGAAAACACAGAAATGGGAGGGGATATTTTGGGAAACTTGAATGTCTGAAGACACTTTATGTAGGTCTTACACACTGATTGGCTGGAACAGATATCTGGATTTGGACCATTTTCTTTAAGGCATTACTCTGCCACCTCCAAGCTTTCAAAGTTGCTGGTGAGAATCCTGAACTTTCCTGATTCCAACTTGTGTAATATTTGGCCAGTGTCTTTTTCTTTTTCTCTCCGTGTCCTGTGTCCTGAGATTTCACAGGGATGCACATCAATGTGGATCTCTTTCCATCCACACGCGCTGCATACGTGGTGCAGCCTTTCAACCCGGAAGCAAGCTGTGCGATTCCAGGAGTTCCTTCCTCAGTTCCTTTGTTGATTATCTCTTCCTTTCTATTTTTCTTTCTTTCTTCTTTCTGAAACTCCAGTTATTTCAACATTAAGACTTACTAAATTAATATTCTAATTTTATTTTCATTTTGATTTTTTATTTTCCATTTTTTGTTCTCTACTTTCTGGGATATTTCCTTAATGTCTTTCAATTCTTCTATTAATCTATTTGCTTCTATTTTCAGCTTCTAATGGGCTTCCAGTTTTCCAATATTTTTTTTCTAATAAGTTTAGTTTCAGGTTCTAATAGAACTTGAATTCAGTCTGGTTTCATATTTGAACTGTTTTCATTATCTAAGCGTGTTTCCTCCAACATTTTATTACAAAAAATTTCAAACATACATACATGGTAAAAGAATCAGTTAATTCAGTCACTCTGAAAATATAATAGAAGTGAATAGATTAATGAATAATGAAAGAATAGTATGATAATAATCAAGTGCACACTATTCAAATAACTGTTAACATTTTACTATAATTTGTTTTATCTATCTCTATATACAATATATGTACATATATATTTTGCCAAGCCATTTGAAAATCAATTGCAGATATCACGTCACTTCACCCCTAAATTCATTGGTGGGTATAGCAGAGAAGGAAATGGCAACCCACTCCAGTATTCTTGCCTAGAGAATCCTGTGGGCAGAGGAGCCTGGCGGGCTGCTGTCCATGGGGTCGCACAGAGTCGGACAAAACTGAAGCGACTTAGCAGCAGCAGCATAGGGTGATAAGGTCATCCTTATCTGCCCAGGATTTTCCTGGTTTTTAAAGTGACTGTCTGTGTCGTGAGGACCCCTCCAGTCCTGGACAAACCAGTACCCTTGATCAGCCTAAGTGGGTGACTCTAGTGAGGACATTCTCCTACAGAACCATAATAGCATCATCACACCTAAGAAAAATGCTAACAGCATCACGAGATCATCTTAGTTTTGCTCTACATTATATTTATCCAACTGTCTTTTATAGTGTCTATATGTGTGTATGTGTTTAGGTCTCCACTCTCTGTTTCCGTTTGCTTTTTAAGAAGTTAAACCAGTCATCTTACAGAATAATGTTTTATCATATTTTGGATTTGTTTGATCCCTTCTTCTTGACGTCTTACTCCTCTTCTAAAACTATATCCTATATATTAACGGTAAGACTGGAAGTTTAATTGGATTGAGGTAAAATGTATTTGGCAAGAACGTTCTGTAGGTTACAGCATGCACCTCAGGGTGCATCACTTTAGGAGGCACAAAGTGTCGAGTTTTCTCCATTGTTAGTGATGCTAAGTTTGAATTCTCAGGTAAGCTGATGATTCCCAGATCTCTCCATTAGGAAGACACGTTACTTCCTTTGCAATTAGCAAACAATCCATGGGATGATATTTTAGGACCCTTCATGTATTCTGCTCCTCACAGTCTTTCATCTCATGATTTTAGCACGCATTGATTATTTTTATCTGGAACATTCTTTCAAATGGTGTTGCAAATGGTGTCATTTTTAAATTCACTTATTCGTTCTACATTTATTAGCTGATATTCTTCTCTAATTATGAAATTTCCCTGAACTTGGAATAAACTATATTTTATCCTAAGAAGACATAGTAAATTTTACTCTTTAGTCTTTCATTGCAATTTTCAGAGTGAAGAATGGTACTATTGTCCCTCCCAAGGTGGAAAATAAGGTCTCTCTCTCTTTCTCTCCTTCTTTCTCTTGTCCAATGTGGACTTCTGGCTTTTGTTGTTGATGTTAATGTAAGAGATTTAAAAGTTTGTTTACTGAGCCTTTTTCAAGTTATACTGTATAAGAAGCTTGACGGTTACTTTGGTTTTAAAATGAACCACATGCTTCATCACTTTACCATTGCAGTGGTGTTTAATAAAGTGCTTCTTGCTCATTTTTAAAAAACAAAATTTAGTTTCTCAAATTACGTTATGTATTTATCAGCGTATCTTCCCCAGTGGAATGTAATCCTCAGGAAGACTCTGTGTTGATCTCGAGACACTCTGTACAGCTACTGCATTAACCAATAACCGGGATCCAGAACAAAGACACAAAGAATGGAATAAATGCATTTAAAAAGAGAACTAACATCAACACAGCACCTAACACACAGCAGTCTCTCAACAAATAATGTTATTACATTTCAAAAGATATTTAACTTCCAATACTGTAAAAATCTCATTGAGAGTACTCTCAAATCAAGATAAATGGCATTAAAAAAAAGTATATTCAATGAAAGAATAGTCTTTTCAATAAATGGTGTTAGAACAACTAGGCATCCACATGCAAAAAAAATGAAGACCCCCTATCTTACACCATATATAAAAATTAACTCAAAATGATCAAAGACCTAAAGGCAAGAGCTAAAACAAAACCATACAATTCTTAGAAGAAAATGCAAATGTAAGTTTTGGGGACCTTGGAATAGACAGCGGTTTCTTAGATATGGCACCAAAGCATAAGCCACCAAAAAATAAATAAAGAAATTGGATTTCACAAAAATTTCATATTTCTGTGCTTCAGATCAGATCAGATCAGATCAGTCGCTCAGTCATGTCCGACTCTCTGTGACCACATGAATCGCAGCACACCAGGCCTCCCTGTCTGTCCCAACTCCCGGAGTTCACTCAGACTCACGTCCATCGAGTCAGTGATGCCATCCAGCCATCTCATCCTCTATCATCCCCTTCTCCTCCTGCCCCCAATCCCTCCCAGTATCAGAGTCTTTTCCAATGAGTCAACTCTTCACATGAGGTGGCCAAAGTACTGGGGTTTCAGCTTTAGCATCAGTCCTTCCAAAGAAATCCCAGGGCTGATCTCCTTCAGAATGGACTGGTTGGATCTCCTTGCACTCCAAGGGACTCTCAAGAGTCTTCTCCAACACCACAGTTCAAAAGCATCAATTCTTCGGTGCTCAGCCTTCTTCACAGTCCAACTCTCACATCCATACATGACCACAGGAAAAACCATAGCCTTGACTAGACGAACCTTTGTTGGCAAAGTAATGTCTCTGCTTTTGAATATGCTGCTTCAAAGGGTAGTTAAAAAAAAAAAATTAAATGACAGTCCACAGTATGGGAGAAGATATTTTCAAATCATATATTTGAAAAGGATCAAGTGTTTATAATATATAAAGAACTATTAATACTCAATAATAAAAACTATTTTTAATGAGAAAGAATCTGAATCCACATTTCTCTAGTGGATATGAACACATGGTGAGTGAGAACATGAAAATATGCACAATATCTTTAGTCACTAAGAAAAGGAAAACCAAAACCACAATGAGATACATGTAACACCTACAGGATGGACGCTGTAGCCAGAAAATAAAAGGAAAGTGATCATGGCTGAGGATATGGAGAACAGTGCAGCCGTTGTGGAAAGAGTTTGGTGGTTCCTTGAAATGTTCAAATGTAGTGTTACCATCTGACCCAACAATTTCACTCTTACGTATACACCCAAGATATCTGAAAACATACGTCCAAACAAAAGTTTGAAAAAGATAAATACAAATTATGAGCACATTAAAAATATCCTGATAGGGAGGGAGATGGGTGGGAGGTTCAAAAAGGAGGGGGTATATGTATATCTATGGCGGATTCATCTTGAGGTTTGACAGAAAACAACAAAAGTCTGTAAAGCAATTATCCTTCAATAAAAAATAAATAAATTTTTAAAAATATCCTGATACAAGGAAGAGTGTTATTAGTTTTCTCAATCTGAGCTGTAATTTTCCATTTTTAATTTTTAAAAAAGCTTTGAATGAAAGACAATCATTAAAAAATTTCAGTGAAACAAAGCTAAGGTGCGAATCAGAAGGAAAGAATTTAAAGCAGCACGTGGTCATTTAGTTCTTTCCGTGTGGTCACTGTATGCGTGAGGAGAGCTGCGCCGGGGCCAGATGACTTCCCAGATTCTGCACCTGTTTCTGTGATATCCTGCGGTACTATGGTTTGTATTTCTGGAAATTCATATGAATCTCTTCGTAGCTAAATTAATCCTCCTTTAATTGGACTGACATGGCTAAGTTACTGAAATTAGTTGTCATACAAACCTGATGAGAACTAGTATTTATCTTCTGTTTTGTAACTTTTTCACTTAATCATATAGTATGAAAAATCTTTTCAGTGTCAACAAACATACATATGGATCATTTAAAATGACTGCATAGTATTCCATTGTGTGACTGACATAAAATTGGTAAGTCTTCTATGATTAGACTTTTAAAGACATGACTGTCCTCCCCACTTGCCTGATTTTTGTTCCATTTTAAAAAATTTATTTCCCAAATAGGTTTTTGATTAGACAGATCCTGGAAAATAGTCTTTAGATAAAACAAAAACAAAAATCTCAAAAGATGAAAGATCTGTAATGAAAGGATTAAAGCTATTATTCTGGGACTTCCCTGGTAGGGCAGTCTCCGCATTTCCACTGCAGGGGTCACAGGTTTGATCTCTGGTCAAGGCACTAGGATCCCACAGGCTGCACGGTGCGGCCAAAAAATAGAAAAAATAAAAGCAAACAAATAAATAAAACTAATATCCTAACATTTATTTCTCAACAACATGGCTGAACATGAACCGGAATTAAAGATTTCAAAAGAGAGAGCTGGGGTCAGAGAGTTGATGGCACAGAGCCTGTGTCCTGACTGCCATAAAAGACAGAACCGAACAATGACTGGTCTCCCATCTCTGGCAGAGGAATGTGCTTCTAAAAGCCAGATTTTAAAACTTGGGTACGATTCAGGCTGAGTTTTCTGGCTCTGGAAACACCAACCAGCTGCGTTCTTTAGAGTCTGAGGTCTGAGTGCCCTGGCAGTCACAGCAGAGCAGTAAGTTACCACCCTTAGAAGGACATCCTTTTCTTACTTACGGTTAGCTAATGTTGAAGGGTTGTGTGTATCTGTGGATGGCAAGCAGAAATTTCAGAAAAAATCATTTCTCTCCCAAGAACACATTTCAGGTTTTTATTTTTCCTCTCAGTGTAGTTTTGTCTAAATCTCAAACATTTTTATTTGTGATTTAACTGGTATCATTTTAAATGTCTTTACCAAGCAGATATTTTTAATGAAGCACATCCATTTGGAATTTCATTTCTTGAAATTTAAGATACATAGTTAGTTCACAAATGGCATTCATCTTAGGAATAACTGACAATGGAGGCTGTATGGATCCACATGACTCTCCTCTTCCCATAGAGTTAGAGCTCTAAGAGATGGTTGGCATATTTTCCCCAAATAAAAATAGAGTCAGCTTTCATGCACTTCAGTATGCATTTCTAGATGGGACATGAAAAAAAGAAAAAAACTTGGGTACAATTCATCCATAATGAGGACCCTTCTTTTGCAATCATATATTCAGGAAGCAACTGTTAGAACTGGACATGGAACAAAAGACTGGTTCCAAATAGGAAAAGGAGTTCTTCAAGGCTGTATATTGTCACCCTGTTGATTTAACTTATATGCAGAGTACATCATGAGAAACGCTGGACTGGAAGAAACACAAGCTGGAATCAAGATTGCCGGGAGAAATATCAATAACCTCAGATATGCAGATGACACCACCCTTATGGCAGAAAGTGCAGAGGAACTCAAAAGCCTCCTGATGAAAGTGAAAGTGGAGAGTGAAAAAGTTCGCTTAAAGCTCAACATTCAGAAAACGAAGATCATGGCATCCGGTCCCATCACTTCATGGGAAATAGAAGGGGAAACAGTGGAAACAGTGTCAGACTTTATTTTTCTGGGCTCCAAAATCACTACAGATGGTGACTGCAGCCATGAAATTAAAAGACGCTTACTCCTTGGAAGGAAAGTTATGACCCACCTAGACAGCATATTCAAAAGCAGAGACATTACTTTGCCAACAAAGGTTCGTCTAGTCAAGGCTATGGTTTTTCCTGTGGTCATATATGGATGTGAGAGTTGGACTGTGAAGAAGGCTGAGCGCCGAAGAATTGATGCTTTTGAACTGTGGTGTTGGAGAAGACTCTTGAGAGTCCCTTGGACTGCAAAGAGATCCAACCAGTCCATCCTGAAGGAGATCAGCCCTGGGTGTTCTTTGGAAGGAATAATGCTAAAGCTGAAACTCCAGTACTTTGGCCACCTCATGCGAAGAGTTGACCCATTGGAAAAGACTCTGATGCTGGGAGGGATGGGGGCAAGAGGAGAAGGGGATGATAGAGGATGAGATGGCTGGATGACATCACTGACTCGATGGACGTGAGTCTGAGTGAACTCCGGGAGTTAGTGATGGACGGGGAGGCCTGGCATGCTGCGATTCATGGGGTGGCAAACAGTCGGACACAACTCAGCGACTGATCTGATCTGATCTGATTTGAAAAATGCTTTACTAAAATGATCTGTTCCCTAAAACTAATTTTGTTTTTAGCTTTCTTTTCAGTCAACCCTAACCAAGTTATAGGAAATTAGATTCAGATAAGTGTGGATGGTACTAGAATTGTTTATTCTTCTTTCTTAGCTCACTTACTTCAATTATTATTTTAAGCATAATAGATTCTAATGAGCTGACTCATTGGAAAAGACCCTGATGCTGGGAAAGACTGAAGGCAGGAGGAGAAGGGGACAACAGAGAATGAAATGCTTGGACGGCATCACCGACTCAATGGACACGACTCTGAGCCAGCAGGTTTGAGATGGTAAAGGACAGGGAAGTCTGGGGTGCTGCAGTCCATGGCATTGCAGAGTCGGACATGACTGAGCGACTGAACTGAACTGAACTGAACCGAACTGAATAGCTCAGAGTGTTTGACCAAATTGCTTATTCCAGACACACTGGATTTTCAGGGCTTAAATTTATTTCAGAGGAAAAATGACAGAAAGGGGTGGGTGGGTTTATAAGGACAGAATGATGAGCCTAAAGGAAAGGACTGGCTGACTGTTCTCTAATATCTCCTTAAACTCCAGATTTCTTGACCCAGTTATCCTAGTGATAATTCAAAACCCTTTTCCCTAAAATTCTTCTCATTTACAAAATGGATTGTGATAGCTTCAGTTTGTAGGTTTAACATTTTGAAAAAAAATTATTCTCTGAGTCATTCCCAAAGGATAGTTTTTACCCTGATTTGCAGTAGGGGATTAATTCTGCTTCACAGTGAGTATATTCAGGAATTTCTAGGTGTGTGGAAGTAAAACTCTGCTCAAGGATGGGCCAGTTTTCTGGACATTGTTACACACTACTTCATGAGTCCAGTTCAGTTCAGTTGCTCAGTCGTGTCCGAATCTTTGCGACCCCATGAATCACAGCACTCAAGGCCTCCCTGTCCATCAACAACTCCCGGAGTTCACTCTTGTCCATCGAGTCGGTGATGCCATCCAGCCATCTCATCCTCTGTCGTCCCCTTCTCCTCCTGCCCCCAATGCCTTCCAGCATCAGGGTCTTTTACAATGAGTCAACTCTTCGCATGAGGTGGCCAAAGTATTGGAGTCTCAGTTTCAGCATCAGTCCTTCCAATGAACACCCAGGAATGATCTCCTTTAGGATGGACTGGTTGGATCTCCTTGCAGTCCAAGGGACTCTTAAGAGTCTTCTCCAACACCACAATTCAAAAGCATGAATTCTTCGGTGCTCAGCTTTCTTCACATTCCAACTCTCACATCCATACCTGACTATTGGAAAAATCATAGCCTTGACTAGACGGACCTTTGTTGGCAAAGTCATGTCTCTGCTTTTCAATATGCTATCTAGGTTGGTCATAACTTTCCTTCCAAGGAGTAAGCGTCTTTTAATTTCATGGCTGCAATCACCATCTGAGTGATTTTGGAGCCCAAAAAAATAAAGTCTGACACTGTTTCCCCATGTATTTCCCATGAAGTGATGGGACCGGATGCCATGATCTTAGTTCTCTGAATGTTGAGCTTTAAGCCAACCTTTTCACTCTCCTATTTTACTTTCATCAAGAGGCTTTTGAGTTCCTCTTCACTCTCTGCCATAAGGGTGGTGTCATCTGCATATCTGAGGTTATTGATATATCTCCCAGCAATCTTGATTCCAGCTTGTGCTTCTTCCAGCCCAGCATTTCTCATGATGTACTCTGCGGAGAAGTTAAATAAGCTGCTGCTGCTGCTGCCAAGTCTCGTCAGTCATGTCCAACTCTGTGCGACCCCATACACGGCAGCCCACCAGGCTTCTCTGTCCCTGGGATTCTCCAGGCAAGAACACTGGAGTGGGGTGCCATTGCCTTCTCCAATGCAGGAAAGTGAAAAATGAAAGTGAAGTCGCTCAGTCCTGTCCGACTCCTAGCGACCCCATGGACTGCAGCGCACCAGGCTTCTCCATCCATGGGATTTTCCAGGCAAGAGTAATGGAGTAGGGTGCCATTGTCTTCTCCAGTTAAATAAGCATGGTGACAATATATAGCCTTGATGTATTCCTTTTCCAATTTGGAACCAGTCTATTGTTCCATGTCCAGTTCTAACTGTTGCTTCCTGACCTGCCTTTAGGTTTCTCAAGAGGCAGATCAGGTGGTCTGGTATTCCCATCTCTTTCAGAATTTTCCACAGTTTATTGTGATCCACACAGTCAAAGGCTTTGGCATAGTCAATAAAGCAGAAATAGATGTTTTTCTGGAACTCTCTTGCTTTTTCCATGATCCAGCAGATGATGGCAATTTGATCTCTGGTTCCTCTGCCTTTTCTAAAACCAGCTTGAACATCTGGAAGTTCACGGTTCACATATTGCTGAAGCCTGGCTTGGAGAATTTTCAGCATTACTTCACTAGAGTGTGAGATGAGTGCAATTGTGCGGTAGTTTGAGCATTCTTTGGCATTGCCTTTCTTTGGGATTGGAATGAAAACTGACCTTTTCCAGTCCTGTGGCCACTGCTGAGTTTTCCAAATTTGCTGGCATATTGAGTGCAGCACTTTCACAGCATCATCTTTCAGGATTTGGAATAGCTCAACTGGAATTCCATCACCTCCACTAGCTTTGTTCTTAGTGATGCTTCCTAAGGCCCACTTGACTTCACATTCCAGGATGTCTGGCTCTAGGTCAGTGATCACACCATCGTGATTATCTAGGTTGTGAAGATCTTTTTTGTACAGTTCTTCTGTGTATTCTTGCCACCTCTTCTTAATATCTTCTGCTTCTGTTAGGTCCATACCATTTCTGTCCTTTATCGAGCCCATCTTTGCATGAAATGTTGCTTTGGTATCTCTAATTTTCTTGAAGAGATCTCTCATCTTTCCTATTCTGTTGTTTTCCTCTATTTCTTTGCATTGATCGCTGAGGAAGGCTTTCTTGTCTCTTCTTGCTATTCTTTGGAACTCTGCATTCAGATGCTTAATCTTTCCTTTTCTCCTTTGCTTTTCGCTTCTCTTCTTTTCACAGCTATTTGTAAGGCCTCCCCAGACAGCCACTTTGCTTTTTTGCATTTCTTTTCCATGGAGATGGTCTTGATCCCTGTCTCCTGTACAATGTCACAAACCTCCGTCCATAGTTCATCAGGCACTCTATCTATCAGATCTAGGCCCTTAAATCTATTTCTCACTTCCACTGTATAATCATAAGGGATTTGATTTAGGTCATACCTGAATGGTCTAGTGGTTTTCCCTACTTTCTTCAATTTAAGTCTGAATTTGGCACTAAGGAGTTCATGATCTGAGCCACAGTCAATTCCCGGTCTTGTTTTTGCTGACCTTATAGAGCTTCTCCATCTTTGGCTACAAAGAATATAATCAATCTGATTTCAGTGTTGACCATCTGGTGATGTCCATGTATAGAGTCTTTTCTTGTGTTGTTGGAAGAGGGTGTTTGTTATGACCAGTGCATTCTCTTGGCAAAACTCTATTAGCCTTTGCCCTGCTTCATTCTGTATTCCAAGGCCAAATTTGCCTGTTACTCCAGGTGTTTCTTGACTTCCTCCTTTTGCATTCCAGTCCCCTATAACGAAAAGGATATCTTTTTTGAGTGTTAGTTCTAAAAGGTCTTGTAGGTCTTCATAGAACCATTCAACTTCAGCTTCTTCAGCGTTACTGGTTGGGGCATAGACTTGGATTACTGTGATATTGAATGGTTTGCCTTGGAAACGAACAGAGATCATTCTGTCGTTTTTGAGATCGCATCCAAGTACTGCATTTCAGACTCTTTTGTTGAGCATGATGGCTACTCCATTTCTTCTGAGGGATTCCTGCCCACAGTAGTAGATATAATGGCATCTGAGTTAAATTCACCCATTCCAGTCCATTTCAGTTCGCTGATTCCTAGAATGTCGACATTCACTCTTGCCATCTCTTGTTTGACCACTTCCAATTTGCCTGGATTCATGGACCTGACATTCCAGGTTCCTATGCAATACTGCTCTTTATAGCATCAGACCTTGCTTCTATCACCAGTCACATCCACAACTGGGTACTGGTTTTGCTTTGACTCCATCCCTTCATTCTTTCTGGAGTTATTTCTCCACTGATCTCCAGTAGCATACTGGGCACCTACTGACCTGGGAAGTTCCTCTTTCAGTATCCTATCATTTTGCCTTTTCATACTGTTCATGGGGTTCTCAAGACAAGAATACTGAAGTGGTTTGCCATTCCCTTCTCCAGTGGACCACATTCTGTCAGACCTCTCCATCATGACTGCCCGTTGTGGGTGGCCCCACACGGCATGGCTTAGTTTCATTGAGTTAGACAAGGCTGTGGTCCTTGTCATTAGATTGACTAGTTTTCTGTGATTATGGTTTCAGTGTGTCTGCCTTCTGATGCCCTCTCGCAACACCTACTGTCTTACTTGGGTTTCTCTTACCTTGGACGTGGGGTATCTCTTCACGGCTGCTCCAGCAAAGCACAGCTGCTGCTCCTTACCTTGGATGAGGGGTATCTCCTCACGGCTGCCCCTCCTGACCTTGAACGTGGAGTAGCTCCTCTCAGCCCTCCTGCGCCCATGCAGCTGCCGCTCCTTGGACATGGGGTAGCTCCTCCCAGGTGCAGCCCCTGACGTCTGATGTGGGGGTAGCTCCTCTCGGCAGCTCCTGTGCTGACGCAGCTACACACTACTTCATACATCAAGGAATAATAATTCTCTCGGATTTTCTTACTCCCTGATTTTGCACCTCAGTCTTTTCCATTCACAATCAAATATTTGACCCACTATCGAGCCAACTCTAGGACCCTTGGGTTCCCTGGAAGGTTTACCAGTCTTTTTAATTTTAATACAGAAAGATTTTTAGTGGGAAGTCCTTTCTTCCTCCATATTGAGGAAGCATGTTGAAGTTGCTAAGTGATGGGAAGTTACATTCGAATTCACCATGGGTCCGCACTTCTCTCCAAGATGAGCGTGAGTCTGTAGGTGTCGTGACAAACCTTACGGTCAACATCTTTGCCATCTGCGTGGTTTTTACACTCAGGCTGATTGCTTTTCTCAGCTTCACAGTTCATCCTTCCCTTTAAATGGGCAATGCAAAGCTATGAGTCACTGTGATTTGAATAATGGCCCCTCAGATTGGATGTCTGGGCAGTCTCTGGTTGAGCAGTGTCTTTCCTGACTGTAATGGACATGTAGACTTTGCCCTGTGATGTCAAGAACCTGAGGGGAGTTTGAGAAACAGAGAGGTTAGATTTGAATCTTGGTGGTCTTCTCTTGAAGGGGGTTGTGACCTCACAAGGAGAACGGTCTCAGCCTGATGGTCTGTGAGTTAGTGCAGTTTTCCTGTTGTTTTCAATAGTTTGACTGAGTTTAATACCAAGTGTTCAATTTAACACAAAACTGAGTCCACAGTCTCTCCTAGACACTGTAGGCCTAGGATGCTGTGGGTTACAGACAGCCTCTGCCTTGCGTTCATCCAGGTGACCAGGTGAACTTGGGCCCGGCTCAGAGACCTCTCTGGTTGTTCGCTCTCGTCATCCATGGATGTCTTGGGGACCATGAAGTGGTCTATGGGACTATGTGGAAGTTGAGCTCCTTGGAGTTCCAAGGGAACAAACAAATAAGAAGAATGTATAAGTCAGACTACAGACGAGTAACTTGAATCTCTTTTCAAAATTTTTTCCACTGTTTCTGGAGCAGGGGAGCAATTGTCCAAGTTCCTACACCTGAAAGCTCCAGTGCTCCACGTTTCCGGTACGCTTGGGGGTCCAGATTATTCCCGCTGTTACACTGCTTCACTGTCCCTTGCAGTGAAGTGGCTTTATGCATAATTAGCCCGATCCTGGCATCTTGCATGCAGTAGTTTCTGTGAGAAACATACCATCCTCAAAGTCAGCCTTGGCCTTCATAAACCCTAAATACACATTTTTTTCTTCTTTTTCAGCAGTGCTGCATGGTATGTAGGGTCTTTATGCCCCAACTAGGGATCAAACCTGTGCAGCCTTAGTGGAAGCATGGAGTCCTAACCATTGGACCACCGGGGAATTTAAAATCCTATATGCACATTTTTGATGGGCACGAGTCACTTTTCCAAAATTTACAAATGTCACCAAGGAATAACATTTTCTTTTAAAATGTAAATTTTGAATATACATGGGCTGAACACAAATTTGAACTATGTTCTTTATGCAGTGGGCACTGGTGGGAAGTTTTCCAACATATACAGTATCCTTTATTTCCTTTTGGTGTACTGTACAAGTCAGAGCTTTGCTGGGCTTCTTTTTAGGTGATGTATCTGATTTTCACTTTGGCTCACTGATTACCTGATCAGCCTGGCAGCCCTTGCCCTGCCTCACACATCCTTTCCTTAATAGCCAGTGTCAAAAACACACCTATTCTTGTGTGCACCCAACAAACCTCATGACGGTTCATTGATTCAACTTTTTCAATCATAAATTATAATTATCCTTCTTTCACTAAAGTCTCAAATTTCATCAATGGGAACCCCTTCAGGCTGGTTTTTGTGTTCTTTAAATAGAGTTCCATTAATCGTTACTGATTTGCTTTTTGGCAAAACAGCTTGTTCTTTATCTGCCCTACACCTAGAATCAACCATTTCTCCAAGGAGTCCTGATTCTGTGAGTGGGGAATAATACAGAAACCACAATCTTTCAGAAAATCATAATAGCTGCATAGTATCCCCAACAGGCCCCTTTGGAAAATGCACGGAAAAACAGATAGAGAAACCCACATAACTCCCTTAAGCATACCTAAATGCACAGAGTGAGAAATCTGGAAGGAATTATCTGTCAGAAAAATACACTGTCACAGTTTTCCCTCATGTTAAGGAAACTCTTCTTTTTCCCCTTATCATCTGTGGTAGTTTCAAAATATGTCTACAATTTTTTAGACCCACCTCTTTTCAAAGATGAGCTCTAATTCCTCTCTCCCTGAAAGCAGGCACTACTTAACTTCTAACAAAATGTGGCGGAAGTAACGCTCTGTGATTTCTGTCTGGTCTGTCTCTCGGGACACTCGCCATTGGAACTCAGCCACTGTGTTATGAGCGAGCTCAAGGCGCACAGAGAGGCCACATGTGGGTGTTTTGCCCTGCAGTCTCCGCCAGGTCCTCAGCCAGCAGCCGGGATTAACAGAGAGGCCTGGGAATGAAGACGCTTTCATGAGATTTCTGCCCCCGAACACTGTGGAGCAGGAATGAGTCATCCCTACTCCAGAAACCGTGAGAAATAAGAAAGGATCCTTGTTGCTCGAGGTCTAGTCTCTTCGGTGAGCCTGAAATGGAAAAACACTTAACTTACCCCTGAGAGATGTGCTCAAGCTTTCAAAAGCACTCTGCTGACCTTCTTTTCAGGAGTAAGGACAAGAGAGAAAGCACACCAGTTGGCTTTTTATTGCCTAACAAAGCATCATGCTGTTCAGCTGATCATTTCTACCTCTCTTGGTTGCAAGTTTTGGAAAATTTAACCAAAAGTAGCCTAGCACGTAAGGATTTCTTGCTTCATGCATCTGATGGGTCCAAGTGTGGATCTGGATTCAGAAGCAGCTGAAGTAAGGAAACGGAACAGCGTCATGGGGACCCAGTGTGTCCCCTGCTTTCTGTGACTCTGAGGCTTTCCCATTTCTTCACTCTTAGATGACACATGGTGATAAGAAGGCACCAGTAATTTCATACTAACAACCTTCCGGGTTTAAATCTAACAACGACAACTAATTGCCTTTTCCTCAGCATACCCAGCAAATAGTCTTACTATATTTCACTGGCTCTGATAGAGTGTGTGTGCATCTCTGAACCAATAACTACAAATTAGGGGATACAAGTTCTGACTGGCTAGATGAGTTACCTGAACTTCCCGAGGTACTGGAAATGAAAACGGAGAAGCTGATTTTGAGAGGAAATCAGGCGTTAGTAACCAAAATATAGTAACCAAAATATAACCAATCATATAGCAAAGTTAAGTTAAATGTACCGTATGGATAGGCTGAAATTTTCTAGTACACATTAACAAAACACCTTTTGGAATTTCTTCCCTCCTGCCTCCTCAATCCAACGAACAAGTGCAAAGAACAGCATACTGTTCATTGAGGTGCTGTAGCAATTTCATCTTTCCAAAGAAAAATGAATTTCCCATCGATTTTTTTCCCATCAATTTTTAAACGCTATTTACAAATAGCATTACTTACTGCTTCTACTTTTAAATACTTTGAGCACTTCTAAATATCTGGAAATCCTAGCTATAAGAATTTATTTGTCCACTATGTACGCAGCACTGCTAAATAAAATTGCTGATTACAGGGGCTTTCCAGGTGAAAGGGATTCCCTGGTGGCTCAGACGGAAAAGCGTCTGTCCGCAATACAGGAGATCTGGGTTCAACCCCTAGATTGGGAAGATCCCCTGGAGAAGGAAATGGCAACCCACTCCAGTACTCTTGCCTAGAAAATTCCATGGATGGAGGAGCCTGGTGGGCTACAGTCCATGGGGTTGCAGAGAGTTGGACATGACTGAGTGACTTCACTTTCCAGGTGAAGAATCCACCTGGCAATGCAGGAGATGTAAGAGATGTGGGTTTGATCCCTGGGTCAGGAAGATCCCTTGGAGAATAGAATGGCTACCCAATCTGGTATTCTTGCCTGGAAAATTCCATGGATAGAGGAGCCTGGTGAGCTACAGTCCATGGGACTGCAGAGTCAGATGCAACTGAGCACAATAATGGTGATAATCTGAGGTACCTTTCAAATACGACCATTCGGGCCTTAAACCATTCCCTCCTCATTTCCTATTCCTCACCACCAATCCGGTGGACAAGTGCAGGCATGTGTAAGGCCTGGAGGTGAATTCAGACACATTCATATCTGAGAGTCATTTACAGAGGACAAGCTTTCCCATGAATTTCAACACAAAGTGTACAATATGTACTAACATTACCAAATACTTCATCATATACTGGCAACTTCTTTAACAACCAGAGATTAGATGTTGCAAAATTAGGACTCATTTTTCAAGTGTGAGCACATTAACCTATAACATTTTGCAATTTTTTTCCTCCCACTTCCTGCAAACCAATAAAAAGTATAGATAATAATGTACCGCTCACAGAGGTGATTTAATAATTCTAGTCTCCAAAGACAATATTTCCTATGAATTTTAGGAAAAAAAGATATTTACAAAGCGTATTTTTCTATCTCTACATTTTACATATACCAGGCATTTCTAAATTATTGATGGACTAGATGTTTCAAATAAGGAGTTAATTTGTCCACTATATATGTATGTATGTATGTATATATATATATATGTCCACTTTCTGCAATTAGGGTGGTGTCATCTGCATATCTTAGGTTACTGATATTTCTCCCGGCAATCGTGATTTCAGCTTGAGCTTCATCCAGAAGGTGAAGAGGAACTAAACAGCCTCTTGATGAAGGTGAAAGAGGAGAGTGAAAAGGCTGGCTTTTTAAAACTCAACATACAAAAAACAAAGATCATGGCATCAGGTCCCATTACTTCATGGCAAATGGCAAATAGGGAAACAATGGAAACTGTGACAGATTTTATTTTCTTGGGCTCCAAAATCACTGAGGATGGTGACTGCAGCCATGAAATTAAAAGGTGCCTGCTCCTTGGAAGAAAAGCCATGACAAACGTAGACAACGTACTAAAAAGCAGAGACATCGCTTTGCCAACAAAGGTCTGTGTAGTCAAAGCTACGGTTTTACCAGTAGTCATGTATGGATGTGAGAGTTGGACCATAAAGAAGGCTGAGCCGCTGAAAAGTTGATGCTTTCAAACTGTGGTGCTGGAGAAGACTCTTGAGAGTCCCTTGGACGCAAGGAGGTCCAACCAGTCAGTCTGTTCAGTCGCTCAGTCGCGTCCAACTCTTTGCGACCCCATGGACTGCAGCACGCCAGGCCTCCCTGTCCATCACCAACTTCCAGAGTTCACTCAAACTCATGTCCATCAAGTCGGTGATGCCATCCAGCCATCTCATCCTCTGTCGTCCCCTTCTCCTTGATAGTGAAAGACAGGGAAGCCTGGAGTGCTACAGTCCATGAGGTCACAAAGAGTCAGACACAACTGAGTGACTGAACAAAAAAAGCATATATATATATATGTGTGTGTGTGTGTATAATATATAAACAAGCATATATATACATATATATATATATATCTCCACAGTCTTGAATAAACTACACACATGTAGCAACAGCTATAATCTAAAAGTGTCTTCAAAATGTAAATATTCTTAAAACCCTTCCCTCCTCTCATCCCTCTGTCAGTCTAGGGGTCTATAATGCTCAAATTTTCAGAAGATGATCTTTTCCCAGAAATTTTTGTGCAAAATGCACCAAATTTACCGGTTTACTAACTCAACTTTTTTCATACACTGCAACCTCTTTAATGTCTAGAAAGACTGCTGCTGCTGCTGCTGCTGCTAAGTCGCTTCCGTCGTGTCCGACTCTGTGCGACCCCATAGACGGCAGCCCACCACTAGATGTTGTCAATTAGGACTCATTTGTCCATTGTACACACAACAAAAAACAGGAACACGAGAGACAGCGGTAAGTTCTCACATTGGTAAAAATACACTGGCACAGGGCTCTCTAGTTCCTTCTCCTCTGCCCTCCCCTGTGTACTGCTTAAAGACGTTTTTGGTTATTCCTCTCAAAAAAACATTTCATACGAATTTTAACAAAAATATACTTACAAAATGTGATGTATCATTACTTCTACTTTTAATATGTATCAGGTATTTTATAACATCTGGAAAGATTAGATCTTCAAAAAAGCACTTAAAATTGGCAACTATACACACAGTTAGTAAGAACAAAACGCACTTAACAGCATTAGTGAGACTGTCAGTCACGCAGTCGTGTCTGACTCTTTGTTACCCCATGGACTGTAGCCCACCGTGCTCCCCTGTCCATGGAATTCTCCAGGCAAGAATCCTGGAGTGGGTTGCCACTTCCTTCTCTGGGGGATCTTTTTGACCCAGGGATCGAACTCGGGTCTCTTGCATTGCAGGCAGCATGAAAATGCCCTCTATATTTGACCTGTCTGGCCCAGAATATTTTTCTTTCCATCTCATGGAAGCAACATGCGTATTCTAACTCTCCTCTGTCTTACCCTTCTTGCTCAGCGTGTAACCTGCCTGTGACAGATGTCATCGATTATCAGAGCTTTTGTGCTTAGCTCCCGTTCTGAATTCTTGGCCTTTCTTTGGTGCCCTTCCATTAACCTACTGGCCCTTCCACAAGGCTTCACTGTTTTGGCTCCCAGCTAAGTCCCAATTTTCAATATAACATCGCAATGGAAATCTCTATGGCCTTTAAATTTCCCTAAGTCCCAGACAATATGCTTGCTTAGTTTGCTTTTTTACAAGTTGAAAGCTGAATTCTAGCGTAAGTATAGAATTGAGTTAGTCCTTGAAGGCCACCCTACTTGGATTTGACTCAATTCTTATAATAAAAATCAATCAACCAGATCTTTTAGTCTCTGAAATTCTTAACCTTATAGGAGGATGAGAGGAAGCCAGAAGTATAAATTCAATGACACTTTTTAATTTTAACAGCAAGAAAAATGAAAAGCAATCTGAAAATTGGAAGTTTCTTATCTTCATCACACAATCTTTTCTCCTAAGAATCTGTAGTATGTGGCTAAATTTTAATTCATGACATTATATACTTCAATTCATCAGAGATTATTTGAAAGAAAGGAGGGGTTTAATATTAATTTTCATTAATATTATAAAAGTTATTTATAATGAAGCAATCTCTATTTTATGATTTTGAGTCAAAAAAAGCAATGCCTTTTTTTTTTTTTTTACTTTGGAGTCTTTACTATGTTAGTTCTGTAATCACACTTAAAAAATTTTATCCTCTTCCCCATTTTGGGGGAGAATTTTACTAAATAGATCATAGGATGTTTTATCAAACATACAGAAATAACTAGCCAAGGATTCTGTTACATGTAATCATAAGTGATATGATACTTATATAAATATCTACCCTCGTCTGAACTACAAATATGCTTTGCCCAGTACAGTGATAAAAATATGATTCTGGATCTATAGTGTAAAAAGCCTTATATTTATATGCATTATTCTTTAGGAATTACATAAAATGCAGTTATAGAAATGTATTTAGAATTATTTACTTTTCTTTGTAGTAACATTTTAAAAATGCATATTTTTTCAATAAGTTTTGTGCACAAATTTTAATCATTTTAATTATTAATTTTTGCTGTCAGGAGACTGTTCCATCATCTACTAGTTTTGGAACCCAAAGGACGCTGAGCTACAGCCATGAAAAGGAACAAATCTGAGTCAGTTGTAGTAAGGTGGATGAACCTAGAGACTGTTATACAGAGTGAAGTAAGTCAGAAAGAGAAAAATGAATGTCATATATTAATGCATACATATATGGTATCTAGAAAAACAGTACTGACAAAGCTACGTACAGAGAGGAGATGGAGGCACAGACATAGAGAAAGAACTTGTGGACACACAAGTGTCCTTTCTGACACCACATCCAGAAACGTTTGATGATCAATTAAGACACGTATTTCTAGTCTCTGTCTAACCCTGATGACATCCATGCAATCATTGAATCTGCCACATAAAATATCAGCTCCAGAAAGAATAGAAAGAAGAGGCCTACTTAGACTTGACCTTACTTTCCACTGTTCTTCAAGAGTTGCTAGATTCCCTGCATAATTAGGCAGTCATCAGCCCAGCTCTAGACCTTATGAACCCCACTGTGCGGGTACCAGGCTACATGTCCCACTTTGTGGAGGACCTACACGTGGAGAACAAAAGGAAACTCGTCAACAGACATTAGTAGAAAGGCCAGGAGAAAGTAGCACTGTCATATAGACACCATCATGTTTAAAACAGAGCTAGCAGGAAGCTGCTGCATAACACCTGGAGCCCAGCCTGGCATTCTGTGATGACCTAGAGCGGTGGAATGGGAGGGGCAGGGAGGCTAAAGGGGGAGGAGGTTATATGTATATAATTATGACTGACTCGTGTTGATATACAGCAGAGACCACCACAGTATTAGAAGCAGTTATCCTCAAAAAAAAAAAAAAAAGAACTCTGAACTAGATAAACTGAGGCTTTGAGCTTTACATTTAAACTATGCAAAATTCTCTTTTAACAAGAAGAAAGGGATTTTTATACACTGATCAGTTGGCTGATGTTATTTATGCTTCATGAAGGTAGAACATGGGTTTAGCCCTAGATAGGGTAACTTCTTTTATCAGTTTTATCAGTTAGCAAAACCAAAAGATTCTAAACTGAATATTGTGTGTGTCTGTTCAAGATCCAGTATTGCTGTTATTATTATTGCTGACGCACTCCGGGCCAGTGCCCCCTGCAGCATCTGCTGGTCATCCTCTTTTTGTTCTCCACTGTTGGTTCTCCACAAAGTAGGACATGGAGCATTTGTCCCCACACCGTGGGGCTCACAAGGTCAATCACTGGGCTGACGACTACCAAATCATGCAGGAAGTCTAGCAACTCTTGAAGAATAGTGGAGTGTAAGGTTCAAGTCAAAGCAGGCCTCTTATTCCTATCCTTCCTAGAACTGATATTTTATTGGGTGGGTCCAGTGATTCCATAGATGTCATAAAGGTTAGGCAGAGACCAGAAACGTGTGCCTTAACTGCTCATCAAACATTACTGGATACGAATGTCAGAGAGAAATTGTGTAACAAAGATGAGTGGCCTCTCCTGGCCATGCAGGTGGGTCTGTTTCTTTGCGGGCTCCATTTTGGTTCATGTGCTAATTATCCTTCAGAATTTAAAAGACAATGCTAATTATCCCTCAGATTCATTCTCCTTTGTTCCTTTTACTTTAAAAAAAAAAATGCCCACCGTTTTGGCTTGACACATCACTGACTGGCTGGAGATTGCTCTTCTCAGCTTGTGTTGTGGCTCTATGAGGCCAGCTGGGATGCAGGTCACTGGGAGCAGAGCATAAGGAATGTGGGAACCTCTGGTCATGTCCATAAAGGCAAGTCCCTCTCCTCGGTCTCTCTCTCTGCCTCCTCCCATCATCCATGGGGAAATGGCAACAGCAAGAGGTGCTGCCTTGGATGGAGATGGAAGTTGCCTAGCAAGGATGCTTGGGCCAACACGGTACCCTGCTCTTTGGCTGAGAATGTGGTAACAGATTGCTTACTTCTGAGCTGTTACATGAAAAGGAAGGAAACTTCTAATTTAAGTTACATTATTCGGGGTCTCTTTGTCCTAATTAATGGAACAATGTAGAAAATCTTAACTGCTGTAGGATCCAGCATAGCCGTTACCATTTTTGATAATGACTAATGAAATATAATTGACCTAATGATATATAATATGACCACCTAATGTATTCACTGATTAACTTCTCAAGTCAAGATTAGCATATTTAAAAATCCTCAATGACAACATATAGCATAATAGGTACAACGCAACACCCTGTGAAGACACAATGACAGTCGCAAAAATACACCCTGAGGGGTGTTTCCATGCCGAGCGGTGTGCGTGTGCGGGCTTCACACCACCTCACCAGAGACTGGAGTGTCAGACAGGAGGTGACATGCCTACAGATCCTTTGGAAAAGGCAAGAGTGTAACTGAGAAATGGGAACAGAGAGATGTAGCTAAAATATGGAACCACAAGTTGTGTTTCTCTTGGAAACACGTTTGCTGCTAAATAACTGGTACTAAAATACATTTTGAAACCAAAATTGACAGTTTCAGTGAAACTTTAGGGCAAATATACCACTCACAGAGGGCAGAACAGCGGAGGAATAACATGCCTATCCAATTTGTGCCTTTAGGTAAAATCTATCACCTCTTTAGACTGCCACGTAACAAGCCTGCTTTCTGCCACTCACCCCTTTATCCTCAAGAGATAAGGCTGGCTAAGCAGACACTCAGGGCAGCTGCAGGCTGACAGAAATTCCTGGCAGTGAAGCTGTCTTTAGGTTTCTCCGTATAATTAGAATTCTATTTCCAAAGGTCTTTAATGCAACAATGAGATAAATGAGAATACTTGCTTTATTCACTAGTCTTGCTTAGCTACATACTAAAGAATTTATTCTAGATTCAGGGCAATGTCTCTGGGTCTTAGAAGTCTCATAGACTTGTGTAGTCCTTTGAATATTCCGCAAAAGAGGCCAATGTGAGCATTTCTCCTTGCAAGATAAAACAGCCTCAAGCATCTGAGACCTTGGTGCCACAAATTTACCCTCCCCTGAGAAGCTCAAATCTCCTCTCCAAATGGATGGATACGTATAGCGGATCTTGCCTTTCATGCCTGACTACATGGGGGCATGTACTGCTGAAAATCTCTGAAAAATAGACTTAATTAATACAAGAATATGCCTGAAAACCTTCCTATAGAGACAAATCAAATGACTCTTTATAAAGCTCAGCAAACAATGTTTCTTGCCCAGAAATCTTGAAAACACAAGTTATTCATTTTAAGTGGTCATATTTATAATTCAGATTAGTGAGATTATCATATTCCTGCAAAGTCACCAAAATCTGCACTACTGTGACCCCTCTGTTGTGTGTCCCCTCGTTCATTCAATGCTTTAAGTCACTTGAGGGCAAGACACTGTGATGGGTCCCTGCAAGGTGAACGCATTCCCCGTTTTCACCACACAGCCGACTGTTTCCGTGTGTTAGATGTTGCATTGACTGTAAAGAATAATGACAACTCGTCACTGTTTTTATAAAACCTAGAATCTAGCTGAGGAATGTGACTGGTTTAACTCTTTTTCAGGTAGTTCAAGGCCAACTGTAATTAGCTGCTAAGCAGAATGAGCGGCATAATAAAGTAGGCAAAATTCTTAACAAAGTGCCCAGCCCTGGGCCAAGGACTTTCCACTTACTGTTCCACCAATTTTTTTTATCACCGCTGAGTGACTGTTCCCATTTGAGGAAACTGAAGTTTAGAGAGGGAAAATAATTTGATAAAATCCATGTAAACTAGTAAGGGAGGGGGTCAAGGACTAAAATCCAGACCCCTCTCCTCCAATGACCTGAGTTTTTAGGGGGAGAAGTGATCTGACTTGAGCAGAGTCTTGAAGGAAGGAAGCTTTGGCAGGGGGAAGAACAAGGGCCTCCTGAGCTGGGCTCTGAGGGAACCAGGGACTGGAAGGACTGCCTGCCCAGGAAATGCCCACGATCCTGGGGTCGATCACCTCTTCCTCTTGTTATACAGAGAGCTAAGTAGCTGGCTGTCTCTTCTATACTCACTTTCTAACTGAGTTAGTTTGGGGTATAGAAAAACCTGCACTCTATAATTCAAATAAAAAGCCCCGGTTTCTTTATGGAGAAGGGCATCTGGATATTAGCATTTCCAATTGTGCCTTGGAGCCAGGGAGTAGATAAACACATCAGAACGTTGACTTTTCATTATGTCCTTGAGCAGATCACTGCAATGGAAACTTTAGCCCAATTAAGGTTTATGCCACAGACCTAAGGTTCCAATAAAGCCACTAAATTTGTAAAGAAGATTCTGTTTTAAACCTGCTGCAAATTTCAAGCTGGTATCTCCCAGGGTTTCTAAGATACAGTTGCCTCCAAATTGGCCTTTGTGTTGTGCCCTAGGGCAGCTCAGCAGTGCTGCAATTGTGTCTAATTAACCTCCTGCTAAACCTGAAATGTCAGAAAGGCGAAGCATCAAGCTAGAGCTAGATGCTGGGTTGTTGTTATTTTCAACAGGAATAGAACTAGCTGTTTTCATTTTTGAGGCAACTGTTCTGGAGTCAAAGTGTCGGACACGACTGGGCGACTTTCACTTTTCCTTCTGAAAGTTGGCAGGATATTAGCACTTTGTATCAGGATATTTGCATGTTAAATATGAGATCTGAATCTGTCTTAACTTTGATACGGTCGCATTTTAAAACCAGTAGTGGGGAAAGACAGAGATAATTATAGCTTGATATTGATTTAGCAGGACGATTTTTTAACTACTTTTGATTCCATGTAAAATTCTGTTTTCTACATAACTTGAGGTAACTAATATAGCTGGAATTTTTTTTTTCTTTATTTAAAAAATCTGGTAGCCAGGTGGGGAGAGCAAAAGACTGCATTATGATTCAGTTGGGATAGGCTAAACTACGCTGGAGTAACAACTCCAGAATCATAGTGGCTTTAAATATCACAGCTTTATTTTTCAATCATACTACTTGTTCATTAGGTCAGCTAAGACCTAGCTGAGAGCAGATTATATCTCTGTGCTGCCACAATTGCCAACCACTCCTCTGTTTCTGTGTACCAAATTATCATAAATTAGCAGCTGAAAATAACACACACTATTATCTTACAGATTCTGTAGGCCAGAAATCTAGGTACCTGTTAGCTGGGTCCTTGGATTTGCGGTCTCTCACAGGGCTTCAGTCATGATTTCCGGGCTAGGAGTCTCATCTGAATGTTTGACTGGGGAAGGATTCGCTTCTAAGTTCATGTAGTCGTTGGCAAGAATCAGTGCCTTGCAGGTTGTGGGATGGGGACCTGTGTTTCTTACCATGTGGGCCTCACCACAGCAACTCAAAATATGGCACCTTGCTTCAGTAAAGC